>NC_084738.1:52105910-52393378 GCF_033978785.1 Entelurus aequoreus | reverse complement strand
TATAGACCTGGTCTACCGTTCCACGACCAGGACGAAAACCACACTGTTCGTCCTGGATCCGAGTTTCCTCCTCTCCAGTACACATGAATAGACCTTACCGGGAAGGCTGAGGAGTGTGTTTCACGATAGTTGGAACACACCCTCCGGTTCCCCTTCTTAAAGATAGGAGCCACCACCCCGGTCTGCCAATCCAGAGGTACCGCCCCCAATGTTCACGCGATGTTGCAGAGTCTTGTCAACCAAGACAGCCCCACAGTATCCAGAGCCTTAAGGAACTCATCCACCACCGGGGCCTTGCCACAGAGGAGCTTTTTAACTACCTAGGCAACCTAAGCCCCAGAAATAGGAGAGTCCACCACAGATTCCCCAGGCACTGCTTGGCCTGTCGGTATGCCCGCTGCCTCTGGAGTCCCATGAGCCAAAAGGACCCAATAGGCTCTTTCTTCAGCTTGACGGCATCCCTCACTGCTGGTGGCCACCAGCGAGTTCTAGGATTACCGCCACGACAGGCACCAAACACCTTGCGGCCACAGCTCCAATCAGCAGGCTCGACAAGAGAGGCACGGAACATGGTCCACTCAGACTCAATGTCCAGCACCTCCCTCGTGACATGTTCAAAGTTCTTCCTTATGTTTGAACATTGTGTTTGTTATGGACAATCCGTGACGAGCACAAAAGTCCAATAACAAAGCACCACTTGGGTTCAGATCCGGGTGGCCATTTTTCCCAATCACGACTCTCCAGGTTTCACTGTCCTTGCCAACATGAGCATTGAAGTCCCCCAACAGAACAAGGGAATCACCTGAGGGAGCACTCTCCAGTACTCCCTCAAGGGAATCCAAAAAGAGTGGGTACTCTGAGCTGCTGTTTGGTGCGTAAACACAAACAACAGTCAGGACCCGTCACCCAACCCGAAGGCGGAGGAAAGCTACCATCTCGTCTACTGGGTTAAAGTCCAACGTGCAGGCTTTGAGCAACAACAATTGCCACCCCAGCCTCTCATTGCTTGCAACGCCAGAGTGGAAGAGAGTCCAGCCCCTCTTGAGAGAACAGGTTCCAGAGCCCTTGCTGTGCGTCGAAGTGAGTCCAACTATATCTAGCTGGAACTTCTTCACCTCGCGCACCAGCTCAGGCTCTTTCCCTCCCAGCGAGGTGACGTTCCACGTCCCAAGAGCGAGCTTATGTAGCTGATAATCGGACCGCCAAGTGCCCTGCCTTCGGCTGCCGCCCAGTTCACACTGCATCCGACCTCTATGACCTCAATGGGCCCATGAGTGGTGAGCCCATTGGAGGGTTGACCCACGTTGCCTCTTCGAGCTGAGCCCGGCAGGGCCCCATGGAGACAGGCCCGGCCACCAGTCGCTCGCCATCATGCCCCACCTCTGCGCCTGGCTTCACAGGGGAGCCACGGTGACCTGCGCCTGGGCGAGAAAAAATCTAGGTCCTCGATTTGTACTTTTCATAAAGGTCTTTGAGCTGCTCTTTGTCTGATCCCTCACCTAGGACCTTTTCTCAGGGGATCCCGAGGCGTTCCCAGGCCAGCCGGGAGACATAGTGTTCCCAATGTGTCCTGGGTCTTCCCCGTGGCCTCCAGGATGACAGAGCTTCACCTTCACCAGGGGTGTCAAACTCAAATACAGAGTGGGCCAAAGTTTAAAACTGAACAAAGCCGCGGGCCAAGGTTGAACAAATTAACCTTTTAATAGGGACCCAAACAAGTTTTGCATTGAATATTGAACAAGCAAGGCTTATATAACTTTATAGTGACATGCAAAATGGAGTTTCAAATAATAATAATAATAATTAAAAAATATCAATTGCATATCAAATACAATTTAAATAAAAATTGAATGCCTCTTTTCTATTTGCAGCCTTCTGAGGCAAATATCAACATTAACTTTTTCCACAGGCTAATACATTTGAAAATAAAATAACAATGAATAAAACAACCATTCAGGACTTTAAACTGCTCAGTTTGCAACACACTGATCTAATTTGATGTGCCCAAGCCAGATACCTGGCATCTTTTTTTAGATGCTAGTTCTTTAACGTCGGGGCTCAGGCTTTGAGCTGAGGCAACTTTCATTATCGAACGAAGGTGTTCAACAGTCATATCTCGTACACCCAATTCTAACATCATTCACACCCAGTCACAAGAAATGTGCAGCTTCAGCACGCATACACAAATGAATGCAACGCATACTTCATCAACAGCGATACAGGTTACACTGAGAGTGCCAGTATAAAAAACTTTAACACCGTTAGAAATATACGCCACACTGTGAACCCACACCAAACAAAAATAAAAAACACTTTTCAGGAGAACATCCGCACCGTAACATAACATAAACACAAAAGAACAAATACCCAGAATCTTTTGCAGCACTAACTCTTTCGGGACGCTACAAAATACACCCCCGCTACCACCAAACCCCCCCCCCACACACACACACCTTGTAGCGTCCCGGAAGATTTAGTGCTACAAAGGGTTCCGGGTATTTGTTCTGTTGTGTTTATGTTGTGTTACGGTGCGGATGTTCTCCCGAAATGTGTTTGTCATTCTTGTTTGGTGTGGATTCACAGTGTGGAGTATATTTCTAAAAGTCTTAAAGTTTTTTATTTGGCTACCGTCAGTGTAACCTGTATCGCTGTTGATGAAGTATGCGTTGCATTCAAGTGTGTGTGGGTGCAGAAGCTGCACTGACATGAAACTGGGCCGGCACTTGTTTGACTAGCTGAAAAAAAAAAAAAAAATTCGGGAGGAGTGCTGGAGTCACTCCCGGGAGGGTTGGCAAGTATTAGAAGTAGCGGTGAATGCGGTGTTACCGCGGCACTGCCGCAATGTATAATCGACGGTCCAGCTTTAGTGTTAATTTGATATTGCTTCAAGGGCCAAGTCAAATTACACGTTGGGCCAAATTTGGCCCACGGGCCAGAGTTTGACACCCTTGACCTTCACTGTAAAAAATTACTGTAAAAATAAAAAATAAAATTACAGTTATATACTCCATCCATCCATCCATTTTCTACCGCTTATTCCCTTCGGGGTCGCTGGAGCCTATCTCAGCTACAATCGGGCGGAAGGCGGGGTACACCCTGGACAAGTCGCCACCTCATCGCAGGGCCAACACAGATAGACAGACAACATTCACACTCACATTCACACACTAGGGCCAATTTAGTGTTGCCAATCAACCTATCATGTTCTTCTTAAATGCAGTTAAGTACTGTAAATTTTGTTGCATTTTTCAAAAAATATCGACCAGCAGTAAGTTACTGTAAAACCTACAGTGTAATTCAGTATTTTTCAGACTTGTTTCTTGGGTCCGCCCACAATTCGTCCAACCGAGCTTCATTTCACCTGGCCGACCCTGCTAAATCCATCCTACTGCATCGTGTGTTTTTGATAACAAGGTAAGAGTCACTTGTACCTTGATGTGTAATTTTCTGTTTGAATTACTTTATATATATATTTATAAAGTCCGAAATGACATAGCGTCACAGTCAGCATCACAGACACTATCGTTGACCACGCGCATGTACCGCCCGCATGCTAGCCAGCTAAGTTTTCTTCTTTTTTGTCATAGTCATCATAAAAGATGATAACTTGCAACATATGTCTACGACTTGCAGCAATGTATTTGCGTATGTTAGACACATGCAAAGTCATAGTTGTATGCCTAATGCATCGTTTAAGTGTGCTTTCCCTAAATGCACAAGAGTTTTTTCCAACTTCTCAGCCTTCAAAACTCACAGCCATCGTCATAAATATGGCAAGAGTAGGACTGATATGTATAGCGCAGAAGGTTTACCTTGTAATATTGTCTCATGTAGCGCGAAGTGCGATGATTTACGGGCCCTTCTCCTGCATTTGAAAAGTCATATTACCGAAGGTAGGACAGTTACGTGCCCCTTCAAAAATGTGAAAAAAGATTTACAGTTAAGTCTACTTTCACATCGCACGCGTCAAGGAAGCACTACGGCTACACTGAACGAAGTTTGACTTGATCAACAGCAAATCCAAGCAGCTCTTGTGTTATTAACACTGATGATGACTATTGTGATATGCAACTTGAGAATTCAGGATATTCCTGTTATAAAGACATGGAGGACTACTTGCATTAAAAAAATGTTCACAGCACTGAAAAAAGGTTGAGAACCACTGCCTTAGGACAGTGGTTCTCAACCTTTTTTCAGTGATGTACCCCTGTGAACATTTTTTAAATTCAAGTACCCCCTAATCAGAGCAAAGCGTTTTTGATTGAAAAAAAGAGATAAAGAAGTAAAATACAGCACTATGTCATCAGTTTCTGATTTATTAAATTGTATAACAGTGCAAAATATTGCTCATTTGTTGTGGTCTTTCTTGAACTATTTGGAAAAAAAGATATAAAACTAACTAAAAACTTGTTGAAAAATAAACAAGTGATTCAATTATAAATAAAGATTTTTACACATAGAAGTAATCAACTTAAAGTGCCCTCTTTGGGGATTGCAATAGAGATCCATCTGGATTCATGAACTTCATTCTCAACATTTCTTCACAAAAAAAGAAATCTTTAACATCAATATTTATGGAACATGTCCACTACGCTTTAACCAAGCCTCCATTGTTTTCTACATGGATAGTTGATTGACAGTTGGTGCCGTGTGGCACCGCCAGGTAGGGTCAAACCATCGTGGCATGGGGGAAACTCTGGCTTTATGGTAATGAATGGAATAGCCTACTTGATTAGTTGTTCAGTTTATGAACTTACAGTCATATTTTGTCGAAGTATTATTCAATAAATATATTTATAAAGGATTTTTGAATTGTTGCTATTTTTAGAATATTTTAAAAAAATCTCACGAACCCCTTGGCATACCTTCAAGTACCCCCAGGAGTACGCGTACCCCCATTTGAGAACCACTGCCTTAGGAGACTAGATGTAAACAGAGGAAAGAGAGAGCGAGTGAGGTGGCCATTCCAAATACTTTTAAAATGCTACCCATATTGGATACTGTTTAGGAACATAAACTGCATTTCTTGACTGTACCAGTTGCTGGTGACAAAGTCACAATAAAACGTTGGATGATCAGCATGGAAGGTGATGTCATCTGCAAAGGCGTCCAACCTAGCTTAATCTCAGGGCTTGCTGCCCTTCTTGCCACCTACTATGTGTTTAACTTGGAATACCAAGAGGAAGGTCCTCGGACATTGGAATTTGTTCAAAGGTAAATCCTCTTGATACTGTTTAAATACTGTTAGGATATTTTATTTTATATTTCTCACCTCTGTTCAGGAATTTGACTTGTCATTTCCCCAATTTGGTGCCTTAAATCAATGACTCTTCTGTTCCTTTGTGGACCTTCTTATTAGTGACCGAAGCACCAGTTTGACTCTAGGATACAGAGAAGGTAGGTAATGTGCAGGTAAAGATATGTTGACTGGGTCAAAGAAGGAAGCACCTGTTTGACCCCAGGATGCAGAAAAAGTAGGTAATTTGCAGGTAAAGATATGTTGACTGGATGATGGCAGGAAGCACCAGTGTGACCCCACTATGCAGGGAAGGTAGGTAATGTGCGGGTGAAGGTATGTTGAATGGGTGAAAGAAGGAAGCGCAGGTGTGGTCGAGGCCATGCAGACAAGGTAGGTATGTGCAGGTGAAGATATGTTGTATGGTGAAAGAAAGAAGCACCAGTGTGACCCAAGGATGCAGGGAAGGTAGGTAATGTGCAGGTAAAGATATGTTGAATGGGTGAAGGCAGGAAACACCAGCTAGACGCCAGGATACAGAGAAGGTAGGTAATGTGCAGGTAAAGATATGTTGAATGAGTAAAGGCAGGAAACACCAGCTTGACTCCAGGATACAGAGAAGGTAGGTAATGTGCAGGTAAATATATGTTAATGGGTAAAGGTAGAAAGCACCAGCGTGACCACACTATGCAGAGAAGGTAGGTAATGCGCAGGTAAAGATATGTTGAATGGGTAAAGGCAAGAAGCACCAGTGTGACCCCAGGATGCAGAGAAGGTAGGTAAAGAGCAGGTAACGATATGTTAAATGGGTGAAAGCAGGAAACATCAGCGTAAATACACGGTCCCGTGGATGGAGAGAAAACATAAATAGAGAGAGGGATTGGGGAGGCTTTAGCATTGTCTTCCTCTCTGAATTTGTCTTAATGGGTTTTAGAGCATTCACTCATCTACAGCTGTGGTTATGGTATAGGCTCACATATATCCTAAAATTGATATTAATATTTGTGCATATTCCTAAATAACAATGTGATGGGGGTTCTGTATCGACTGCAAGTAATCTTCAATCACAACAGAATATCTAATATGCTTTCTCTCTTTTTTAGGCGATTCATTGGCGTTAACCCTGAGAGGGGAACAAAGGCTAGCCAGGGAAAGGTGGTGTCCAAGAAGACCGGGAAGCTGGTCCAGAAAAAGGCAGCAACTGTAAATCCTCACGTAGCCACCCTTATAAAACATCTCACAGACTTTGAGTGGGGCTTTATGTAGCCGACAACTAAACACTGGACTCGTGTTCAGTGTTTTGTCTCCAGTTAGAAATTAAGTGGACATGTTATAAATGTTCAAATGCTTTACTGAAAATAAGAAGAATGCACTAAATGTACATTGAATGTATTTGATGCACTTTAAAATAATTGGTTAATAAAAACATAATCTTGCAAGGCCATTTCTCCAGTCATTTTTATGCCAGCAGATTGCAGGGGTTTTGATTTTGAAAAATTAAAAGTTCAACTCATTAACTTCTAGTGGCATTATACTGTAAAGCTCAGTCTATAGTGCTTACAATTATTTTACTGTAATTAACTGTTAATGGATATTACAGTAGATACACTAAAATAACAGTGTAATGCCGCTAAACAGATGACAGTATTATGCTGTGAAGCGTATATTTGATACAGCACAGTACTGTGATACTTTTTAAAGTAATAAACTGTAGTGATAGATCACAGTATGTGTGCTGTAGAAAAACAGTTTTATACTGGAACCATTAGCTGCCAGTAGGTTACTGTAATTAAACGGTGAAAATTCTTACAGTAAGGGAGAGACCCGCCACCCAGCGGAGAAAACTCATTTCGGCCACTTGTACCCGTGACCTTGTCCTTTCGGTCATAACCCAAAGCTCAAGGTGAGGATGGGAACGTAGATTGACCGGTAAATTGAGAGCTTTTCCTTCTGGCGCAGCTCCTTCTTACCACAACGAATCGATATAGCGTCCTCATTACTGAAGACGCCGCACCGATCAGCCTGTGCATCTCACGATCCACTCTTCCCTCACTCATGAACAAGACTCCAGGTACTTGAACTCATCCACTTGGGGCAAGATCTCCTGCCCAACCTCGAGATGGCACTCCACCCTTTCCCGGGCGAGAACCTTGGACTTGGAGGTGCTGATTCTCATCCCAGTCGCTTCACACTCGGCTGCGAACCAATCCAATGAGAGCTGAAGATCCTGGCCAGTTAAAGCCATAAGGACCACATCATCTGCAAAAAGGAGAGACCTAATCCTGCAGCCACCAAACCGGATCCCCTCAACGCCATGACTGCGCCTAGAAATTCTGTCCATAAAATGTATGAACACATTTGGTGACAAAGGGCAGCCAACACGAGGGTTGGACTCCGGTCCAACCCTCACTGGAAAGGGGTCCGACTTACTGCTGGCAATGCGGACCAAGCTCTGACACTGATCATACAGGGAGCGACCCGCCACAATCAGACATGCCGATACCCCATACTCTCTGAGCACTCCCCACAGGACTTCCCGGGGTGGCCACGGTCGAATGTCTTCTCCAAGTCCACAAAGCACATGTAGACTGGTTGGACAAACTCCCATGCACACTCAAGGACCCTGCCGAGAGTATAAATCTGGTCTACCGTTCCACGACCAGGACGAAAACCACAGTGTTCGTCCTGGATCCGAGGTTCCTCCTCTCCAGTACACATGAATAGACCTTACCGGGAAGGCTGAGGAGTGTGATCTACGATAGTTGGAACACACCCTCCGGTTCCCCTTCTTAAAGAGAGGAACCACCACCCCGGTCTGCCAATCCAGAGGTACCACCCCTGATGTCCACGCGATGTTGCAGAGTCTTGTCAACTAAAACAGCTCCACAGCATCCAGAGCCTTAAGGAACTCCGGACGGAGTTCATCCACCCCCGGGGCCTTGCCACCGAGGAGCTTTTTAACTACCTTGGCAACCTCATCCCCAGAAATAGGAGAGCCCACCACAGATTCCCCAGGCACTGCTTGGCCTGTCGGTATGCCCGCTGCCTCTGGAGTCCCATGAGCCAAAAGGACCAGATAAGCTCTTTCTTCAGCTTGACGGCATCCCGCACTGCTGGTGGCCACCAGCGGGTTCTAGGATTACCGCCACGACAGGCACCAAACACCTTGCGGCCACAGCTCCAATCAGCTGGCTTGACAAGAGAGGCACGGAACATGATCCATTCAGACTCAATGTCCAGCACCTCCTTTGTGACATGTTCAAAGTTCCTCCGGAGGTGGAAAAATAAACTCTCTTTGACAGGAGACTCTGCTAGGCATTCCCAAAAGACTCTCACAATGCGTTTGGGCCTGCCAGGTCCGTCCGGGATCCTACCCCACCATCGGAGCCAGCTCACCAGGTGGTGATCGGTAGAAAGCTCGCCCCTCTCTTCACCCGAGTGTCCAAAACACGAGGCCGCAAATCCCATGACACAACTACAAAGTCAATCATGGAACTGCGGCCGAGGGTGTCCTGGTGCCAAGTGCACATATGGACACCCTTATGTTTGAACATTGTGTTTGTTATGGACAATCCGTGACGAGCACAAAAGTCCAATAACAAAGCACCACTTGGGTTCAGATCCGGGTGGCCATTTTTCCCAATCACGACTCTCCAGGTTTCAAAGTCGTTGCCAACATGAGCGTTGAAGACCCCCAGCAGAACAAGGGAATCACCCGAGGGAGCACTCTCAAGGGAATCCAAAAAGAGTGGGTACTCTGAGCTGCTGTTTGGTGCGTAAACACCAACAACAGTCAGGACCCGTCACCCAACCCGAAAGCGGAGGGAAGCTACCATCTCGTCTTCTGGGTTAAGTCCAACGTGCAGGCTTTGAGCCGGGGGGCAACAAGAATTGCCAACCCAGCCTCTCATTACTTGCAACGCCAGAGTGGAAGAGAGTCCAACCCCTCTTGAGAGAACAGGTTCCAGAGCCCTTGCTGTGCGTCGAAGTGAGTCCAGCTTTATCTAGCCGGGAACTTCTCCACCTCGCGAGGTGACGTTCCACGTCCCAAGAGCGAGCTTATGTAGCCGATAATCGGACCGCCAAGTGCCCTGCCTTCGGCTTCCGCCCAGCTAACACTGCACCCGACCTCTATGACCCAGCCCATGAGTGGTGAGCCTATTGCAGGGGGGACCCACGTTGCCTCTTCGAGCTGGGCCCCATGGGCACCAGTCGCTCGCCATCGTGCCCCACCTCTGGGCCTGGCTCCACAGGGGAGCCACGGTGACCCGCGTCCGGGCGAGAAAATATCTAGGTCCTCGATTTGTACTTTTCATAAAGGTCTTTGAGCTGCTCTTTGTCTGATTCCTCACCTAGGACCTGTTTGTCTTGGGGGACCCTATCAGGGGGCATAGAAGCCCCCGGACAACATAGCTCCTAGGATCAGTGGGACACGCAAACCACAAAGGTGGCGGCTCAGAAAGCAGGTTATATAAACATAACTCCAAAACCAAACATGCAAGATGTCTAAACATGCCTGTAATATTGTATCAATGTGAGTTTTACTAGAATCGGTTGTTTTTTTAAGGCTTGCAAACACAAAACGTTTTTTTTACTCAATATGACAGTAAGTTCTTAAAATGCTGAGATAATGTGAAAAAAGCAATACAAATGTATTCCAACATGATTCCTAAACCAAACATGCAAAATGTCTAAAAATGCCTGTAATATTGAATCCATGTGAGTTTTACTAGAATCATTTGTTTTTGTAAGGTTTGCAAATACAAAAATTGAGTTTTATGACAGACACAAGTGAGTTTTTTTTACTCATTATAACAGTATAGATGTCATACTATATATTAAAGTTATATAAACATAACTCGAAAACCAAACGTGCATTATGTCCAAAATTGCCTGTAATATTGTATAGATGTGAGTTTTACTAGAATCAGGTTTGCAAATACAAAAATTGGGTTTTATCACAGTATACTGTCACACTCAATATGACAGTATAACTGTCATACTAAATCCATCCATTTTCTTCCGCTTATCCGAGGTCGGGTTGCGGGGGCAGCAGCCTAAGCAGAGAGCCCAGACTTCCCTCTCCCCAGCCACTTCGTCCAGCTCTTCTCGGGGGATCCCGAGGCGTTCCCAGGCCATAGTCTTTCCAATGTATCCTAGGTCTTCCCCATGGCCTCCTGCCGTTCGGACCTAGGGAGGTGTTCGGGTGGCATCCTGAGCAGATGCCCGAACCACCTCATCTGGCTCCTCTCAATGTGGAGGAGCAGCGGCTTTACCTTGAGTTCCTCCCAGATGACAGAGCTTCTCACCCTATCTCTAAGGGAGAGACCCACCACCCGGCGGAGGAAACTCATTTCGGCCGCTTGTACCCGTGACCTTGTCCTTTCGGTCATAACCCAAAGCTCATAGTCACGTCCGTTGTGTCCTTGGGCAAGACACTTCACCCTTTGCCTCTGATGGGTGCTGGTAGCGCCTTGCATGGCAGCTCCCGCCATCAGTGTGTGAATGTGTGTGTGAATGGGTAAATGTTGAAATACTGTCAAAGCGCTTTGAGTACCTTGAAGGTAGAAAAGCGCTATACAAGTACAACCCATTTATCATTATTTATTTATTCATGACCATAGATGAGGATGGGAACGTTGATCGACCGGTAAATTGAAAGCTTTTCCTTCTGGCTCAGCTCCTTCTTCACCACAACGGATCGATATAGCGTCCTCATTACTGAAGACCGATCTGCCTGTAGATCTGCCTGTAGATCTCACAATCCACTCTATCCTCACTCGTGAACAAGACTCCTAGGTACTTGAACTCCTTCACTTGGGGCAAGATCTCTTTCCCAACCTCGAGATGGCACTCCACCCTTTCCCGGGCGAGAACCATGGACTCGGACTTGGAGGTGCTGATTCTCATCCCAGTCGCTTCACTGCGAACCGATCCAATGAAAGCTGAAGATCTTGGCCAGTTGAAGCCATCAGGACCACATCATCTGCAAAAAGCAGAGACCTAATCCTGCAGCCACCAAACCAGGCGCAGTCATGGCGTTGAGGGGATCCTCAAAGCCATGACTGCGCCTAGATATTCTGTCCATTAAAGTTATGAACAGAATCGGTGACAAAGGGCAGCCTTGGCGGAGTCCAACCCTCACTGGAAAGGGGTCCGACATACTGCCGGCAATGCGGACCAAGCTCTGACACTGATCATACAGGGAGACACCCGCCACAATCAGACATGCCGATACTCCATACTCTCTGAGCACTCCCCACAGGATTTACCGGGGGCCAAGGTCGAATGTCTTCTCCAAGTCCACAAAACTTATGTAGACTGGTTGGGCAAACTCCCATGCACACTCAAGGACCCTGCCGAGAGTATAGAGCTGGTCTACCGTTCCACGACCAGGACGAAAACCACACTGTTCGTCCTGGATCCGAGGTTCCTCCTCTCCATTACACATGAATAGACCTTACCGGGAAGGCTGAGGAGTGTGATCTACGATAGTTGGAACACACCCTCCGGTTCCCCTTCTTAAAGAGAGGAACCACCACCCCGGTCTGCCAATCCAGAGGTACCGCCCCCGATGTAGACGCAATGTTGCAGAGTCTTGTCAACCAAGACTGCCCCACAGCATCCAGAGCCTTAAGGAACTCCGGACGGAGCTCACACCCCCGGGGCCTTGCCACCAAGGAGCTTTTTAACTACCTTGGCAACCTCAGCCCCAGAAATAGGAGAGCCCACCACAGACTTCCCAGGCACTGTTTCCTCATAGGAAGACGTGTTGGTGGGACTGAGGAGGTCTCGCTTGGCCTGTCGGTATGCCCACTGCCTCTGGAGTCCCATAAGCCAAAAGGACCCGGTGGCTCTTTCTTCAGCTTGACAGCATCCCTCACTGCTGGTGGATTACCGCCACGACAGGCACCAAACACCTTGCGGCCACAGCTTCAATCAGCTGGCTCAACAAGAGAGGAACGGAACATGGTCCACTCAGACTCAATGTCCAGCACCTCCCTCGTGACATGTTCAAAGTTCTTCCGGACATGTTCAAAGTTCTTCAGGAGACTCTGCTAGGTGTTCCCAGCAGACCCTTACAATGCGTTTGGGCCTGCCAGGTCTGACCGGCATCCTCCCCTACCATCGGAGCCAGCTCACCACCAGGTGGTGGTTGGTAGAAAGCTCTGCCCCTCTCTTCACCGAGTGTCCAAAACATGAGGCCGCAAATCCCATGACACAACTACAAAGTCAATCATGCGGCCGAGGGTGTCCTTGTGCCAAGTGCACATATGGACACCCTTATGTTTGAACATTGTGTTTGTTATGGACAATCCGTGACAAGCACAAAAGTCCAATAACAAAGCACCACTTGGGTTCAGATCCGGGTGGCCATTTTTCCCAATCACGACTCTCCAGGTTTCACTGTCGTTGCCAACATAGCGTTGAAGTCCACCAGCAGAACAAGGGAATCACCCGAGGGAGCACTCTCCAGTACTCCCTCAAGGGAATCCAAAAAGAGTTGGTACTCTGAGCTGCTGTTTGGTGTGTAAACACAAACAACAGTCAGGACCCGTCACCCAACCCGAAGGCTGAAGGAAGCTACCATCTCGTCTATTGGGTTTAAAGTCCAACGTGCAGGCTTTGAGCCGGGGGGCAACAAGAATTGCCACCCCAGCCTCTCATTAGTTGCAACGCCAGTGTGGAATCTCTTCCACTCTGGCGTTGCAAGTAATGAAAGTTCAGCTCAGTCCAGCCCCTCTGAGAGAACAGGTTCCAGAGCCCTTGCTGTGAGTCCAACTATATCTAGCCGGGAACGTCTCCACCTCAAGCACCAGCTCAGGCTCCTTCCCTCCCAGCGAGGTGACGTTCCATGTCCCAAGAGCGAGCTTATGTAGCCGATAATCGGACCACCAAGTGCCCTGCCTTCGGCTGCCGCCCAGCTCACACTGCACCCTCTATGACCCAGCCCATGAGTGGTGAGCCCTGGAGTGGGGATCCACGTTGCCTCTTCGAGCTGAGCACGGCTGGGCCCCATGGGGACAGGCCCGTCAATCGCCATCGTGCCACACCTCTGGGCCTGGCTCCACAGGGGAGCCACGGTGACCTGCGTCCGGGCGAGAAAAAATCTAGGTCCTCAATTGTACTTTTAATAAAGGTCTTTGCGCTGCTCTTTGTCTGAGCCCTCACCTAGGACCTGTTTGTCTTGGGAGACCATAGAAGCCCCCGGACAACATAGTTCCTGGATCAGTGGGACACGCAAACCACAAAGGTGGCGGCTCAGAAAGCAGGTTATATAAATATAACTCCAAAACCAAACATGCAATATGTCTAAACATGCCTGTAATATTGTATCAATGTGAGTTTTCCTAGAATCGGTTGTTTTTGTAAGGTTTGCAAATACAAAAATTAGGTTTTACTCACAATGACAAAATCACACTCAATATGACAGCTATTTAAACATAACTCATAAACCACACAAAAAAATGGCTAATAATGCCTGAAATAATGAATCATTGGGAGTTTTACTGAGTTTTACATTTTGCAAACACAAAAAGTAGTTTTTTACTTGACTGTAATGTTCTTAGAACCCTGAGATAATGGGAAAAAAGCAATAAAAATTTATTTAAACCTATCTCCTAAACAACACATGCAAAATGGCTAATAATGCCTAGGGAGACATGTAACGTTGTTAGTTTAAAAAAAAATGATCTTTTGTAAAGATATCAAAGACACAAGCTAGTTTTTTTATTCAATATGACAGTATAACAGTCATAATACATATGAAAGTTATATAAACACAACTCCAAAACCAAACATGTGTCATGTCTAAAAATGCCTGTAATAATGTATTTATGTGAGGTTGTAAGGTTTGCAAAAACAAAAAGTAGTTTTTTCCTCAATATGAAAGTAAGGATTTTAGAATCCTGAGATAATGCGAAAAAAGCAATAAAAATGTATTTAAACATAATTCCTAAACAACCCATGCAAAATGGGTAATAATGCCTGGAGACATGTATCTTTGTTAGTTTTACTAGAAAAATGATCTTTTGTAAAGTTTGCAAAGACACAAGCTAGTTTTTTTTAATTCAATATGACAGTATAACAGCCATACTGAATATAAAAGTTATATAAACATAACTCCAAAACCAAACATGTGTCATGTCTAAAAATGTCTGTAATAATGTATTTATGTGAGTTTGTAAGGTTTGCAAAAACAAAAAGTAGTTTTTTACTCAATATGAAAGTAAAGATCTTAGAATCCTGAGATAATGCGAAAAAAGCAATTTTTGAATAAAAATGTATTTAAACATAACTCCTAAACAACCCAGGCAAAATGGGTAATAATGCCTGGAGACATGTATCTTTGTTAGTTTTACTAGGAAATGTATATTTTGTAAAGTTTGCAAAAACACAAGCTAGTTGTTTTTATTCAATATGACAGTATAACAGTCATAATACATATGAAAGTTATATAAACATAACTCCAAAACCAAACATGTGTCATGTCTAAAAATGCCTGTAATAATGTATTTATGTGAGGTTGTAAGGTTAACAAAAACAAAAAGTAGTTTTTTACTCAATATGAAAGTAATGTTCTTAGAATCCTGAGATAATGCGAAAAAAGCAATACAAATGTATTTAAACATTACTCCTAAACAACATATGCAAAATGGCTAATAATGCCTGGAAACATGTATCTTTGTTAGTTTTACTAGAAAATGTATCTTTTATAAAGTTTGCAAAGACACAAGCTAGTTGGTTTTTTTTTCAATAAAACAGCATAACAGTCATACTAAATATGAAAGTTATATAAACATAACTCCAAAACCAAACGTGTGTCATGTCTAAAATTGCCTATAATAATGTATTTATGTGAGTTTGTAAGGTTTGCAAAAACAAAAAGTAGTTTTTTACTCAATATGAAAGTAATGATCTTAGAATCCTGAAATAATGCAAAAAAAGCAATAAAAATGTATTTAAACATAATTCCTAAACAACCCATGCAAAATGGGTAATAATGCCTGGAGACATGTATCTTTGTTAGTTTTACAAGAAAAATGATCTTTTGTAAAGTTTGCAAAGACACAAGCTAGTTTTTTTTAATTCAATATGACAGTATAACAGTCATATTAAATATAAAAGTTATATAAACATAACTCCAAAACCAAACATGTGTCATGTCTAAAAATGCCTGTAATAATGTATTAATGTGAGTTTGTAAGGTTTGCAAAAACAAAAAGTAGTTTTTTACTCAATATGAAAGTAAGGATTTTAGAATCCTGAGATAATGCGAAAAAAGCAATAAAAATGTATTTAAACATAATTCCTAAACAACCCATGCAAAATGGGTAATAATGCCTGGAGACATGTATATTTGTTAGTTTTACTAGAAAAATGATCTTTTGTAAAGTTTGCAAAGACACAAGCTAGTTTTTTTTAATTCAATATGACAGTATAACAGTCATATTAAATATAAAAGTTATATAAACATAACTCCAAAACCAAACATGTGTCATGTCTAAAAATGCCTGTAATAATGTATTAATGTGAGTTTGTAAGGTTTGCAAAAACAAAAAGTAGTTTTTTCCTCAATATGAAAGTAAGGATTTTAGAATCCTGAGATAATGCGAAAAAAGCAATAAAAATGTATTTAAACCTAATTCCTAAACAACCCATGCAAAATGGGTAATAATGCCTGGAGACATGTATCTTTGTTAGTTTTACAAGAAAAATGATCTTTTGTAAAGTTTGCAAAGACACAAGCTAGTTTTTTTTAATTCAATATGACAGTATAACAGTCATATTAAATATAAAAGTTATATAAACATAACTCCAAAACCAAACATGTGTCATGTCTAAAAATGCCTGTAATAATGTATTAATGTGAGTTTGTAAGGTTTGCAAAAACAAAAAGTAGTTTTTTACTCAATATGAAAGTAAGGATTTTAGAATCCTGAGATAATGCGAAAAAAGCAATAAAAATGTATTTAAACATAATTCCTAAACAACCCATGCAAAATGGGTAATAATGCCTGGAGACATGTATCTTTGTTAGTTTTACTAGAAAAATGATCTTCTGTAAAGTTTGCAAAGACACAAGCTAGTTTTTTTTAATTCAATATGACAGTATAACAGTCATATTAAATATAAAAGTTATATAAACATAACTCCAAAACCAAACATGTGTCATGTCTAAAAATGCCTATAATAATGTATTTATGTGAGTTTGTAAGGTTTGCAAAAACAAAAAGTAGTTTTTTACTCAATATGAAAGTAATGATCTTAGAATCCTGAGATAATGCAAAAAAAGCAATAAAAATGTATTTAAACATAATTCCTAAACAACCCATGCAAAATGGGTAATAATGCCTGGAGACATGTATATTTGTTAGTTTTACTAGAAAAATGATCTTTTGTAAAGTTTGCAAAGACACAAGCTAGTTTTTTTTAATTCAATATGACAGTATAACAGTCATATTAAATATAAAAGTTATATAAACATAACTCCAAAACCAAACATGTGTCATGTCTAAAAATGCCTGTAATAATGTATTAATGCGAGTTTGTAAGGTTTGCAAAAACAAAAAGTAGTTTTTTCCTCAATATGAAAGTAAGGATTTTAGAATCCTGAGATAATGCGAAAAAAGCAATAAAAATGTATTTAAACCTAATTCCTAAACAACCCATGCAAAATGGGTAATAATGCCTGGAGACATGTATCTTTGTTAGTTTTACTAGAAAAATGATCTTTTGTAAAGTTTGCAAAGACACAAGCTAGTTTTTTTTAATTCAATATGACAGTATAACAGCCATACTGAATATAAAAGTTATATAAACATAACTCCAAAACCAAACATGTGTCATGTCTAAAAATGTCTGTAATAATGTATTTATGTGAGTTTGTAAGGTTTGCAAAAACAAAAAGTAGTTTTTTACTCAATATGAAAGTAATGATCTTAGAATCCTGAGATAATGCAATAAAAGCAATAAAATTGTATTTAAACATAACTCCTAAACAACCCAGGCAAAATGGGTAATAATGCCTGGAGACATGTATCTTTGTTAGTTTTACTAGAAAAATGATCTTTTGTAAAGTTTGCAAAGACACAAGCTAGTTTTTTTTAATTCAATATGACAGTATAACAGTCATACTAAATATACAAGTTATATAAACAAAACTCCAAAACCAAACATGTGTCATGTCTAAAAATGTCTGTAATAATGTATTTATGTGAGTTTGTAAGGTTTGCAAAAACAAAAAGTAGTTTTTTACTCAATATGAAAGTAATGGTCTTAGAATCCTGAGATAATGCGAAAAAAGCAATAAAAATGTATTTAAACATAATTCCTAAACAACCCATGCAAAATGGCTAATAATGCCTGGAGACACGTATCTTTGTTAGTTTTACTAGAAAAATGATCTTTTTTAAAGTTTGCAAAGACACAAGCTAGTTGTTTTTATTCAATAAGACAGTATAACATTATTACTAAATATGAAAGTTATATAAACATAACTCCAAAACCAAACATGTGTCATGTCTAAAAATGCCTGTAATAATGTATTAATGTGAGTTTGTGAGGTTTGCAAAAACAAAAAGTAGTGTTTTACTCAATATGAAAGTAATGATCTTAGAATCCTGAGATAATGCGAATAAAGCAATACAAATGTATTCAAACACAACTTTTAAAACAAACATGTAAATTGTCTAAAAATGCCTGTAATATTGAATCTATGTAAGTTTTACTAGAATCAATTGTTTTTGTAAGGTTTGCAAATACAAAAATTAGGTTTTACACATAATGACATTATAACTTTAACACTCAATATGAAAGTTATTTAATTATAACTCCTAAATACACATGAAACATGTCTAATAGCGTGAAAAAAAATATCTTTGTGAGTGTTGCTAGAAACATTTTCTTTTGTAAGGTTTGCAAAGACACAAGTTAGTTTTTTTTAACTCAATATGACAGTATAACGCCACACTCAATATGACAGTTATTTAAACATAACTCCTAAACCACACCTGAAAAATGGCTAATAATGCCTGAAATAATGCATCTTTGGGAGTTTTACTGGAAACATATGCTTTTTTAAGGCTTGCAAACACAAACATTATTTGTATTGTATTATGTATTACAACATAATTCCTAAACCAAACATGCAAAATGTCTGAAAATGCCTGTAATATTGAATCCATGTGAGTTTTATTTGAATCAGTTGTATGGTTTGCTAATACAAAAATTGGGTTTTATGACAAACACAAGTTAGTTTTTTTACTTAATATAACAGTTTAGCTGTCATACTATATATGAAAGTTATATAAACATAACTCCAAAACCAAAACCAAACATGCATTATGTCCAAAACTGCCTGTAATATTGTATATATGTGAGTTTTACCAGAATCAGGGTTGCAAATACAAAAATTGGGTTTTATGACAGTATACTGTCACACTCAATATGACAGTTATTTAAACATAACTCAAACAACACATGCAAAATAGCTAATAATGCCTGGAGCATGTATCTTAGTTAGTTCTACTAGAAAAATGGTATTTTGTAAGGTTTGCAAAGACACAAGTTAGTTGTTTTTTTTATTCAATATGACAGAATAACTGTCATACTAAATATGAAAGTTATATAAACATTACTCTAAAACCAAACATGCATTGTGTCTAAAAAATGCCTGTAATATTGTATCTGTGTGAGCAGCGGCTTTACTTTGAGTTCCTCCCGGATGACAGAGCTTCTCACCCTGTCTCTAAGGGAGAGACCCACCACCCGGCAGAGGAAACGCATTTCGGCCGCTTGTCCTTTCGGTCATAACCCAAAGCTGGGAACGTAGATCGACGGTAAATTGAGAGCTTTTCCTTCTGGCTCAGCTCCTTCTTCACCACAACGGATCGATATAGCGTCCTCAATACTGAAGACCATGTATCTAGTTAGTTTTACTAGAAAAATGGTATTTTGTAAGGTTTGCAAAGACACAAGTTAGTTGTTTTTTTTTATTCAATATGACATACAGCTGTCATACTAAATATGAAAGTTATATAAACATTACTCTAAAACCAAACATGCATTATGTCTAAAAATGCCTGTAATATTGTATCTGTGTGAGTTTAACTAGATTTAGTTGTTTTTGCAAGGTTTGCAAGTACAAAATAAGGGTTTTACTCACTATGACAGTTTACTGTCACACTCAATCTGACAGTTATTTATTTAAACATAACTCCTAAACCACACATGCAAAATGAATAATAATGCCTGGAGATATGTATCTTTGTGAGTTTTACTAGAAACATTATATTGTGTAAGGTTTAGTTAGTTTTTGTACTCAATCTGACAGTATAACTGTCATTCTAAATCCATCCATTTTCTTCCGCTTATCCGAGGTCGGGTTGCGGGGGCAGCAGCCTGAGCAGAAAATCCCAGACTTCCCTCTCCCCAGCCACTTCGTCCAGCTCTTCTCGGGGTATTCCGAGGCGTTCCCAGGCCAGCCGGGGACATAGTCTTTCCAATGTGTCCTAGGTCTTCCCCGTGGCCTCCTGCCACACCTCCCTAGAGGCGTTCGGGTGGCATCCTGAGCAGATGCCCGAACCACCTCATGGCTCCTCTCAATGTGGAGGAGCAGCGGCTTTAGTTTGAGTTCCTCCCGGATGACAGAGCTTCTCACCCTGTCTCTAAGGGAGAGACCCACCACCCGGCAGAGGAAACACATTTCGGCCGCTTGTCCTTTCGGTCATAACCCAAAGCTGGGAACGTAGATCGACGGTAAATTGAGAGCTTTTCCTTCTGGCTCAGCTCCTTCTTCACCACAACGGATCGATATAGCGTCCTCAATACTGAAGACGCCGCACCAATCCGCCTGTGGATCTCTCGATCCACTCTATCCTCACTCGTGAACAAGACTCCTAGGTACTTGAACTCCTCCACTTGGGGCAAGATCTCCTCCCCAACCTGGAGATGGCACTCGACCCTTTCCTGCGCGAGAACCATGGACTTGGACTTGGAGGTGCTGATTCTCATCCCAGTCGCTTCACACTCAAGGACCCTGCCGAGAGTATAGACCTGGTCTACCGTTCCACGACCAGGACGAAAACCACACTGTTCGTCCTGGATCCGAGTTTCCTCCTCTCCAGTACACATGAATAGACCTTACCGGGAAGGCTGAGGAGTGTGTTTCACGATAGTTGGAACACACCCTCCGGTTCCCCTTCTTAAAGATAGGAGCCACCACCCCGGTCTGCCAATCCAGAGGTACCGCCCCCAATGTTCACGCGATGTTGCAGAGTCTTGTCAACCAAGACAGCCCCACAGTATCCAGAGCCTTAAGGAACTCATCCACCACCGGGGCCTTGCCACAGAGGAGCTTTTTAACTACCTAGGCAACCTAAGCCCCAGAAATAGGAGAGTCCACCACAGATTCCCCAGGCACTGCTTGGCCTGTCGGTATGCCCGCTGCCTCTGGAGTCCCATGAGCCAAAAGGACCCAATAGGCTCTTTCTTCAGCTTGACGGCATCCCTCACTGCTGGTGGCCACCAGCGAGTTCTAGGATTACCGCCACGACAGGCACCAAACACCTTGCGGCCACAGCTCCAATCAGCAGGCTCGACAAGAGAGGCACGGAACATGGTCCACTCAGACTCAATGTCCAGCACCTCCCTCGTGACATGTTCAAAGTTCTTCCTTATGTTTGAACATTGTGTTTGTTATGGACAATCCGTGACGAGCACAAAAGTCCAATAACAAAGCACCACTTGGGTTCAGATCCGGGTGGCCATTTTTCCCAATCACGACTCTCCAGGTTTCACTGTCCTTGCCAACATGAGCATTGAAGTCCCCCAACAGAACAAGGGAATCACCTGAGGGAGCACTCTCCAGTACTCCCTCAAGGGAATCCAAAAAGAGTGGGTACTCTGAGCTGCTGTTTGGTGCGTAAACACAAACAACAGTCAGGACCCGTCACCCAACCCGAAGGCGGAGGGAAGCTACCATCTCGTCTACTGGGTTAAAGTCCAACGTGCAGGCTTTGAGCAACAACAATTGCCACCCCAGCCTCTCATTGCTTGCAACGCCAGAGTGGAAGAGAGTCCAGCCCCTCTTGAGAGAACAGGTTCCAGAGCCCTTGCTGTGCGTCGAAGTGAGTCCAACTATATCTAGCTGGAACTTCTTCACCTCGCGCACCAGCTCAGGCTCTTTCCCTCCCAGCGAGGTGACGTTCCACGTCCCAAGAGCGAGCTTATGTAGCCGATAATCGGACCGCCAAGTGCCCTGCCTTCGGCTGCCGCCCAGTTCACACTGCATCCGACCTCTATGACCTCAATGGGCCCATGAGTGGTGAGCCCATTGGAGGGTTGACCCACGTTGCCTCTTCGAGCTGAGCCCGGCAGGGCCCCATGGAGACAGGCCCGGCCACCAGTCGCTCGCCATCATGCCCCACCTCTGCGCCTGGCTCCACAGGGGAGCCACGGTGACCTGCGCCTGGGCGAGAAAAAATCTAGGTCCTCGATTTGTACTTTTCATAAAGGTCTTTGAGCTGCTCTTTGTCTGATCCCTCACCTAGGACCTTTTCTCAGGGGATCCCGAGGCGTTCCCAGGCCAGCCGGGAGACATAGTGTTCCCAATGTGTCCTGGGTCTTCCCCGTGGCCTCCAGGATGACAGAGCTTCACCTTCACCAGGGGTGTCAAACTCAAATACAGAGTGGGCCAAAGTTTAAAACTGAACAAAGCCGCGGGCCAAGGTTGAACAAATTAACCTTTTAATAGGGACCCAAACAAGTTTTGCATTGAATATTGAACAAGCAAGGATTATATAACTTTATAGTGACATGCAAAATGGAGTTTCAAATAATAATAATAATAATTAAAAAATATCAATTGCATATCAAATACAATTTAAATAAAAATTGAATGCCTCTTTTCTATTTGCAGCCTTCTGAGGCAAATATCAACATTAACTTTTTCCACAGGCTAATACATTTGAAAATAAAATAACAATGAATAAAACAACCATTCAGGACTTTAAACTGCTCAGTTTGCAACACACTGATCTAATTTGATGTGCCCAAGCCAGATACCTGGCATCTTTTTTTAGATGATAGTTCTTTAACGTCGGGGCTCAGGCTTTGAGCTGAGGCAACTTTCATTATCGAACGAAGGTGTTCAACAGTCATATCTCGTACACCCAATTCTAACATCATTCACACCCAGTCACAAGAAATGTGCAGCTTCAGCACGCATACACAAATGAATGCAACGCATACTTCATCAACAGCGATACAGGTTACACTGAGAGTGCCAGTATAAAAAACTTTAACACCGTTAGAAATATACGCCACACTGTGAACCCACACCAAACAAAAATAAAAAACACTTTTCAGGAGAACATCCGCACCGTAACATAACATAAACACAAAAGAACAAATACCCAGAATCTTTTGCAGCACTAACTCTTTCGGGACGCTACAAAATACACCCCCGCTACCACCAAACCCCCCCCCCCCCTACACACACACACACCTTGTAGCTTCCCGGAAGATTTAGTGCTACAAAGGGTTCCGGGTATTTGTTCTGTTGTGTTTATGTTGTGTTACGGTGCGGATGTTCTCCCGAAATGTGTTTGTCATTCTTGTTTGGTGTGGATTCACAGTGTGGAGTATATTTCTAAAAGTCTTAAAGTTTTTTATTTGGCTACCGTCAGTGTAACCTGTATCGCTGTTGATGAAGTATGCGTTGCATTCAAGTGTGTGTGTGGGTGCAGAAGCTGCACTGACATGAAATTTGGGCCGGCACTTGTTTGACTAGCTGAAAAAAAAAAAAAAAAATTCGGGAGGAGTGCTGGAGTCACTCCCGGGAGGGTTGGCAAGTATTAGAAGTAGCGGTGAATGCGGTGTTACCGCGGCACTGCCGCAATGTAAAGGCGTCCAACCTAGCTTAATCTCAGGGCTTGCTGCCCTTCTTGCCACCTACTATGTGTTTAACTTGGAATACCAAGAGGAAGGTCCTCGGACATTGGAATTTGTTCAAAGGTAAATCCTCTTGATACTGTTTAAATACTGTTAGGATATTTTATTTTATATTTCTCACCTCTGTTCAGGAATTTGACTTGTCATTTCCCCAATTTGGTGCCTTAAATCAATGACTCTTCTGTTCCTTTGTGGACCTTCTTATTAGTGACCGAAGCACCAGTTTGACTCTAGGATACAGAGAAGGTAGGTAATGTGCAGGTAAAGATATGTTGACTGGGTCAAAGAAGGAAGCACCTGTTTGACCCCAGGATGCAGAAAAAGTAGGTAATTTGCAGGTAAAGATATGTTGACTGGATGATGGCAGGAAGCACCAGTGTGACCCCACTATGCAGGGAAGGTAGGTAATGTGCGGGTGAAGGTATGTTGAATGGGTGAAAGAAGGAAGCGCAGGTGTGGTCGAGGCCATGCAGACAAGGTAGGTATGTGCAGGTGAAGATATGTTGTATGGTGAAAGAAAGAAGCACCAGTGTGACCCAAGGATGCAGGGAAGGTAGGTAATGTGCAGGTAAAGATATGTTGAATGGGTGAAGGCAGGAAACACCAGCTAGACGCCAGGATACAGAGAAGGTAGGTAATGTGCAGGTAAAGATATGTTGAATGAGTAAAGGCAGGAAACACCAGCTTGACTCCAGGATACAGAGAAGGTAGGTAATGTGCAGGTAAATATATGTTAATGGGTAAAGGTAGAAAGCACCAGCGTGACCACACTATGCAGAGAAGGTAGGTAATGCGCAGGTAAAGATATGTTGAATGGGTAAAGGCAAGAAGCACCAGTGTGACCCCAGGATGCAGAGAAGGTAGGTAAAGAGCAGGTAACGATATGTTAAATGGGTGAAAGCAGGAAACATCAGCGTAAATACACGGTCCCGTGGATGGAGAGAAAACATAAATAGAGAGAGGGATTGGGGAGGCTTTAGCATTGTCTTCCTCTCTGAATTTGTCTTAATGGGTTTTAGAGCATTCACTCATCTACAGCTGTGGTTATGGTATAGGCTCACATATATCCTAAAATTGATATTAATATTTGTGCATATTCCTAAATAACAATGTGAGGGGGGTTCTGTATCGACTGCAAGTAATCTTCAATCACAACAGAATATCTAATATGCTTTCTCTCTTTTTTAGGCGATTCGTTGGCGTTAACCCTGAGAGGGGAACAAAGGCTAGCCAGGGAAAGGTGGTGTCCAAGAAGACCGGGAAGCTGGTCCAGAAAAAGGCAGCAACTGTAAATCCTCACGTAGCCACCCTTATAAAACATCTCACAGACTTTGAGTGGGGCTTTATGTAGCCGACAACTAAACACTGGACTCGTGTTCAGTGTTTTGTCTCCAGTTAGAAATTAAGTGGACATGTTATAAATGTTCAAATGCTTTACTGAAAATAAGAAGAATGCACTAAATGTACATTGAATGTATTTGATGCACTTTAAAATAATTGGTTAATAAAAACATAATCTTGCAAGGCCATTTCTCCAGTCATTTTTATGCCAGCAGATTGCAGGGGTTTTGATTTTGAAAAATTAAAAGTTCAACTCATTAACTTCTAGTGGCATTATACTGTAAAGCTCAGTCTATAGTGCTTACAATTATTTTACTGTAATTAACTGTTAATGGATATTACAGTAGATACACTAAAATAACAGTGTAATGCCGCTAAACAGATGACAGTATTATGCTGTGAAGCGTATATTTGATACAGCACAGTACTGTGATACTTTTTAAAGTAATAAACTGTAGTGATAGATCACAGTATGTGTGCTGTAGAAAAACAGTTTTATACTGGAACCATTAGCTGCCAGTAGGTTACTGTAATTAAACGGTGAAAATTCTTACAGTAAGGGAGAGACCCGCCACCCAGCGGAGAAAACTCATTTCGGCCACTTGTACCCGTGACCTTGTCCTTTCGGTCATAACCCAAAGCTCAAGACCATAGGTGAGGATGGGAACGTAGATTGACCGGTAAATTGAGAGCTTTTCCTTCTGGCGCAGCTCCTTCTTACCACAACGAATCGATATAGCGTCCTCATTACTGAAGACGCCGCACCGATCAGCCTGTGCATCTCACGATCCACTCTTCCCTCACTCATGAACAAGACTCCAGGTACTTGAACTCATCCACTTGGGGCAAGATCTCCTGCCCAACCTCGAGATGGCACTCCACCCTTTCCCGGGCGAGAACCTTGGACTTGGAGGTGCTGATTCTCATCCCAGTCGCTTCACACTCGGCTGCGAACCAATCCAATGAGAGCTGAAGATCCTGGCCAGTTAAAGCCATAAGGACCACATCATCTGCAAAAAGGAGAGACCTAATCCTGCAGCCACCAAACCGGATCCCCTAAACGCCATGACTGCGCCTAGAAATTATGTCCATAAAATGTATGAACACATTTGGTGACAAAGGGCAGCCAACACAAGGGTTGGACTCCGGTCCAACCCTCACTGGAAAGGGGTCCGACTTACTGCTGGCAATGCGGACCAAGCTCTGACACTGATCATACAGGGAGCGACCCGCCACAATCAGACATGCCGATACCCCATACTCTCTGAGCACTCCCCACAGGACTTCCCGGGGTGGCCACGGTCGAATGTCTTCTCCAAGTCCACAAAGCACATGTAGACTGGTTGGACAAACTCCCATGCACACTCAAGGACCCTGCCGAGAGTATAGATCTGGTCTACCGTTCCACGACCAGGACGAAAACCACACTGTTCGTCCTGGATCCGAGGTTCCTCCTCTCCAGTACACATGAATAGACCTTACCGGGAAGGCTGAGGAGTGTGATCTACGATAGTTGGAACACACCCTCCGGTTCCCCTTCTTAAAGAGAGGAACCACCACCCCGGTCTGCCAATCCAGAGGTACCGCCCCTGATGTCCACGCGATGTTGCAGAGTCTTGTCAACTAAAACAGCCCCACAGCATCCAGAGCCTTAAGGAACTCCGGACGGAGCTCATCCACCCCCGGGGCCTTGCCACCGAGGAGCTTTTTAACTACCTTGGCAACCTCAGCCCCAGAAATAGGAGAGCCCACCACAGATTCCCCAGGCACTGCTTGGCCTGTCGGTATGCCCGCTGCCTCTGGAGTCCCATGAGCCAAAAGGACCAGATAAGCTCTTTCTTCAGCTTGACGGCATCCCCCACTGCTGGTGGCCACCAGCGGGTTCTAGGATTACCGCCACGACAGGCACCAAACACCTTGCGGCCACAGCTCCAATCAGCTGGCTTGACAAGAGAGGCACGGAACATGATCCATTCAGACTCAATGTCCAGCACCTCCTTTGTGACATGTTCAAAGTTCCTCCGGAGGTGGAAAAAGAAACTCTCTCTGACAGGAAGAACCTGTCAGAGAGAGGTAAAAAGTGGACTTGAAGTGGGTGTGGCATGGATGATTGTTTGGCGCCCAATAAAAGACTTGATGGAGGATTCTTCAGTCAGCAGATGTTAAAGCAGCATAAATCTACTGGAGCCTATCCCAGTGCACCTTGGCACTGGACAGGTGAAATGACAAACAGGTGTGTGCATCAGTCGCGGCGCGGCGCCATAGGCATTCCCAAAAGACTCTCACAATGCGTTTGGGCCTGCCAGGTCTGTCCGGGATCCTACCCCACCATCGGAGCCAGCTCACCAGGTGGTGATCGGTAGAAAGCTCGCCCCTCTCTTCACCCGAGTGTCCAAAACACGAGGCCGCAAATCCCTTGACACAACTACAAAGTCAATCATGGAACTGCGGCCGAGGGTGTCCTGGTGCCAAGTGCACATATGGACACCCTTATGTTTGAACATTGTGTGACGAGCACAAAAGTCCAATAACAAAGCACCACTTGGGTTCAGATCCGGGTGGCCATTTTTCCCAATCACGACTCTCCAGGTTTCAAAGTCGTTGCCAACATGAGCGTTGAAGACCCCCAGCAGAACAAGGGAATCACCCGAGGGAGCACTCTCAAGGGAATCCAAAAAGAGTGGGTACTCTGAGCTGCTGTTTGGTGCGTAAACACCAACAACAGTCAGGACCCGTCACCCAACCCGAAAGCGGAGGGAAGCTACCATCTCGTCTTCTGGGTTAAGTCCAACGTGCAGGCTTTGAGCCGGGGGGCAACAAGAATTGCCAACCCAGCCTCTCATTACTTGCAACGCCAGAGTGGAAGAGAGTCCAACCCCTCTTGAGAGAACAGGTTCCAGAGCCCTTGCTGTGCGTCGAAGTGAGTCCAGCTTTATCTAGCCGGGAACTTCTCCACCTCGCGAGGTGACGTTCCACGTCCCAAGAGCGAGCTTATGTAGCCGATAATCGGACCGCCAAGTGCCCTGCCTTCGGCTTCCGCCCAGCTAACACTGCACCCGACCTCTATGACCCAGCCCATGAGTGGTGAGCCTATTGCAGGGGGGACCCACGTTGCCTCTTCGAGCTGGGCCCCATGGGCACCAGTCGCTCGCCATCGTGCCCCACCTCTGGGCCTGGCTCCACAGGGGAGCCACGGTGACCCGCGTCCGGGCGAGAAAATATCTAGGTCCTCGATTTGTACTTTTCATAAAGGTCTTTGAGCTGCTCTTTGTCTGATTCCTCACCTAGGACCTGTTTGTCTTGGGGGACCCTATCAGGGGGCATAGAAGCCCCCGGACAACATAGCTCCTAGGATCAGTGGGACACGCAAACCACAAAGGTGGCGGCTCAGAAAGCAGGTTATATAAACATAACTCCAAAACCAAACATGCAAGATGTCTAAACATGCCTGTAATATTGTATCAATGTGAGTTTTAGTAGAATCGGTTGTTTTTTTAAGGCTTGCAAACACAAAACGTTTTTTTTACTCAATATGACAGTAAGTTCTTAAAATGCTGAGATAATGTGAAAAAAGCAATACAAATGTATTCCAACATGATTCCTAAACCAAACATGCAAAATGTCTAAAAATGCCTGTAATATTGAATCCATGTGAGTTTTACTAAAATCATTTGTTTTTGTAAGGTTTGCAAATACAAAAATTGAGTTTTATGACAGACACAAGTTAGTTTTTTTACTCATTATAACAGTATAGATGTCATACTATATATTAAAGTTATATAAACATAACTCGAAAACCAAACGTGCATTATGTCCAAAATTGCCTGTAATATTGTATGGATGTGAGTTTTACTAGAATCACGTTTGCAAATACAAAAATTGGGTTTTATGACAGTATACTGTCACACTCAATATGACAGTATAACTGTCATACTAAATCCATCCATTTCCTTCCGCTTATCCGAGGTCGGGTTGCGGGGGCAGCAGCCTAAGCAGAGAGCCCAGACTTCCCTCTCCCCAGCCACTTCGTCCAGCTCTTCTCGGGGGATCCCGAGGCGTTCCCAGGACATAGTCTTTCCAATGTATCCTAGGTCTTCCCCATGGCCTCCTGCCGTTCGGACCTAGGGAGGCGTTCGGGTGGCATCCTGAGCAGATGCCCGAACCACCTCATCTGGCTCCTCTCAATGTGGAGGAGCAGCGGCTTTACACTGAGTTCCTCCCAGATGACAGAGCTTCTCACCCTATCTCTAAGGGAGAGACCCACCACCCGGCGGAGGAAACTCATTTCGGCCGCTTGTACCCGTGACCTTGTCCTTTCGGTCATAACCCAAAGCTCATGACCATAGGTGAGGATGGGAACGTTGATCGACCGGTAAATTGAAAGCTTTTCCTTCTGGCTCAGCTCCTTCTTCACCACAACGGATCGATATAGCGTCCTCATTACTGAAGACGCCGCACCGATCCGCCTGTAGATCTCACAATCCACTCTATCCTCACTCGTGAACAAGACTCCTAGGTACTTGAACTCCTTCACTTGGGGCAAGATCTCTTTCCCAACCTCGAGATGGCACTCCACCCTTTCCCGGGCGAGAACCATGGACTCGGACTTGGAGGTGCTGATTCTCATCCCAGTCGCTTCACTGCGAACCGATCCAATGAAAGCTGAAGATCTTGGCCAGTTGAAGCCATCAGGACCACATCATCTGCAAAAAGCAGAGACCTAATCCTGCAGCCACCAAACCAGGCGCAGTCATGGCGTTGAGGGGATCCTCAAAGCCATGACTGCGCCTAGATATTCTGTCCATTAAAGTTATGAACAGAATCGGTGACAAAGGGCAGCCTTGGCGGAGTCCAACCCTCACTGGAAAGGGGTCCGACATACTGCCGGCAATGCGGACCAAGCTCTGACACTGATCATACAGGGAGACACCCGCCACAATCAGACATGCCAATACTCCATACTCTCTGAGCACTCCCCACAGGATTTACCGGGGGCCAAGGTCGAATGTCTTCTCCAAGTCCACAAAACTTATGTAGACTGGTTGGGCAAACTCCCATGCACACTCAAGGACCCTGCCGAGAGTATAGAGCTGGTCTACCGTTCCACGACCAGGACGAAAACCACACTGTTCGTCCTGGATCCGAGGTTCCTCCTCTCCATTACACATGAATAGACCTTACCGGGAAGGCTGAGGAGTGTGATCTACGATAGTTGGAACACACCCTCCGGTTCCCCTTCTTAAAGAGAGGAACCACCACCCCGGTCTGCCAATCCAGAGGTACCGCCCCCGATGTAGACGCAATGTTGCAGAGTCTTGTCAACCAAGACTGCCCCACAGCATCCAGAGCCTTAAGGAACTCCGGACGGAGCTCATACCCCCGGGGCCTTGCCACCGAGGAGCTTTTTAACTACCTTGGCAACCTCAGCCCCAGAAATAGGAGAGCCCACCACAGACTTCCCAGGCACTGTTTCCTCATAGGAAGACGTGTTGGTGGGACTGAGGAGGTCTCGTTTGGCCTGTCGGTATGCCCACTGCCTCTGGAGTCCCATGAGCCAAAAGGACCCGGTGGCTCTTTCTTCAGCTTGACAGCATCCCTCACTGCTGGTGGATTACCGCCACGACAGGCACCAAACACCTTGCGGCCACAGCTTCAATCAGCTGGCTCAACAAGAGAGGAACGGAACATGGTCCACTCAGACTCAATGTCCAGCACCTCCCTCGTGACATGTTCAAAGTTCTTCCGGACATGTTCAAAGTTCTTCAGGAGACTCCGCTAGGTGTTCCCAGCAGACCCTTACAATGCGTTTGGGCCTGCCAGGTCTGACCGGCATCCTCCCCTACCATCGGAGCCAGCTCACCACCAGGTGGTGGTTGGTAGAAAGCTCTGCCCCTCTCTTCACCGAGTGTCCAAAACATGAGGCCGCAAATCCCATGACACAACTACAAAGTCAATCATGCGGCCGAGGGTGTCCTTGTGCCAAGTACACATATGGACACCCTTATGTTTGAACATTGTGTTTGTTATGGACAATCCGTGACAAGCACAAAAGTCCAATAACAAAGCACCACTTGGGATCAGATCCGGGTGGCCATTTTTCCCAATCACGACTCTCCAGGTTTCACTGTCGTTGCCAACATAGCGTTGAAGTCCACCAGCAGAACAAGGGAATCACCCTAGGGAGCACTCTCCAGTACTCCCTCAAGGGAATCCAAAAAGAGTTGGTACTCTGAGCTGCTGTTTGGTGTGTAAACACAAACAACAGTCAGGACCCGTCACCCAACCCGAAGGCTGAAGGAAGCTACCATCTCGTCTATTGGGTTTAAAGTCCAACGTGCAGGCTTTGAGCCGGGGGGCAACAAGAATTGCCACCCCAGCCTCTCATTAGTTGCAACGCCAGTGTGGAATCTCTTCCACTCTGGCGTTGCAAGTAATAAAAGTTCAGCTCAGTCCAGCCCCTCTGAGAGAACAGGTTCCAGAGCCCTTGCTGTGAGTCCAACTATATCTAGCCGGGAACGTCTCCACCTCAAGCACCAGCTCAGGCTCCTTCCCTCCCAGCGAGGTGACGTTCCATGTCCCAAGAGCGAGCTTATGTAGCCGATAATCGGACCACCAAGTGCCCTGCCTTCGGCTGCCGCCCAGCTCACACTGCACCCTCTATGACCCAGCCCATGAGTGGTGAGCCCTGGAGTGGGGATCCACGTTGCCTCTTCGAGCTGAGCACGGCTGGGCCCCATGGGGACAGGCCCGTCAATCGCCATCGTGCCACACCTCTGGGCCTGGCTCCACAGGGGAGCCACGGTGACCTGCGTCCGGGTGAGAAAAAACTAGGTCCTCAATTGTACTTTTAATAAAGGTCTTTGCGCTGCTCTTTGTCTGAGCCCTCACCTAGGACCTGTTTGTCTTGGGAGACCATAGAAGCCCCCGGACAACATAGTTCCTGGATCAGTGGGACACGCAAACCACAAAGGTGGCGGCTCAGAAAGCAGGTTATATAAATATAACTCCAAAACCAAACATGCAATATGTCTAAACATGCCTGTAATATTGTATCAATGTGAGTTTTCCTAGAATAGGTTGTTTTTGTAAGGTTTGCAAATACAAAAATTAGGTTTTACTCACAATGACAAAATCACACTCAATATGACAGCTATTTAAACATAACTCATAAACCACACAAAAAAATGGCTAATAATGCCTGAAATAATGAATCATTGGGAGTTTTACTGAGTTTTACATTTTGCAAACACAAAAAGTAGTTTTTTACTTGACTGTAATGTTCTTAGAACCCTGAGATAATGGGAAAAAAGCAATAAAAATGTATTTAAACCTAACTCCTAAACAACACATGCAAAATGGCTAATAATGCCTAGGGAGACATGTAACGTTGTTAGTTTAAAAAAAAGATCTTTTGTAAAGATATCAAAGACACAAGCTAGTTTTTTTTATTCAATATGACAGTATAACAGTCATAATACATATGAAAGTTATATAAACATAACTCCAAAACCAAACATGTGTCATGTCTAAAAATGCCTGTAATAATGTATTTATGTGAGGTTGTAAGGTTAACAAAAACAAAAAGTAGTTTTTTACTCAATATGAAAGTACTGTTCTTAGAATCCTGAGATAATGCGAAAAAAGCAATACAAATGTATTTAAACATTACTCCTAAACAACATATGCAAAATGGCTAATAATGCCTGGAGACATGTATCTTTGTTAGTTTTACTAGAAAAATGATCTTTTGTAAAGTTTGCAAAGACACAAGCTAGTTTTTTTTAATTCAATATGACAGTATAACAGCCATACTGAATATAAAAGTTATATAAACATAACTCCAAAACCAAACATGTGTCATGTCTAAAAATGTCTGTAATAATGTATTTATGTGAGTTAGTAAGGTTTGCAAAAACAAAAAGTAGTTTTTTACTCAATATGAAAGTAATGATCTTAGAATCCTGAGATAATGCTAAAAAAGCAATAAAAATGTATTTAAACATAACTCCTAAACAACCCAGGCAAAATGGGTAATAATGCCTGGAGACATGTATCTTTGTTAGTTTTACTAGGAAATGTATATTTTGTAAAGTTTGCAAAGACACAAGCTAGTTGTTTTTATTCAATAAGACAGTATAACAGTCATACTAAATATGAAAGTTATATAAACATAACTCCAGAACCAAACGTGTGTCATGTCTAAAATTGCCTATAATAATGTATTTATGTGAGTTTGTAAGGTTTGCAAAAACAAAAAGTAGTTTTTTCCTCAATATGAAAGTAAGCATTTGAGAATCCTGAGATAATGCGAAAAAAGCAATAAAAATGTATTTAAACATAATTCCTAAACAACCCATGCAAAATGGGTAATAATGCCTGGAGACATGTATCTTTGTTAGTTTTACTAGAAATGATCTTTTGTAAAGTTTGCAAAGACACAAGCTAGTTTTTTTTAATTCAATATGACAGTATAACAGTCATATTAAATATAAAAGTTATATAAACATAACTCCAAAACCAAACATGTGTCATGTCTAAAAATGCCTGTAATAATGCATTTATGTGAGTTTGTAAGGTTTGCAAAAACAAAAAGTAGTTTTTTACTCAATATGAAAGTAATGATCTAAGAATCCTGAGATAATGCGAAAAAAGCAATAAAAATGTCTTTAAACATAATTCCTAAACAACCCATGCAAAATGGCTAATAAGGCCTGGAGACATGTATCTTTGTTAGTTTTACTAGAAAAATGATCTTTTTTAAAGTTTGCAAAGACACAAGCTATTTTTTTTTATTCAATAAGACAGTATAACATTATTACTAAATATGAAAGTTATATAAACATAACTCCAAAACCAAACATGTGTCATGTCTAAAAATGCCTGTAATAATGTATTAATGTGAGTTTGTGAGGTTTTCAAAAACAAGAAGTAGTTTTTTACTCAATATGAAAGTAATGATCTTAAAATCCTGAGATAATGCGAAAAAAGCAATAAAAATGTATTTAAACATAATTCCTAAACAACCCATGCAAAATGGGTAATAATGCCTGGAGACATGTATCTTTGTTAGTTTTACTAGAAAAATGATCTTTTGTAAAGTTTGCAAAGACACAAGCTAGTTTTTTTTAATTCAATATGACAGTATAACAGTCATATTAAATATAAAAGTTATATAAACATAACTCCAAAACCAAACATGTGTCATGTCTAAAAATGCCTGTAATAATGTATTAATGTGAGTTTGTAAGGTTTGCAAAAACAAAAAGTAGTTTTTTCCTCAATATGAAAGTAAGGATTTTAGAATCCTGAGATAATGCGAAAAAAGCAATAAAAATGTATTTAAACATAATTCCTAAACAACCCATGCAAAATGGGTAATAATGCCTGGAGACATGTATCTTTGTTAGTTTTACTAGAAAAATGATCTTTTGTAAAGTTTGCAAAGACACAAGCTAGTTTTTTTTAATTCAATATGACAGTATAACAGTCATACTGAATATAAAAGTTATATAAACATAACTCCAAAACCAAACATGTGTCATGTCTAAAAATGTCTGTAATAATGTATTTATGTGAGTTTGTAAGGTTTGCAAAAACAAAAAGTAGTTTTTTACTCAATATGAAAGTAATGATCTTAGAATCCTGAGATAATGCGAAAAAAGCAATAAAAATGTATTTAAACAAAACTCCTAAACAACCCAGGCAAAATGGGTAATAATGCCTGGAGACATGTATCTTTGTTAGTTTTACTAGGAAATGTATATTTTGTAAAGTTTGCAAAGACACAAGCTAGTTATTTTTATTCAATAAGACAGTATAACAGTCATACTAAATATGAAAGTTATATAAACATAACTCCAGAACCAAACGTGTGTCATGTCTAAAATTGCCTATAATAATGTATTTATGTGAGTTTGTAAGGTTTGCAAAAACAAAAAGTAGTTTTTTCCTCAATATGAAAGTAAGCATTTTAGAATCCTGAGATAATGCGAAAAAAGCAATAAAAATGTATTTAAACATAATTCCTAAACAACCCATGCAAAATGGGTAATAATGCCTGGAGACATGTATCTTTGTTAGCTTTACAAGAAAAATGATCTTTTGTAAAGTTTGCAAAGACACAAGCTAGTTTTTTTTAATTCAATATGACAGTATAACAGTCATATTAAATATAAAAGTTATATAAACATAACTCCAAAACCAAACATGTGTCATGTCTAAAAATGCCTGTAATAATGCATTTATGTGAGTTTGTAAGGTTTGCAAAAACAAAAAGTAGTTTTTTACTCAATATGAAAGTAATGATCTAAGAATCCTGAGATAATGCAAAAAAAAGCAATAAAAATGTCTTTAAACATAATTCCTAAACAACCCATGCAAAATGGCTAATAAGGCCTGGAGACATGTATCTTTGTTAGTTTTACTAGAAAAATGATCTTTTTTAAAGTTTGCAAAGACATAAGCTATTTTTTTTTATTCAATAAGACAGTATAACATTATTACCAAATATGAAAGTTATATAAACATAACTCTAAAACCAAACATGTGTCATGTCTAAAAATGCCTGTAATAATGTATTAATGTGAGTTTGTGAGGTTTGCAAAAACAAAAAGTAGTTTTTTACTCAATATGAAAGTAATGATCTTAAAATCCTGAGATAATGCGAAAAAAGCAATAAAAATGTATTTAAACATAATTCCTAAACAACCCATGCAAAATGAGTAATAATGCCTGGAGACATGTATCTTTGTTACTTTTACTAGAAAAATTATCTTTTTTAAAGTTTGCAAAGACACAAGCTAGTTGTTTTTATTCAATAAGACAGTATAACAGTCATACTAAATATGAACGTTATATAAACATAACTCCAGAACCAAACGTGTGTCATGTCTAAAATTGCCTATAATAATGTATCTATGTGAGTTTGTAAGGTTTGCAAAAACAAAAAGTAGTTTTTTCCTCAATATGAAAGTAAGCATTTTAGAATCCTGAGATAATGCGAAAAAAGCAATAAAATTGTATTTAAACATAATTCCTAAACAACCCATGCAAAATGGGTAATAATGCCTGGAGACATGTATCTTTGTTAGTTTTACTAGAAAAATGAACTTTTGTAAAGTTTGCAAAGACACAAGCTAGTTTTTTTTAATTCAATATGACAGTATAACAGTCATACTAAATATACAAGTTATATAAACATAACTCCAAAACCAAACATGTGTCATGTCTAAAAATGTCTGTAATAATGTATTTATGTGAGTTTGTAAGGTTTGCAAAAACAAAAAGTAGTTTTTTACTCAATATGAAAGTAATGATCTTAGAATCCTGAGATAATGCGAAAAAAGCAATAAAAATGTATTTAAACATAACTCCTAAACAACCCAGGCAAAATGGGTAATAATGCCTGGAGACATGTATCTTTGTTAGTTTTACTAGGAAATGTATATTTTGTAAAGTTTGCAAAGACACAAGCTAGTTGTTTTTATTCAATAAGACAGTATAACAGTCATACTAAATATGAAAGTTATATAAACATAACTCCAGAACCAAACGTGTGTCATGTCTAAAAATGCCTGTAATAATGTATTAATGTGAGTTTGTAAGGTTTGCAAAAACAAAAAGTAGTTTTTTACTCAATATGAAAGTAATGATCTTAAAATCCTGAGATAATGCGAAAAAAGCAATACAAATGTATTTAAACATAATTCCTAAACAACCCATGCAAAATGGGTAATAATGCCTGGAGACATGTATCTTTGTTAGTTTTACTAGAAAAATGAACTTTTGTAAAGTTTGCAAAGACACAAGCTAGTTTTTTTAATTCAATATGACAGTACAATAGTCATATTAAATATAAAAGTTATATAAACATAACTCCAGAACCAAACGTGTGTCATGTCTAAAATTGCTTATAATAATGTATCCAAAACTGCCTGTAATATTGTATATATGTGAGTTTTACTAGAATCAGGGTTGCAAATACAAAAATTGGGTTTTATGACAGTATACTGTCACACTCAATATGACAGTTATTTAAACATAACTCAAACAACACATGCAAAATAGCTAATAATGCCTGGAGCATGTATCTTAGTTAGTTCTACTAGAAAAATGGTATTTTGTAAGGTTTGCAAAGACACAAGTTAGTTGTTTTTTTTATTCAATATGACAGAATAACTGTCATACTAAATATGAAAGTTATATAAACATTACTCTAAAACCAAACATGCATTGTGTCTAAAAAATGCCTGTAATATTGTATCTGTGTGAGCAGCGGCTTTACTTTGAGTTCCTCCCGGATGACAGAGCTTCTCACCCTGTCTCTAAGGGAGAGACCCACCACCCGGCAGAGGAAACGCATTTCGGCCGCTTGTCCTTTCGGTCATAACCCAAAGCTGGGAACGTAGATCGACGGTAAATTGAGAGCTTTTCCTTCTGGCTCAGCTCCTTCTTCACCACAACGGATCGATATAGCGTCCTCAATACTGAAGACCATGTATCTAGTTAGTTTTACTAGAAAAATGGTATTTTGTAAGGTTTGCAAAGACACAAGTTACTTGTTTTTTTTATTCAATATGACACTACAGCTGTCATACAAAATATGAAAGTTATATAAACATTACTCTAAAACCAAACATGCATTATGTCTAAAAATGCCTGTAAGATTGTATCTGTGTGAGTTTAACTAGATTTAGTTGTTTTTGCAAGGTTTGCAAATACAAAATAAGGGTTTTACTCACTATGTCAGTTTACTGTCACACTCAATCTGACAGTTATTTATTTAAACATAACTCCTAAACCACACATGCAAAATGGCTAATAATGCCTGGAGATATGTATCTTTGTGAGTTTTACTAGAAACATTATATTGTGTAAGGTTTAGTTAGTTTTTGTACTCAATCTGACAGTATAACTGTCATTCTAAATCCATCCATTTTCTTCCGCTTATCCGAGGTCGGGTTGCGGGGGCAGCAGCCTGAGCAGAAAATCCCAGACTTCCCTCTCCCCAGCCACTTCGTCCAGCTCTTCTCGGGGTATTCCGAGGCGTTCCCAGGCCAGTCGGGGACATAGTCTTTCCAATGTGTCCTAGGTCTTCCCCGTGGCCTCCTGCCACACCTCCCTAGAGGCGTTCGGGTGGCATCCTGAGCAGATGCCCGAACCACCTCATGGCTCCTCTCAATGTGGAGGAGCAGCGGCTTTAGTTTGAGTTCCTCCCGGATGACAGAGCTTCTCACCCTGTCTCTAAGGGAGAGACCCACCACCCGGCAGAGGAAACACATTTCGGCCGCTTGTCCTTTCGGTCATAACCCAAAGCTGGGAACGTAGATCGACGGTAAATTGAGAGCTTTTCCTTCTGGCTCAGCTCCTTCTTCACCACAACGGATCGATATAGCGTCCTCAATACTGAAGACGCCGCACCAATCCGCCTGTGGATCTCTCGATCCACTCTATCCTCACTCGTGAACAAGACTCCTAGGTACTTGAACTCCTCCACTTGGGGCAAGATCTCCTCCCCAACCTGGAGATGGCACTCGACCCTTTCCTGCGCGAGAACCATGGACTTGGACTTGGAGGTGCTGATTCTCATCCCAGTCGCTTCACACTCAAGGACCCTGCCGAGAGTATAGACCTGGTCTACCGTTCCACGACCAGGACGAAAACCACGCTGTTCATCCTGGATCCGAGTTTCCTCCTCTCCAGTAGACATGAATAGACCTTACCGGGAAGGCTGAGGAGTGTGTTTCACGATAGTTGGAACACACCCTCCGGTTCCCCTTCTTAAAGAGAGGAACCACCACCCCGGTCTGCCAATCCAGAGGTACCGCCCCCAATGTTCACGCGATGTTGCAGAGTCTTGTCAACCAAGACAGCCCCACAGTATCCAGAGCCTTAAGGAACTCATCCACCACCGGGGCCTTGCCACAGAGGAGCTTTTTAACTACCTAGGCAACCTAAGCCCCAGAAATAGGAGAGTCCACCACAGATTCCCCAGGCACTGCTTGGCCTGTCGGTATGCCCGCTGCCTCTGGAGTCCCATGAGCCAAAAGGACCCAATAGGCTCTTTCTTCAGCTTGACGGCATCCCTCACTGCTGGTGGCCACCAGCGAGTTCTAGGATTACCGCCACGACAGGCACCAAACACCTTGCGGCCACAGCTCCAATCAGCAGGCTCGACAAGAGAGGCACGGAACATGGTCCACTCAGACTCAATGTCCAGCACCTCCCTCGTGACATGTTCAAAGTTCTTCCTTATGTTTGAACATTGTGTTTGTTATGGACAATCCGTGACGAGCACAAAAGTCCAATAACAAAGCACCACTTGGGTTCAGATCCGGGTGGCCATTTTTCCCAATCACGACTCTCCAGGTTTCACTGTCCTTGCCAACATGAGCATTGAAGTCCCCCAACAGAACAAGGGAATCACCCGAGGGAGCACTCTCCAGTACTCCCTCAAGGGAATCCAAAAAGAGTGGGTACTCTGAGCTGCTGTTTGGTGCGTAAACACAAACAACAGTCAGGACCCGTCACCCAACCCGAAGGCGGAGGGAAGCTACCATCTCGTCTACTGGGTTAAAGTCCAACGTGCAGGCTTTGAGCAACAACAATTGCCACCCCAGCCTCTCATTGCTTGCAACGCCAGAGTGGAAGAGAGTCCAGCCCCTCTTGAGAGAACAGGTTCCAGAGCCCTTGCTGTGCGTCGAAGTGAGTCCAACTATATCTAGCTGGAACTTCTTCACCTCGCGCACCAGCTCAGGCTCTTTCCCTCCCAGCGAGGTGACGTTCCACGTCCCAAGAGCGAGCTTATGTAGCTGATAATCGGACCGCCAAGTGCCCTGCCTTCGGCTGCCGCCCAGTTCACACTGCATCCGACCTCTATGACCTCAATGGGCCCATGAGTGGTGAGCCCATTGGAGGGTTGACCCACGTTGCCTCTTCGAGCTGAGCCCGGCAGGGCCCCATGGAGACAGGCCCGGCCACCAGTCGCTCGCCATCATGCCCCACCTCTGCGCCTGGCTTCACAGGGGAGCCACGGTGACCTGCGCCTGGGCGAGAAAAAATCTAGGTCCTCGATTTGTACTTTTCATAAAGGTCTTTGAGCTGCTCTTTGTCTGATCCCTCACCTAGGACCTTTTCTCAGGGGATCCCGAGGCGTTCCCAGGCCAGCCGGGAGACATAGTGTTCCCAATGTGTCCTGGGTCTTCCCCGTGGCCTCCAGGATGACAGAGCTTCACCTTCACCAGGGGTGTCAAACTCAAATACAGAGTGGGCCAAAGTTTAAAACTGAACAAAGCCGCGGGCCAAGGTTGAACAAATTAACCTTTTAATAGGGACCCAAACAAGTTTTGCATTGAATATTGAACAAGCAAGGCTTATATAACTTTATAGTGACATGCAAAATGGAGTTTCAAATAATAATAATAATAATTAAAAAATATCAATTGCATATCAAATACAATTTAAATAAAAATTGAATGCCTCTTTTCTATTTGCAGCCTTCTGAGGCAAATATCAACATTAACTTTTTCCACAGGCTAATACATTTGAAAATAAAATAACAATGAATAAAACAACCATTCAGGACTTTAAACTGGTCAGTTTGCAACACACTGATCTAATTTGATGTGCCCAAGCCAGATACCTGGCATCTTTTTTTAGATGCTAGTTCTTTAACGTCGGGGCTCAGGCTTTGAGCTGAGGCAACTTTCATTATCGAACGAAGGTGTTCAACAGTCATATCTCGTACACCCAATTCTAACATCATTCACACCCAGTCACAAGAAATGTGCAGCTTCAGCACGCATACACAAATGAATGCAACGCATACTTCATCAACAGCGATACAGGTTACACTGAGAGTGCCAGTATAAAAAACTTTAACACCGTTAGAAATATACGCCACACTGTGAACCCACACCAAACAAAAATAAAAAACACTTTTCAGGAGAACATCCGCACCGTAACATAACATAAACACAAAAGAACAAATACCCAGAATCTTTTGCAGCACTAACTCTTTCGGGACGCTACAAAATACACCCCCGCTACCACCAAACCCCCCCCCCCCCCACACACACACACCTTGTAGCGTCCCGGAAGATTTAGTGCTACAAAGGGTTCCGGGTATTTGTTCTGTTGTGTTTATGTTGTGTTACGGTGCGGATGTTCTCCCGAAATTTGTTTGTCATTCTTGTTTGGTGTGGATTCACAGTGTGGAGTATATTTCTAAAAGTCTTAAAGTTTTTTATTTGGCTACCGTCAGTGTAACCTGTATCGCTGTTGATGAAGTATGCGTTGCATTCAAGTGTGTGTGGGTGCAGAAGCTGCACTGACATGAAACTGGGCCGGCACTTGTTTGACTAGCTGAAAAAAAAAAAAAAATTCGGGAGGAGTGCTGGAGTCACTCCCGGGAGGGTTGGCAAGTATTAGAAGTAGCGGTGAATGCGGTGTTACCGCGGCACTGCCGCAATGTATAATCGACGGTCCAGCTTTAGTGTTAATTTGATATTGCTTCAAGGGCCAAGTCAAATTACACGTTGGGCCAAATTTGGCCCACGGGCCAGAGTTTGACACCCTTGACCTTCACTGTAAAAAATTACTGTAAAAATAAAAAATAAAATTACAGTTATATACTCCATCCATCCATCCATTTTCTACCGCTTATTCCCTTCGGGGTCGCTGGAGCCTATCTCAGCTACAATCGGGCGGAAGGCGGGGTACACCCTGGACAAGTCGCCACCTCATCGCAGGGCCAACACAGATAGACAGACAACATTCACACTCACATTCACACACTAGGGCCAATTTAGTGTTGCCAATCAACCTATCATGTTCTTCTTAAATGCAGTTAAGTACTGTAAATTTTGTTGCATTTTTCAAAAAATATCGACCAGCAGTAAGTTACTGTAAAACCTACAGTGTAATTCAGTATTTTTCAGACTTGTTTCTTGGGTCCGCCCACAATTCGTCCAACCGAGCTTCATTTCACCTGGCCGACCCTGCTAAATCCATCCTACTGCATCGTGTGTTTTTGATAACAAGGTAAGAGTCACTTGTACCTTGATGTGTCATTTTCTGTTTGAATTACTTTATATATATATTTATAAAGTCCGAAATGACATAGCGTCACAGTCAGCATCACAGACACTATCGTTGACCACGCGCATGTACCGCCCGCATGCTAGCCAGCTAAGTTTTCTTCTTTTTTGTCATAGTCATCATAAAAGATGATAACTTGCAACATATGTCTACGACTTGCAGCAATGTATTTGCGTATGTTAGACACATGCAAAGTCATAGTTGTATGCCTAATGCATCGTTTAAGTGTGCTTTCCCTAAATGCACAAGAGTTTTTTCCAACTTCTCAGCCTTCAAAACTCACAGCCATCGTCATAAATATGGCAAGAGTAGGACTGATATGTATAGCGCAGAAGGTTTACCTTGTAATATTGTCTCATGTAGCGCGAAGTGCGATGATTTACGGGCCCTTCTCCTGCATTTGAAAAGTCATATTACCGAAGGTAGGACAGTTACGTGCCCCTTCAGTCAATGTGAAAAAAGATTTACAGTTAAGTCTACTTTCACATCGCACGCGTCAAGGAAGCACTACGGCTACACTGAACGAAGTTTGACTTGATCAACAGCAAATCCAAGCAGCTCTTGTGTTATTAACACTGATGATGACTATTGTGATATGCAACTTGAGAATTCAGGATATTCCTGTTATAAAGACATGGAGGACTACTTGCATTAAAAAAATGTTCACAGCACTGAAAAAAGGTTGAGAACCACTGCCTTAGGACAGTGGTTCTCAACCTTTTTTCAGTGATGTACCCCTGTGAACATTTTTTAAATTCAAGTACCCCCTAATCAGAGCAAAGCCTTTTTGGTTGAAAAAAAGAGATAAAGAAGTAAAATACAGCACTATGTCATCAGTTTCTGATTTATTAAATTGTATAACAGTGCAAAATATTGCTCATTTGTTGTGGTCTTTCTTGAACTATTTGGAAAAAAAGATATAAAACTAACTAAAAACTTGTTGAAAAATAAACAAGTGATTCAATTATAAATAAAGATTTTTACACATAGAAGTAATCAACTTAAAGTGCCCTCTTTGGGGATTGCAATAGAGATCCATCTGGATTCATGAACTTCATTCTCAACATTTCTTCACAAAAAAAGAAATCTTTAACATCAATATTTATGGAACATGTCCACTACGCTTTAACCAAGCCTCCATTGTTTTCTACATGGATAGTTGATTGACAGTTGGTGCCGTGTGGCACCGCCAGGTAGGGTCAAACCATCGTGGCATGGGGGAAACTCTGGCTTTATGGTAATGAATGGAATAGCCTACTTGATTAGTTGTTCAGTTTATGAACTTACAGTCATATTTTGTCGAAGTATTATTCAATAAATATATTTATAAAGGATTTTTGAATTGTTGCTATTTTTAGAATATTTAAAAAAAATCTCACGAACCCCTTGGCATACCTTCAAGTACCCCCAGGAGTACGCGTACCCCCATTTGAGAACCACTGCCTTAGGAGACTAGATGTAAACAGAGGAAAGAGAGAGCGAGTGAGGTGGCCATTCCAAATACTTTTAAAATGCTACCCATATTGGATACTGTTTAGGAACATAAACTGCATTTCTTGACTGTACCAGTTGCTGGTGACAAAGTCACAATAAAACGTTGGATGATCAGCATGGAAGGTGATGTCATCTGCAAAGGTGTCCAACCTAGCTTAATCTCAGGGCTTGCTGCCCTTCTTGCCACCTACTATGTGTTTAACTTGGAATACCAAGAGGAAGGTCCTCGGACATTGGAATTTGTTCAAAGGTAAATCCTCTTGATACTGTTTAAATACTGTTAGGATATTTTATTTTATATTTCTCACCTCTGTTCAGGAATTTGACTTGTCATTTCCCCAATTTGGTGCCTTAAATCAATGACTCTTCTGTTCCTTTGTGGACCTTCTTATTAGTGACCGAAGCACCAGTTTGACTCTAGGATACAGAGAAGGTAGGTAATGTGCAGGTAAAGATATGTTGACTGGGTCAAAGAAGGAAGCACCTGTTTGACCCCAGGATGCAGAAAAAGTAGGTAATTTGCAGGTAAAGATATGTTGACTGGATGATGGCAGGAAGCACCAGTGTGACCCCACTATGCAGGGAAGGTAGGTAATGTGCGGGTGAAGGTATGTTGAATGGGTGAAAGAAGGAAGCGCAGGTGTGGTCGAGGCCATGCAGACAAGGTAGGTATGTGCAGGTGAAGATATGTTGTATGGTGAAAGAAAGAAGCACCAGTGTGACCCAAGGATGCAGGGAAGGTAGGTAATGTGCAGGTAAAGATATGTTGAATGGGTGAAGGCAGGAAACACCAGCTAGACGCCAGGATACAGAGAAGGTAGGTAATGTGCAGGTAAAGATATGTTGAATGAGTAAAGGCAGGAAACACCAGCTTGACTCCAGGATACAGAGAAGGTAGGTAATGTGCAGGTAAATATATGTTAATGGGTAAAGGTAGAAAGCACCAGCGTGACCACACTATGCAGAGAAGGTAGGTAATGCGCAGGTAAAGATATGTTGAATGGGTAAAGGCAAGAAGCACCAGTGTGACCCCAGGATGCAGAGAAGGTAGGTAAAGAGCAGGTAACGATATGTTAAATGGGTGAAAGCAGGAAACATCAGCGTAAATACACGGTCCCGTGGATGGAGAGAAAACATAAATAGAGAGAGGGATTGGGGAGGCTTTAGCATTGTCTTCCTCTCTGAATTTGTCTTAATGGGTTTTAGAGCATTCACTCATCTACAGCTGTGGTTATGGTATAGGCTCACATATATCCTAAAATTGATATTAATATTTGTGCATATTCCTAAATAACAATGTGATGGGGGTTCTGTATCGACTGCAAGTAATCTTCAATCACAACAGAATATCTAATATGCTTTCTCTCTTTTTTAGGCGATTCATTGGCGTTAACCCTGAGAGGGGAACAAAGGCTAGCCAGGGAAAGGTGGTGTCCAAGAAGACCGGGAAGCTGGTCCAGAAAAAGGCAGCAACTGTAAATCCTCACGTAGCCACCCTTATAAAACATCTCACAGACTTTGAGTGGGGCTTTATGTAGCCGACAACTAAACACTGGACTCGTGTTCAGTGTTTTGTCTCCAGTTAGAAATTAAGTGGACATGTTATAAATGTTCAAATGCTTTACTGAAAATAAGAAGAATGCACTAAATGTACATTGAATGTATTTGATGCACTTTAAAATAATTGGTTAATAAAAACATAATCTTGCAAGGCCATTTCTCCAGTCATTTTTATGCCAGCAGATTGCAGGGGTTTTGATTTTGAAAAATTAAAAGTTCAACTCATTAACTTCTAGTGGCATTATACTGTAAAGCTCAGTCTATAGTGCTTACAATTATTTTACTGTAATTAACTGTTAATGGATATTACAGTAGATACACTAAAATAACAGTGTAATGCCGCTAAACAGATGACAGTATTATGCTGTGAAGCGTATATTTGATACAGCACAGTACTGTGATACTTTTTAAAGTAATAAACTGTAGTGATAGATCACAGTATGTGTGCTGTAGAAAAACAGTTTTATACTGGAACCATTAGCTGCCAGTAGGTTACTGTAATTAAACGGTGAAAATTCTTACAGTAAGGGAGAGACCCGCCACCCAGCGGAGAAAACTCATTTCGGCCACTTGTACCCGTGACCTTGTCCTTTCGGTCATAACCCAAAGCTCAAGACCATAGGTGAGGATGGGAACGTAGATTGACCGGTAAATTGAGAGCTTTTCCTTCTGGCGCAGCTCCTTCTTACCACAACGAATCGATATAGCGTCCTCATTACTGAAGACGCCGCACCGATCAGCCTGTGCATCTCACGATCCACTCTTCCCTCACTCATGAACAAGACTCCAGGTACTTGAACTCATCCACTTGGGGCAAGATCTCCTGCCCAACCTCGAGATGGCACTCCACCCTTTCCCGGGCGAGAACCTTGGACTTGGAGGTGCTGATTCTCATCCCAGTCGCTTCACACTCGGCTGCGAACCAATCCAATGAGAGCTGAAGATCCTGGCCAGTTAAAGCCATAAGGACCACATCATCTGCAAAAAGGAGAGACCTAATCCTGCAGCCACCAAACCGGATCCCCTAAACGCCATGACTGCGCCTAGAAATTCTGTCCATAAAATGTATGAACACATTTGGTGACAAAGGGCAGCCAACACAAGGGTTGGACTCCGGTCCAACCCTCACTGGAAAGGGGTCCGACTTACTGCTGGCAATGCGGACCAAGCTCTGACACTGATCATACAGGGAGCGACCCGCCACAATCAGACATGCCGATACCCCATACTCTCTGAGCACTCCCCACAGGACTTCCCGGGGTGGCCACGGTCGAATGTCTTCTCCAAGTCCACAAAGCACATGTAGACTGGTTGGACAAACTCCCATGCACACTCAAGGACCCTGCCGAGAGTATAGATCTGGTCTACCGTTCCACGACCAGGACGAAAACCACACTGTTCGTCCTGGATCCGAGGTTCCTCCTCTTCAGTACACATGAATAGACCTTACCGGGAAGGCTGAGGAGTGTGATCTACGATAGTTGGAACACACCCTCCGGTTCCCCTTCTTAAAGAGAGGAACCACCACCCCGGTCTGCCAATCCAGAGGTACCGCCCCTGATGTCCACGCGATGTTGCAGAGTCTTGTCAACTAAAACAGCCCCACAGCATCCAGAGCCTTAAGGAACTCCGGACGGAGCTCATCCACCCCCGGGGCCTTGCCACCGAGGAGCTTTTTAACTACCTTGGCAACCTCAGCCCCAGAAATAGGAGAGCCCACCACAGATTCCCCAGGCACTGCTTGGCCTGTCGGTATGCCCGCTGCCTCTGGAGTCCCATGAGCCAAAAGGACCAGATAAGCTCTTTCTTCAGCTTGACGGCATCCCGCACTGCTGGTGGCCACCAGCGGGTTCTAGGATTACCGCCACGACAGGCACCAAACACCTTGCGGCCACAGCTCCAATCAGCTGGCTTGACAAGAGAGGCACGGAACATGATCCATTCCGACTCAATGTCCAGCACCTCCTTTGTGACATGTTCAAAGTTCCTCCGGAGGTGGAAAAAGAAACTCTCTCTGACAGGAAGAACCTGTCAGAGAGAGGTAAAAAGTGGACTTGAAGTGGGTGTGGCATGGATGATTGTTTGGCGCCCAATAAAAGACTTGATGGAGGATTCTTCAGTCAGCATAAATCTACTGGAGCCTATCCCAGTGCACCTTGGCACTGGACAGGTGAAATGACAAACAGGTGTGTGCATCAGTCGCGGCGCGGCGCCATAGGCATTCCCAAAAGACTCTCACAATGCGTTTGGGCCTGCCAGGTCTGTCCGGGATCCTACCCCACCATCGGAGCCAGCTCACCAGGTGGTGATCGGTAGAAAGCTCGCCCCTCTCTTCACCCGAGTGTCCAAAACACGAGGCCGCAAATCCCTTGACACAACTACAAAGTCAATCATGGAACTGCGGCCGAGGGTGTCCTGGTGCCAAGTGCACATATGGACACCCTTATGTTTGAACATTGTGTGACGAGCACACAAGTCCAATAACAAAGCACCACTTGGGTTCAGATCCGGGTGGCCATTTTTCCCAATCACGACTCTCCAGGTTTCAAAGTCGTTGCCAACATGAGCGTTGAAGACCCCCAGCAGAACAAGGGAATCACCCGAGGGAGCACTCTCAAGGGAATCCAAAAAGAGTGGGTACTCTGAGCTGCTGTTTGGTGCGTAAACACCAACAACAGTCAGGACCCGTCACCCAACCCGAAAGCGGAGGGAAGCTACCATCTCGTCTTCTGGGTTAAGTCCAACGTGCAGGCTTTGAGCCGGGGGGCAACAAGAATTGCCAACCCAGCCTCTCATTACTTGCAACGCCAGAGTGGAAGAGAGTCCAACCCCTCTTGAGAGAACAGGTTCCAGAGCCCTTGCTGTGCGTCGAAGTGAGTCCAGCTTTATCTAGCCGGGAACTTCTCCACCTCGCGAGGTGACGTTCCACGTCCCAAGAGCGAGCTTATGTAGCCGATAATCGGACCGCCAAGTGCCCTGCCTTCGGCTCCCGCCCAGCTAACACTGCACCCGACCTCTATGACCCAGCCCATGAGTGGTGAGCCTATTGCAGGGGGGACCCACGTTGCCTCTTCGAGCTGGGCCCCATGGGCACCAGTCGCTCGCCATCGTGCCCCACCTCTGGGCCTGGCTCCACAGGGGAGCCACGGTGACCCACGTCCGGGCGAGAAAATATCTAGGTCCTCGATTTGTACTTTTCATAAAGGTCTTTGAGCTGCTCTTTGTCTGATTCCTCACCTAGGACCTGTTTGTCTTGGGGGACCCTATCAGGGGGCATAGAAGCCCCCGGACAACATAGCTCCTAGGATCAGTGGGACACGCAAACCACAAAGGTGGCGGCTCAGAAAGCAGGTTATATAAACATAACTCCAAAACCAAACATGCAAGATGTCTAAACATGCCTGTAATATTGTATCAATGTGAGTTTTACTAGAATCGGTTGTTTTTTTAAGGCTTGCAAACACAAAACGTTTTTTTTACTCAATATGACAGTAAGTTCTTAAAATGCTGAGATAATGTGAAAAAAGCAATACAAATGTATTCCAACATGATTCCTAAACCAAACATGCAAAATGTCTAAAAATGCCTGTAATATTGAATCCATGTGAGTTTTACTAGAATCATTTGTTTTTGTAAGGTTTGCAAATACAAAAATTGAGTTTTATGACAGACACAAGTGAGTTTTTTTACTCATTATAACAGTATAGATGTCATACTATATATTAAAGTTATATAAACATAACTCGAAAACCAAACGTGCATTATGTCCAAAATTGCCTGTAATATTGTATAGATGTGAGTTTTACTAGAATCAGGTTTGCAAATACAAAAATTGGGTTTTATCACAGTATACTGTCACACTCAATATGACAGTATAACTGTCATACTAAATCCATCCATTTTCTTCCGCTTATCCGAGGTCGGGTTGCGGGGGCAGCAGCCTAAGCAGAGAGCCCAGACTTCCCTCTCCCCAGCCACTTCGTCCAGCTCTTCTCGGGGGATCCCGAGGCGTTCCCAGGCCATAGTCTTTCCAATGTATCCTAGGTCTTCCCCATGGCCTCCTGCCGTTCGGACCTAGGGAGGCGTTCGGGTGGCATCCTGAGCAGATGCCCGAACCACCTCATCTGGCTCCTCTCAATGTGGAGGAGCAGCGGCTTTACACTGAGTTCCTCCCAGATGACAGAGCTTCTCACCCTATCTCTAAGGGAGAGACCCACCACCCGGCGGAGGAAACTCATTTCGGCCGCTTGTACCCGTGACCTTGTCCTTTCGGTCATAACCCAAAGCTCATGACCATAGGTGAGGATGGGAACGTTGATCGACCGGTAAATTGAAAGCTTTTCCTTCTGGCTCAGCTCCTTCTTCACCACAACGGATCGATATAGCGTCCTCATTACTGAAGACGCCGCACCGATCCGCCTGTAGATCTCACAATCCACTCTATCCTCACTCGTGAACAAGACTCCTAGGTACTTGAACTCCTTCACTTGGGGCAAGATCTCTTTCCCAACCTCGAGATGGCACTCCACCCTTTCCCGGGCGAGAACCATGGACTCGGACTTGGAGGTGCTGATTCTCATCCCAGTCGCTTCACTGCGAACCGATCCAATGAAAGCTGAAGATCTTGGCCAGTTGAAGCCACATCATCTGCAAAAAGCAGAGACCTAATCCTGCAGCCACCAAACCAGGCGCAGTCATGGCGTTGAGGGGATCCTCAAAGCCATGACTGCGCCTAGATATTCTGTCCATTAAAGTTATGAACAGAATCGGTGACAAAGGGCAGCCTTGGCGGAGTCCAACCCTCACTGGAAAGGGGTCCGACATACTGCCGGCAATGCGGACCAAGCTCTGACACTGATCATACAGGGAGACACCCGCCACAATCAGACATGCCAATACTCCATACTCTCTGAGCACTCCCCACAGGATTTACCGGGGGCCAAGGTCGAATGTCTTCTCCAAGTCCACAAAACTTATGTAGACTGGTTGGGCAAACTCCCATGCACACTCACGGACCCTGCCGAGAGTATAGAGCTGGTCTACCGTTCCACGACCAGGACGAAAACCACACTGTTCATCCTGGATCCGAGGTTCCTCCTCTCCATTACACATGAATAGACCTTACCGGGAAGGCTGAGGAGTGTGATCTACGATAGTTGGAACACACCCTCCGGTTCCCCTTCTTAAAGAGAGGAACCACCACCCCGGTCTGCCAATCCAGAGGTACCGCCCCCAATGTAGACGCAATGTTGCAGAGTCTTGTCAACCAAGACTGCCCCACAGCATCCAGAGCCTTAAGGAACTCTGGACGGAGCTCACACCCCTGGGCCTTGCCACCGAGGAGCTTTTTAACTACCTTGGCAACCTCAGCCCCAGAAATAGGAGAGCCCACCACAGACTTCCCAGGCACTGTTTCCTCATAGGAAGACGTGTTGGTGGGACTGAGGAGGTCTCGCTTGGCCTGTCGGTATGCCCACTGCCTCTGGAGTCCCATGAGCCAAAAGGACCCGGTGGCTCTTTCTTCAGCTTGACAGCATCCCTCACTACTGGTGGATTACCGCCACGACAGGCCACAGCTTCAATCATTGTGTTTGTTATGGACAATCCGTGACAAGCACAAAAGTCCAATAACAAAGCACCACTTGGGTTCAGATCCGGGTGGCCATTTTTCCCAATCACGACTCTCCAGGTTTCACTGTCGTTGCCAACATAGCGTTGAAGTCCACCAGCAGAACAAGGGAATCACCCTAGGGAGCACTCTCCAGTACTCCCTCAAGGGAATCCAAAAAGAGTTGGTACTCTGAGCTGCTGTTTGGTGTGTAAACACAAACAACAGTCAGGACCCGTCACCCAACCCGAAGGCTGAAGGAAGCTACCATCTCGTCTATTGGGTTTAAAGTCCAACGTGCAGGCTTTGAGCCGGGGGGCAACAAGAATTGCCACCCCAGCCTCTCATTAGTTGCAACGCCAGTGTGGAATCTCTTCCACTCTGGCGTTGCAAGTAATGAAAGTTCAGCTCAGTCCAGCCCCTCTGAGAGAACAGGTTCCAGAGCCCTTGCTGTGAGTCCAACTATATCTAGCCGGGAACGTCTCCACCTCAAGCACCAGCTCAGGCTCCTTCCCTCCCAGCGAGGTGACGTTCCATGTCCCAAGAGCGAGCTTATGTACCTGATAATCGGACCACCAAGTGCCCTGCCTTCGGCTGCCGCCCAGCTCACACTGCACCCTCTATGACCCAGCCCATGAGTGGTGAGCCCTGGAGGGGGGATCCACGTTGCCTCTTCGAGCTGAGCACGGCTGGGCCCCATGGGGACAGGCCCGTCAATCGCCATCGTGCCACACCTCTGGGCCTGGCTCCACAGGGGAGCCACGGTGACCTGCGTCCGGGCGAGAAAAAATCTAGGTCCTCAATTGTACTTTTAATAAATGTCTTTGAGCTGCTCTTTGTCTGATCCCTCACCTAGGACCTGTTTGTCTTGGGAGACCATAGAAGCCCCCGGACAACATAGTTCCTGGATCAGTGGGACACGCAAACCACAAAGGTGGCGGCTCAGAAAGCAGGTTATATAAATACAACTCCAAAACCAAACATGCAATATGTCTAAACATGCCTGTAATATTGTATCAATGTGAGTTTTCCTAGAATCGGTTGTTTTTGTAAGGTTTGCAAATACAAAAATTAGGTTTTACTCACAATGACAAAATCACACTCAATATGACAGTTATTTAAACATAACTCATAAACCACACAAAAAAATGGCTAATAATGCCTGAAATAATGAATCATTGGGAGTTTTACTGAGTTTTACATTTTGCAAACACAAAAAGTAGTTTTTTACTTGACTTTAAAGTTCTTAGAACCCTGAGATAATGGGAAAAAAGCAATAAAAATGTATTTAAACCTAACTCCTAAACAACACATGCAAAATGGCTAATAATGCCTAGGGAGACATGTAACGTTGTTAGTTTAAAAAAATGATCTTTTGTAAAGATATCAAAGACACAAGCTAGTTTTTTTTATTCAATATGACAGTATAACAGTCATACTAAATATGAAAGTTATATAAACATAACTCCAAAACCAAACATGTGTCATGTCTAAAAATGCCTGTAATAATGTATTTATGTGAGTTTGTAAGGTTTGCAAAAACAAAAAGTAGTTTTTTACTCAATATGAAAGTAATGTTCTTAGAATCCTGAGATAATGCGAAAAAAGCAATACAAATGTATTCAAACACAAATTTTAAACCAAACATGTAAAATGTCTAAAAATGCCTGTAATATTGAATCTATATAAGTTTTACTAGAATCAATTGTTTTTGTAAGGTTTGCAAATACAAAAATTAGGTTTTACACATAATGACATTAAAACTGTAACACTCAATATGACAATTATTTATTTATAACTCCTAACCACACATGAAACATGTCTAATAATGCGTGAAAAAATGTATCTTTGTGAGTGTTACTAGAAACATTTTCTTTTGTAAGGTTTGCAAAGCCAGGTTAGTTTTTTTTACTCAATATGACAGTATAACTGCCACACTCAATATGACAGTTATTTAAACATAACTCTTAAACTACACATGAAAAATGACTAACAATGCCTGAAATAATGCATTCTTCTAAGTTTTACTCGAAACATATGCTTTTTTAAGGTTTGCAAACACAACAATTATTTTTTTACTCAATATGACAGTAATGTTCTAAAATTCTGAGATAATACGAACAAATTAATAAAAATGATTCCAACATAATTCCTAAACCAAACATGCAAAATGTCTAAAAATGTCTGTAATATTGAATCCATGTGAGTTTTACTAGATTTAAATGATTTTGTAAGGTTTGCAAATACATAAATTAGGTTTTACTTACTATGTCATAACTGACAGTATATGACAGTTATTTAACCATAACTCAAACCACACATGAAAAATGGCTAATAATGCCTGAAATAATGCATCCTTGGCAGTTTTACTCGAAACACATGCTTTTTTAAATCTTGCAAACACAAAAAGTAGTTTTTTTACTCAATATGACTGTAATGTTCTTAAAATCCTGAAATAATGCGAAAAAGCAACAAAAATGTATTTAAACATAATTCCTAAACAACCCATGCAAAATGGCTAATAATGCCTTGAGACATGTATCTTTGTTAGTTTTACTAGAAAATTATATTTTGTAAAGTTTGCAAAGACACAAGCTAGTTTTTTAAAATTAAATATGACAGTATAACAGTCATATTAAATATAAAAGTTATATAAACATAACTCCAAAACCAAACATGTGTCATGTCTAAAAATGCCTGTAATAATGTATTTATGTGAGTTTGTAAGGTTTGCAAAAACAAAAAGTAGTTTTTTACTCAATATGAAAGTAATGATCTAAGAATCCTGAGAATATGCAAAAAAAGCAATAAAAATGTCTTTAAACATAATTCCTAAACAACCCATGCAAAATGGGTGATAATGCCTGGAGACATGTATCTTTGTTAGTTTTACTAGAAAAATGATCTTTTGTAAAGTTTGCAAAGACACAAGCTAGTTTTTTTTATTCAATATGACAGTATAACAGTCATACTAAATATGAAAGTTATATAAACATAACTCCAAAACCAAACATGTGTCATGTCTAAAAATGCCTGTAATAATGTATTAACGTGAGTTTGTAAGGTTTGCAAAAACAAAAAGTAATTTTTTACTCAATATGAAAGTAATGATCTTAAAATCCTGAGATAATGCGAAAAAAGCAATAAAAATGTATTTAAACATAATTCCTAAACAACCCAGGCAAAATGGGTAATAATACCTGGAGACATGTATCTTTGTTAGTTTTACTAGGAAATGTATATTTTGTAAAGTTTGCAAAGACACAAGCTAGTTGTTTTTATTCAATAAGACAGTATAACAGTCATACTAAATATGAAAGTTATATAAACATAACACCAGAACCAAACGTGTGTCATGTCTAAAATTGCCTATAATAATGTGTTTATGTGAGTTTGTAAGGTTTGCAAAAACAAAAAGTAGTTTTTTACTTAATATGAAAGTAATGATCTAAGAATCCTGAGATAATGCGAAAAAAGCAATAAAAATGTCTTTAAACATAATTCCTAAACAACCCATGCAAAATGGGTAATAATGCCTGGAGACATGTATCTTTGTTAGTTTTACTAGAAAAATGATCTTTTGTAAAGTTTGCAAAGACACAAGCTAGTTTTATTTAATTCAATATGACGGTATAACAGTCATATTAAATATAAAAGTTATATAAACATAACTCCAAAACCAAACATGTGTCATGTCTAAAAATGCCTGTATTAATGTATTTTTGTGAGTTTGTAAGGTTTGCTAAAACAAAAAGTAGTTTTTTACTCAATATGAAAGTAATGATCTAAGAATCCTGAGATAATGCGAAAAAAGCAATAAAAATGTATTTAAACATAATTCCTAAACAACCCATGCAAAATGGGTAATAATGCCTGGAGACATGTATCTTTGTTAGTTTTTCTAGAAAAATGATATTTTGTAAAGTTTGCAAAGACACAAGCTAGTTTTTTTAAATTTAATATGACAGTATAACAGTCATACTAAATATAAAAGTTATATAAACATAACTCCAAAACCAAACATGTGTCATGTCTAAAAATGTCTGTAATAATGTACTTATGTGAGTTTGTAAGGTTTGCAAAAACAAAAAGTAGTGTTTTACTCAATATGAAAGTAATGATCTTAGAATCCTGAGATAATGCGAAAAAAGCAATACAAATGTATTCAAACACAACTTTTAAACCAAACATGTAAATTGTCTAAAAATGCCTGTAATATTGAATCTATGTAAGTTTTACTAGAATCAATTGTTTTTGTAAGGTTTGCAAATACAAAAATTAGGTTTTACACATAATGACATTATAACTTTAACACTCAATATGAAAGTTATTTAATTATAACTCCTAAATACACATGAAACATGTCTAATAGCGTGAAAAAAATTATCTTTGTGAGTGTTGCTAGAAACATTTTCTTTTGTAAGGTTTGCAAAGACACAAGTTAGTTTTTTTTAACTCAATACGACAGTATAACGCCACACTCAATATGACAGTTATTTAAACATAACTCCTAAACCACACCTGAACAATGGCTAATAATGGCTGAAATAATGCATCTTTGGGAGTTTTACTGGAAACATATGCTTTTTTTAAGGCTTGCAAACACAACAATTATTTTTTTACTCAATATGACAGTAATGTTCTAAAAATCCTGAGATAATGTGAAAAAAGCAATACAAATGTATTACAACATAATTCCTAAACCAAACATGCAAAATGTCTGAAAATGCCTGTAATATTGAATCCATGTGAGTTTTATTTGAATCAGTTGTATGGTTTGCTATTACAAAAATTGGGTTTTATGACAAACACAAGTTAGTTATTTTACTCAATATAACAGTTTAGCTGTCATACTATATATGAAAGTTATATAAACATAACTCCAAAACCAAACATGCATTATGTCCAAAACTGCCTGTAATATTGTATATATGTGAGTTTTACTAGAATCAGGGTTGCAAATACAAAAATTGGGTTTTATGACAGTATACTGTCACACTCAATATGACAGTTATTTAAACATAACTCAAACAACACATGCAAAATGGCTAATAATGCCTGGTGCATGTATCTTAGTTAGTTTTACTGGAAAAATTGTATTTTGTAAGGTTTGCAAAGACACAAGTTAGTTGTTTTTTTTATTCAATATGACAGTATAACTGTCATACTAAATATGAAAGTTATATATACACATCACTCTAAAACCAAACATGCATTATGTCTAAAAATGCCTGTAATATTGTATCTGTGTGAGTTTAACTAGAGTTAGTTGTTTTTGTAAGGTTTGCAAATACAAAATAAGGGTTTTACTCACTATGACAGTTTACTGTCACACTCAATCTGACAGTTATTTATTTAAACATAAGTCCTAAACCACACATGCAAAATGGCTAATAATGCCTGGAGATATGTATCTTTGTGAGTTTTACTAGAAACATTATATTGTGTAAGGTTTAGTTAGTTTTTGTACTCAATCTGACAGTATAACTGTCATTCTAAATCCATCCATTTTCTTCCGCTTATCCGAGGTCGGGTTGCGGGGGCAGCAGCCTGAGCAGAAAATCCCAGACTTCCCTCTCCCCAGCCACTTCGTCCAGCTCTTCTCGGGGTATTCCGAGGCGTTCCCAGGCCAGCCGGGGACATAGTCTTTCCAATGTGTCCTAGGTCTTCCCCGTGGCCTCCTGCCACACCTCCCTAGAGGCGTTCGGGTGGCATCCTGAGCAGATGCCCGAACCACCTCATGGCTCCTCTCAATGTGGAGGAGCAGCGGCTATACTTTGAGTTCCTCCCGGATGACAGAGCTTCTCACCCTGTCTCTAAGGGAGAGACCCACCACCCGGCAGAGGAAGCGCCGGGTGGTGAAGCTGGGAACGTAGATCGACGGTAAATTGAGAGCTTTTCCTTCTGGCTCAGCTCCTTCTTCACCACAACGGATCGATATAGCGTCCTCAATACTGAAGACGCCGCACCAATCCGCCTGTGGATCTCTCGATCCACTCTATCCTCACTCGTGAACAAGACTCCTAGGTACTTGAACTCCTCCACTTGGGGCAAGATCTCCTCCCCAACCTGGAGATGGCACTCGACCCTTTCCTGCGCGAGAACCATGGACTTGGACTTGGAGGTGCTGATTCTCATCCCAGTCGCTTCACACTCAAGGACCCTGCCGAGAGTATAGACCTGGTCTACCGTTCCACGACCAGGACGAAAACCACGCTGTTCATCCTGGATCCGAGTTTCCTCCTCTCCAGTACACATGAATAGACCTTACCGGGAAGGCTGAGGAGTGTGTTTCACGATAGTTGGAACACACCCTCCGGTTCCCCTTCTTAAAGAGAGGAACCACCACCCCGGTCTGCCAATCCAGAGGTACCGCCCCCAATGTTCACGCGATGTTGCAGAGTCTTGTCAACCAAGACAGCCCCACAGTATCCAGAGCCTTAAGGAACTCATCCACCACCGGGGCCTTGCCACAGAGGAGCTTTTTAACTACCTAGGCAACCTAAGCCCCAGAAATAGGAGAGTCCACCACAGATTCCCAAGGCACTGCTTGGCCTGTCGGTATGCCCGCTGCCTCTGGAGTCCCATGAGCCAAAAGGACCCGATAGGCTCTTTCTTCAGCTTGACGGCATCCCTCACTGCTGGTGGCCACCAGCGAGTTCTAGGATTACCGCCACGACAAGCACCAAACACCTTGCGGCCACAGCTCCAATCAGCAGGCTCGACAAGAGAGGCACGGAACATGGTCCAATCAGACTCTATGTCCAGCACCTCCCTCGTGACATGTTCAAAGTTCTTCCTTATGTTTGAACATTGTGTTTGTTATGGACAATCCGTGACGAGCACAAAAGTCCAATAACAAAGCACCACTTGGGTTCAGATCCGGGTGGCCATTTTTCCCAATCACGACTCTCCAGGTTTCACTGTCCTTGCCAACATGAGCATTGAAGTCCCCCAACAGAACAAGGGAATCACCCGAGGGAGCACTCTCCAGTACTCCCTCAAGGGAATCCAAAAAGAGTGGGTACTCTGAGCTGCTGTTTGGTGCGTAAACACAAACAACAGTCAGGACCCGTCACCCAACCCGAAGGCGGAGGGAAGCTACCATCTCGTCTACTGGGTTAAAGTCCAACGTGCAGGCTTTGAGCAACAACAATTGCCACCCCAGCCTCTCATTGCTTGCAACGCCAGAGTGGAAGAGAGTCCAGCCCCTCTTGAGAGAACAGGTTCCAGAGCCCTTGCTGTGCGTCAAAGTGAGTCCAACTATATCTAGCCGGAACTTCTTCACCTCGCGCACCAGCTCAGGCTCTTTCCCTCCCAGCGAGGTGACGTTCCACGTCCCAAGAGCGAGCTTATGTAGCCGATAATCGGACCGCCAAGTGCCCTGCCTTCGGCTGCCGCCCAGTTCACACTGCATCCGACCTCTATGACCTCAATGGGCCCATGAGTGGTGAGCCCATTGGAGGGTTGACCCACGTTGCCTCTTCGAGCTGAGCCCGGCAGGGCCCCATGGAGACAGGCCCGGCCACCAGTCGCTCGCCATCGTGCCCCACCTCTGCGCCTGGCTCCACAGGGGTGACCTGCGCCTGGGCGAGAAAAAATCTAGGTCCTCGATTTGTACTTGTCATAAAGGTCTTTGAGCTGCTCTTTGTCTGATCCCTCACCTAGGACCTTTTCTCAGGGGAGCCAAGGGCCAAGGTTGAACAAATTAACCTTTTAATAAGGACCCAAACAAGTTTTGCATTGAATATTGAACAAGCAAGGCTTATATAACTTTATAGTGACATGCAAAATGGAGTTTCAAATAATAATAATAATAATTAAAAAATATCAATTGCATATCAAATACAATTTAAATAAAAATTGAATGCCTCTTTTCTATTTGCAGCCTTCTGAGGTAAATATCAACATTAACTTTTTCCACAGGCTAATAAATTTGAAAATAAAATAACAATGAATAAAACAACCATTCAGGACTTTAAACTGCTCAGTTTGCAACACACTGATCTAATTTGATGTGCCCAAGCCAGATACCTGGCATCTTTTTTTAGATGCTAGTTCTTTAATGTCAGGGCTCAGGCTTTGAGCTGAGGCAACTTTCATTATCGAACGAAGGTGTCCAACAGTCATATCTCGTACACCCAATTCTAACATCATTCACACCCAGTCACAAGATATGTGCAGCTTCAGCACGCATACACAAATGAATGCAACGCATACTTCATCAACAGCGATACAGGTTACACTGAGGGTGCCAGTATAAAAAACTTTAACACTGTTAGAAATATACGCCACACTGTGAACCCACACCAAACAAAAATAAAAAAACACTTTTCGGGAGAACATCCGCACCGTAACATAACATAAACACAAAAGAACAAATACCCAGAATCTTTTGCAGCACTAACTCTTTCGGGACGCTACAAAATACACCCCCGCTACCACCAAACCACCCCCCCCACACACACACACCTTGTAGCGTCCCGGAAGATTTAGTGCTACAAAGGGTTCCGGGTATTTGTTCTGTTGTGTTTATGTTGTGTTACGGTGCGGATGTTCTCCCGAAATGTGTTTGTCATTCTTGTTTGGTGTGGATTCACAGTGTGGCGTATATTTCTAAAAGTCTTAAAGTTTTTTATTTGGCTACCGTCAGTGTAACCTGTATCGCTGTTGATGAAGTATGCGTTGCATTCAATTGTGTGTGGGTGCAGAAGCTGCACTGACATGAAACTGGGCCGGCACTCGTTTGACTAGCTGAAAAAAAAAAGAAAAAAGTCGGGAGGAGTGCTGGAGTCACTCCCGGGAGGGTTGGCAAGTATTAGAAGTAGTGGTGAATGCGGTGTTACCGCGGCACTGCCGCAATGTATAATCGACGGTCCAGCTTTAGTGTTAATTTGATATTGCCTCAAGAGCCATGTCAAATTACACGTTGGGCCAAATTTGGCCCACGGGCCAGAGTTTGACACCCATGACCTTCACTGTAAAAAATTACTGTAAAAATAAAAAATAAAATTACAGTTATATACTCCATCCATCCATCCATTTTCTACCGCTTATTCCCTTCGGGGTCGCGGGGGGCGCTGGAGCCTATCTCAGCTACAATCAGGCGGAAGGCGGGGTACACCCTGGACAAGTCGCCACCTCATCGCAGGGCCAACACAGATAGACAGACAACATTCACACTCACATTCACACACTAGGGCCAATTTAGTGTTGCCAATCAACCTATCATGTTCTTCTTAAATGCAGTTAAGTACTGTAAATTTTGTTGCATTTTTCAAAAAATATCGACCAGCAGTAAGTTACTGTAAAACCTACAGTGTAATTCAGTATTTTTCAGACTTGTTTCTTGGGTCCGCCCACAATTCGTCCAACCGAGCTTCATTTCACCTGGCCGACCCTGCTAAATCCATCCTACTGCATCGTGTGTTTTTGATAACAAGGTAAGAGTCACTTGTACCTTGATGTGTCATTTTCTGTTTGAATTACTTTATATATATATTTATAAAGTCCGAAATGACATAGCGTCACAGTCAGCATCACAGACACTATCGTTGACCACGCGCATGTACCGCCGCATGCTAGCTAGCTAAGTTTTCTTCTTTTTTGTCATAGTCATCATAAAAGATGATAACTTGCAACATATGTGCTACGACTTGCAGCAATGTATTTGCGTATGTTAGACACATGCGAAGTCATAGTTGTATGCCTAATGCATCGTTTAAGTGTGCTTTCCCTAAATGCACAAGAGTTTTTTCCAACTTCTCAGCCTTCAAAACTCACAGCCGTCGTCATAAATATGGCAAGAGTAGGACTGATATGTATAGCGCAGAAGGTTTACCTTGTAATATTGTCTCATGTAGCGCGAAGTGCGATGATTTACGGGCCCTTCTCCTGCATTTGAAAAGTCATATTACCGAAGGTAGGACAGTTACGTGCCCCTTCAGTCAATGTGAAAAAAGATTTACAGTTAAGTCTACTTTCACATCGCACGCGTCAAGGAAGCACTACGGCTACACTGAACGAAGTTTGACTTGATCAACAGCAAATCCAAGCAGCTCTTCTGTTATTAACACTGATGATGACTATTGTGATATGCAACTTGAGAATTCAGGATATTCCTGTTATAAAGACATGGAGGACTACTTGCATTAAAAAAATGTTCACAGCACTGAAAAAAGGTTGAGAACCACTGCCTTAGGACAGTGGTTCTCAACCTTTTTTCAGTGATGTACCCCTGTGAACATTTTTTAAATTCAAGTACCCCCTAATCAGAGCAAAGCATTTTTGGTTGAAAAAAAGAGATAAAGAAGTAAAATACAGCACTATGTCATCAGTTTCTGATTTATTAAATTGTATAACAGTGCAAAATATTGCTCATTTGTTGTGGTCTTTCTTGAACTATTTGGAAAAAAAGATATAAAAATAACTAAAAACTTGTTGAAAAATAAACAAGTGATTCAATTATAAATAAAGATTTTTACACATAGAAGTAATCAACTTAAAGTGCCCTCTTTGGGGATTGCAATAGAGATCCATCTGGATTCATGAACTTCATTCTCAACATTTCTTCACAAAAAAAGAAATCTTTAACATCAATATTTATGGAACATGTCCACTACGCTTTAACCAAGCCTCCATTGTTTTCTACATGGATAGTTGATTGACAGTTGGTGCCGTGTGGCACCGCCAGGTAGGGTCAAACCATCATGGCATGGGGGAAACTCTGGCTTTATGGTAATGAATGGAATAGCCTACTTGATTAGTTGTTCAGTTTATGAACTTACATTCATATTTTGTCGAAGTATTATTCAATAAATATATTTATAAAGGATTTTTGAATTGTTGCTATTTTTAGAATATTTAAAAAAAATCTCACGAACCCCTTGGCATACCTTCAAGTACCCCCAGGAGTACGCGTACCCCCATTTGAGAACCACTGCCTTAGGAGACTAAATGTAAACAGAGGAAAGAGAGAGCGAGTGAGGTGGCCATTCCAAATACTTTTAAAATGCTACCCATATTGGATACTGTTTAGGAACATAAACTGCATTTCTTGACTGTACCAGTTGCTGGTGACAAAGTCACAATAAAACGTTGGATGATCAGCATGGAAGGTGATGTCATCTGCAAAGGCGTCCAACCTAGCTTAATCTCAGGGCTTGCTGCCCTTCTTGCCACCTACTATGTGTTTAACTTGGAATACCAAGAGGAAGGTCCTCGGACATTGGAATTTGTTCAAAGGTAAATCCTCTTGATACTGTTAAAATACTGTTAGGATATTTTATTTTATATTTCTCACCTCTGTTCAGGAAATTGACTTGTCATTTCCCCAATTTGGTGCCTTAAATCAATAACTCTTCTGTTCCTTTGTGGACCTTCTTATTAGTGACCGAAGCACCAGTTTGACTCTAGGATACAGAGAAGGTAGGTAATGTGCAGGTAAAGATATGTTGACTGGGTCAAAGAAGGAAGCACCTGTTTGACCCCAGGATGCAGAAAAAGTAGGTAATTTGCAGGTAAAGATATGTTGACTGGATGATGGCAGGAAGCACCAGTGTGACCCCACTATGCAGGGAAGGTAGGTAATGTGCGGGTGAAGGTATGTTGAATGGGTGAAAGAAGGAAGCGCAGGTGTGGTCGAGGCCATGCAGACAAGGTAGGTATGTGCAGGTGAAGATATGTTGTATGGTGAAAGAAAGAAGCACCAGTGTGACCCAAGGATGCAGGGAAGGTAGGTAATGTGCAGGTAAAGATATGTTGAATGGGTGAAGGCAGGAAACACCAGCTAGACGCCAGGATACAGAGAAGGTAGGTAATGTGCAGGTAAAGATATGTTGAATGAGTAAAGGCAGGAAACACCAGCTTGACTCCAGGATACAGAGAAGGTAGGTAATGTGCAGGTAAATATATGTTGAATGGGTAAAGGTAGAAAGCACCAGCGTGACCACACTATGCAGAGAAGGTAGGTAATGCGCAGGTAAAGATATGTTGAATGGGTAAAGGCAAGAAGCACCAGTGTGACCCCAGGATGCAGAGAAGGTAGGTAAAGAGCAGGTAACGATATGTTAAATGGGTGAAAGCAGGAAACATCAGCGTAAATACACGGTCCCGTGGATGGAGAGAAAACATAAATAGAGAGAGGGATTGGGGAGGCTTTAGCATTGTCTTCCTCTCTGAATTTGTCTTAATGGGTTTTAGAGCATTCACTCATCTACAGCTGTGGTTATGGTATAGGCTCACATATATCCTAAAATTGATATTAATATTTGTGCATATTCCTAAATAACAATGTGAGGGGGGTTCTGTATCGACTGCAAGTAATCTTCAATCACAACAGAATATTTAATATGCTTTCTCTCTTTTTTAGGCGATTCATTGGCGTTAACCCTGAGAGGGGAACAAAGGCTAGCCAGGGAAAGGTGGTGTCCAAGAAGACCGGGAAGCTGGTCCAGAAAAAGGCAGCAACTGTAAATCCTCACGTAGCCACCCTTATAAAACATCTCACAGACTTTGAGTGGGGCTTTATGTAGCCGACAACTAAACACTGGACTCGTGTTCAGTGTTTTGTCTCCAGTTAGAAATTAAGTGGACATGTTATAAATGTTCAAATGCTTTACTGAAAATAAGAAGAATGCACTAAATGTACATTGAATGTATTTGATGCACTTTAAAATAATTGGTTAATAAAAACATAATCTTGCAAGGCCATTTCTCCAGTCATTTTTATGCCAGCAGATTGCAGGGGTTTTGATTTTGAAAAATTAAAAGTTCAACTCATTAACTTCTAGTGGCATTATACTGTAAAGCTCAGTCTATAGTGCTTACAATTATTTTACTGTAATTAACTGTTAATGGATATTACAGTAGATACACTAAAATAACAGTGTAATGCCGCTAAACAGATGACAGTATTATGCTGTGAAGCGTATATTTGATACAGCACAGTACTGTGATACTTTTTAAAGTAATAAACTGTAGTGATAAATCACAGTATGTGTGCTGTAGAAAAACAGTTTTATACTGGAACCATTAGCTGCCAGTAGGTTACTGTAATTAAACGGTGAAAATTCTTACAGTAAGGGAGAGACCCGCCACCCAGCGGAGAAAACTCATTTCGGCCACTTGTACCCGTGATCTTGTCCTTTCGGTCATAACCCAAAGCTCAAGACCATAGGTGAGGATGGGAACGTAGATTGACCGGTAAATTGAGAGCTTTTCCTTCTGGCGCAGCTCCTTCTTACCACAACGAATCGATATAGCGTCCTCATTACTGAAGACGCCGCACCGATCAGCCTGTGCATCTCACGATCCACTCTTCCCTCACTCATGAACAAGACTCCAGGTACTTGAACTCATCCACTTGGGGCAAGATCTCCTGCCCAACCTCGAGATGGCACTCCACCCTTTCCCGGGCGAGAACCTTGGACTTGGAGGTGCTGATTCTCATCCCAGTCGCTTCACACTCGGCTGCGAACCAATCCAATGAGAGCTGAAGATCCTGGCCAGTTAAAGCCATAAGGACCACATCACCTGCAAAAAGGAGAGACCTAATCCTGCAGCCACCAAACCGGATCCCCTCAACGCCATGACTGCGCCTAGAAATTCTGTCCATAAAATGTATGAACACATTTGGTGACAAAGGGCAGCCAACATGAGGGTTGGACTCGGGTCCAACCCTCACTGGAAAGGGGTCCGACTTACTGCTGGCAATGCGGACCAAGCTCTGACACTGATCATACAGGGAGCGACCCGCCACAATCAGACATGCCGATACCCCATACTCTCTGAGCACTCCCCACAGGACTTCCCGGGGTGGCCACGGTCGAATGTCTTCTCCAAGTCCACAAAGCACATGTAGACTGGTTGGACAAACTCCCATGCACACTCAAGGACCCTGCCGAGAGTATAGATCTGGTCTACCGTTCCACGACCAGGACGAAAACCACAGTGTTCGTCCTGGATCCGAGGTTCCTCCTCTCCAGTACACATGAATAGACCTTACCGGGAAGGCTGAGGAGTGTGATCTACGATAGTTGGAACACACCCTCCGGTTCCCCTTCTTAAAGAGAGGAACCACCACCCCGGTCTGCCAATCCAGAGGTACCGCCCCTGATGTCCACGCGATGTTTCAGAGTCTTGTCAACTAAAACAGCCCCACAGCATCCAGAGCCTTAAGGAACTCCGGACGGAGCTCATCCATCCCCGGGGCCTTGCCACCGAGGAGCTTTTTAACTACCTTGGCAACCTCAGCCCCAGAAATAGGAGAGCCCACCACAGATTCCCCAGGCACTACTTGGCCTGTCGGTATGCCCGCTGCCTCTGGAGTCCCATGAGCCAAAAGGACCAGATAAGCTCTTTCTTCAGCTTGACGGCATCCCGCACTGCTGGTGGCCACCAGCGGGTTCTAGGATTACCGCCACGACAGGCACCAAACACCTTGCGGCCACAGCTCCAATCAGCTGGCTTGACAAGAGAGGCACGGAACATGATCCATTCAGACTCAATGTCCAGCACCTCCTTTGTGACATGTTCAAAGTTCCTTCGGAGGTGGAAAAAGAAACTCTCTCTGACAGGAGACTCTGCTAGGCATTCCCAAAAGACTCTCACAATGCTTTTGGGCCTGCCAGGTATGTCCGGGATCCTACCCCACCATCGGAGCCAGCTCACCAGGTGGTGATCGGTAGAAAGCTCGCCCCTCTCTTCACCCGAGTGTCCAAAACATGAGGCCGCAAATCCCATGACACAACTACAAAGTCAATTATGGAACTGCGGCCGAGGGTGTCCTGGTGCCAAGTGCACATATGGACACCCTTATGTTTGAACATTGTGTTTGTTATGGACAATCCGTGACGAGCACAAAAGTCCAATAACAAAGCACCACTTGGGTTCAGATCCGGGTGGCCATTTTTCCCAATCACAACTCTCCAGGTTTCAAAGTCGTTGCCAACATGAGCGTTGAAGACCCCCATCAAAACAAGGGAATCACCCGAGGGAGCAATCTCAAGGGAATCCAAAAAGAGTGGGTACTCTGAGCTGCTGTTTGGTGCGTAAACACCAACAACAGTCAGGACCCGTCACCCAACCCGAAAGCGGAGGGAAGCTACCATCTCGTCTTCTGGGTTAAGTCCAACGTGCAGGCTTTGAGCCGGTGGGCAACAAGAATTGCCAACCCAGCCTCTCATTACTTGCAACACCAGAGTGGAAGAGAGTCCAACCCCTCTTGAGAGAACAGGTTCCAGAGCCCTTGCTGTGCGTCGAAGTGAGTCCAGCTTTATCTAGCCGGGAACTTCTCCACCTCGCGAGGTGACGTTCCACGTCCCAAGAGCGAGCTTATGTAGCCGATAATCGGACCGCCAAGTGCCCTGCCTTCGGCTCCCGCCCAGCTAACACTGCACCCGACCTCTATGACCCAGCCCATGAGTGGTGAGCCTATTGCAGGGGGGACCCACGTTGCCTCTTCGAGCTGGGCCCCATGGGCACCAGTCGCTCGCCATCGTGCCCCACCTCTGGGCCTCAACAGGGGAGCCACGGTGACCCGCGTCCGGGCGAGAAAATATCTAGGTCCTCGATTTGTACTTTTAATAAAGGTCTTTGAGCTGCTCTTTGTCTGATTCCTCACCTAGGACCTGTTTGTCTTGGGGGACCCTACCAGGGGGCATAGAAGCCCCCGGACAACATAGCTCCTAGGATCAGTGGGACACGCAAACCACAAAGGTGGCGGCTCAGAAAGCAGGTTATATAAACATAACTCCAAAACCAAACATGCAAGATGTCTAAACATGTCTGTAATATTGTATCAATGTGAGTTTTACTAGAATCGGTTGTTTTTTTAAGGCTTGCAAACACAAAAAGTTTTTTTTACTCAATATGACAGTAAGTTCTTAAAATGCTGAGATAATGTGAAAAAAACAATACAAATGTATTCCAACATGATTCCTAAACCAAACATGCAAAATGTCTAAAAATGCCTGTAATATTGAATCCATGTGAGTTTTACTAGAATCATTTGTTTTTGTAAGGTTTGCAAATACAAAAATTGAGTTTTATGACAGACACAAGTTAGTTTTTTTACTCATTATAACAGTATAGATGTCATACTATATATTAAAGTTATATGAACATAACTCCAAAACCAAACGTGCATTATGGTCCAAAATTGCCTGTAATATTGTATAGATGTGAGTTTTACTAGAATCACGTTTGCAAATACAAAAATTGGGTTTTATCACAGTATACTGTCACACTCAATATGACAGTATAACTGTCATACTAAATCCATCCATTTTCTTCCGCTTATCCGAGGTCGGGTTGCGGGGGCAGCAGCCTAAGCAGAGAGCCCAGACTTCCCTCTCCCCAGCCACTTCGTCCAGCTCTTCTCGGGGGATCCCGAGGCGTTCCCAGGCCATAGTCTTTCCAATGTATCCTAAGTCTTCCCCATGGCCTCCTGCCGTTCGGACCTAGGGAGGCGTTCGGGTGGCATCCTGAGCAGATGCCCGAACCACCTCATCTGGCTCCTCTCAATGTGGAGGAGCAGCGGCTTTACACTGAGTTCCTCCCAGATGACAGAGCTTCTCACCCTATCTCTAAGGGAGAGACCCACCACCCGGCGGAGGAAACTCATTTCGGCCGCTTGTACCCGTGACCTTGTCCTTTCGGTCATAACCCAAAGCTCATGACCATAGGTGAGGATGGGAACGTTGATCGACCGGTAAATTGAAAGCTTTTCCTTCTGGCTCAGCTCCTTCTTCACCACAACGGATCGATATAGCGTCCTCATTACTGAAGACCGATCTGCCTGTAGATCTGCCTGTAGATCTCACAATCCACTCTATCCTCACTCGTGAACAAGACTCCTAGGTACTTGAACTCCTTCACTTGGGGCAAGATCTCTTTCCCAACCTCGAGATGGCACTCCACCCTTTCCCGGGCGAGAACCATGGACTCGGACTTGGAGGTGCTGATTCTCATCCCAGTCGCTTCACTGCGAACCGATCCAATGAAAGCTGAAGATCTTGGCCAGTTGAAGCCATCAGGACCACATCATCTGCAAAAAGCAGAGACTTAATCCTGCAGCCACCAAACCAGGCGCAGTCATGGCGTTGAGGGGATCCTCAAAGCCATGACTGCGCCTAGATATTCTGTCCATTAAAGTTATGAACAGAATCGGTGACAAAGGGCAGCCTTGGCGGAGTCCAACCCTCACTGGAAAGGGGTCCGACATACTGCCGGCAATGCGGACCAAGCTCTGACACTGATCATACAGGGAGACACCCGCCACAATCAGACATGCCAATACTCCATACTCTCTGAGCACTCCCCACAGGATTTACCGGGGGCCAAGGTCGAATATCTTCTCCAAGTCCACAAAACTTATGTAGACTGGTTGGGCAAACTCCCATGCACACTCAAGGACCCTGCCGAGAGTATAGAGCTGGTCTACCGTTCCACGACCAGGACGAAAACCACACTGTTCGTCCTGGATCCGAGGTTCCTCCTCTCCATTACACATGCATAGACCTTACCGGGAAGGCTGAGGAGTGTGATCTACGATAGTTGGAACACACCCTCCGGTTCCCCTTCTTAAAGAGAGGAACCACCACCCCGGTCTGCCAATCCAGAGGTACCGCCCCCGATGTAGACGCAATGTTGCAGAGTCTTGTCAACCAAGACTGCCCCACAGCATCCAGAGCCTTAAGGAACTCCGGACGGAGCTCATACCCCCGGGGCCTTGCCACCGAGGAGCTTTTTAACTACCTTGGCAACCTCAGCCCCAGAAATAGGAGAGCCCACCACAGACTTCCCAGGCACTGTTTCCTCATAGGAAGACGTGTTGGTGGGACTGAGGAGGTCTCGCTTGGCCTGTCGGTATGCCCACTGCCTCTGGAGTCCCATGAGCCAAAAGGACCCGGTGGCTCTTTCTTCAGCTTGACAGCATCCCTCACTGCTGGTGGATTACCGCCACGACAGGCACCAAACACCTTGCGGCCACAGCTTCAATCAGCTGGCTCAACAAGAGAGGAACGGAACATGGTCCACTCAGACTCAATGTCCAGCACCTCCCTCGTGACATGTTCAAAGTTCTTCCGGACATGTTCAAAGTTCTTCAGGAGACTCTGCTAGGTGTTCCCAGCAGACCCTTACAATGCGTTTGGGCCTGCCAGGTCTGACCGGCATCCTCCCCTACCATCGGAGCCAGCTCACCACCAGGTGGTGGTTGGTAGAAAGCTCTGCCCCTCTCTTCACCGAGTGTCCAAAACATGAGGCCGCAAATCCCATGACACAACTACAAAGTCAATCATGCGGCCGAGGGTGTCCTTGTGCCAAGTACACATATGGACACCCTTATGTTTGAACATTGTGTTTGTTATGGACAATCCGTGACAAGCACAAAAGTCCAATAACAAAGCACCACTTGGGTTCAGATCCGGGTGGCCATTCTTCCCAATCACGACTCTCCAGGTTTCACTGTCGTTGCCAACATAGCGTTGAAGTCCACCAGCAGAACAAGGGAATCACCCTAGGGAGCACTCTCCAGTACTCCCTCAAGGGAATCCAAAAAGAGTTGGTACTCTGAGCTGCTGTTTGGTGTGTAAACACAAACAACAGTCAGGACCCGTCACCCAACCCGAAGGCTGAAGGAAGCTACCATCTCGTCTATTGGGTTTAAAGTCCAACGTGCAGGCTTTGAGCCGGGGGGCAACAAGAATTGCCACCCCAGCCTCTCATTAGTTGCAACGCCAGTGTGGAATCTCTTCCACTCTGGCGTTGCAAGTAATGAAAGTTCAGCTCAGTCCAGCCCCTCTGAGAGAACAGGTTCCAGAGCCCTTGCTGTGAGTCCAACTATATCTAGCCGGGAACGTCTCCACCTCAAGCACCAGCTCAGGCTCCTTCCCTCCCAGCGAGGTGACGTTCCATGTCCCAAGAGCGAGCTTATGTAGCCGATAATCGGACCACCAAGTGCCCTGCCTTCGGCTGCCGCCCAGCTCACACTGCACCCTCTATGACCCAGCCCATGAGAGGTGAGCCCTGGAGTGGGGATCCACGTTGCCTCTTCGAGCTGAGCACGGCTGGGCCCCATGGGGACAGGCCCGTCAATCGCCATCGTGCCACACCTCTGGGCCTGGCTCCACAGGGGAGCCACGGTGACCTGCGTCCGGGCGAGAAAAAATCTAGGTCCTCAATTGTACTTTTAATAAAGGTCTTTGCGCTGCTCTTTGTCTGAGCCCTCACCTAGGACCTGTTTGTCTTGGGAGACCATAGAAGCCCCCGGACAACATAGTTCCTGGATCAGTGGGACACGCAAACCACAAAGGTGGCGGCTCAGAAAGCAGGTTATATAAATATAACTCCAAAACCAAACATGCAATATGTCTAAACATGCCTGTAATATTGTATCAATGTGAGTTTTCCTAGAATCGGTTGTTTTTGTAAGGTTTGCAAATACAAAAATTAGGTTTTACTCACAATGACAAAATCACACTCAATATGACAGCTATTTAAACATAACTCATAAACCACACAAAAAAATGGCTAATAATGCCTGAAATAATGAATCATTGTGAGTTTTGCTGAGTTTTACATTTTGCAAACACAAAAAGTAGTTTTTTACTTGACTGTAATGTTCTTAGAACCCTGAGATAATGGGAAAAAAGCAATAAAAATGTATTTAAACCTAACTCCTAAACAACACATGCAAAATGGCTAATAATGCCTAGGGAGACATGTAACGTTGTTAGTTTTAAAAAAATGATCTTTTGTAAAGATATCAAAGACACAAGCTAGTTTTTTTTTATTCAATATGACAGTATAACAGTCATAATACATATGAAAGTTATATAAACATAACTCCAAAACCAAACATGTGTCATGTCTAAAAATGCCTGTAATAATGTATTTATGTGAGGTTGTAAGGTTAACAAAAACAAAAAGTAGTTTTTTACTCAATATGAAAGTAATGTTCTTGGAATCCTGAGATAATGCGAAAAAAGCAATACAAATGTATTGAAACATAACTCCTAAACAACCCAGGCAAAATGGGTAATAATGCCTGGAGACATGTATCTTTGTTAGTTTTACTAGGAAATGTATATTTTGTAAAGTTTGCAAAGACACAAGCTAGTTGTTTTTATTCAATAAGACAGTATAACAGTCATACTAAATATGAGAGTTATATAAACATAACTCCAGAACCAAACGTGTGTCATGTCTAAAATTGCCTATAATAATGTATTTATGTGAGTTTGTAAGGTTTGCAAAAACAAAAAGTAGTTTTTTCCTCAATATGAAAGTAAGCATTTTAGAATCCTGAGATAATGCGAAAAAAGCAATAAAAATGTATTTAAACATAATTCCTAAACAACCCATGCAAAATGGGTAATAATGCCTGGAGACATGTATCTTTGTTAGTTTTACTAGAAAAATGATCTTTTGTAAAGTTTGCAAAGACACAAGCTAGTTTTTTTTAATTCAATATGACAGTATAACAGCCATACTGAATATAAAAGTTATATAAACATAACTCCAAAACCAAACATGTGTCATGTCTAAAAATGTCTGTAATAATGTATTTATGTGAGTTTGTAAGGTTTGCAAAAACAAAAAGTAGTTTTTTACTCAATATGAAAGTAATGATCTTAGAATCCTGAGATAATGCGAAAAAAGCAATACAAATGTATTTAAACATAACTCCTAAACAACCCAGGCAAAATGGGTAATAATGCCTGGAGACATGTATCTTTGTTAGTTTTACTAGGAAATGTATATTTTGTAAAGTTTGCAAAGACACAAGCTAGTTGTTTTTATTCAATAAGACAGTATAACAGTCATACTAAATATGAAAGTTATATAAACATAACTCCAGAACCAAACGTGTGTCATGTCTAAAAATGCCTGTAATAATGTATTTATGTGAGTTTGTAAGGTTTGCAAAAACAAAAAGTAGTTTTTTACTCAATATGAAAGTAATGATCTAAGAATCCTGAGATAATGCGAAAAAAGCAATAAAAATGTCTTTAAACATAATTCCTAAACAACCCATGCAAAATGGCTAATAATGCCTGGAGACATGTATCTTTGTTAGTTTTACTAGAAAAATGATCTTTTTTAAAGTTTGCAAAGACACAAGCTATTTTTTTTTATTCAATAAGACAGTATAACATTATTACTAAATATGAAAGTTATATAAACATAACTCCAAAACCAAACATGTGTCATGTCTAAAAATGCCTGTAATAATGTATTAATGTGAGTTTGTGAGGTTTGCAAAAACAAAAAGTAGTTTTTTACTCAATATGAAAGTAATGATCTTAAAATCCTGAGATAATGCGAAAAAAGCAATAAAAATGTATTTAAACATAATTCCTAAACAACCCATGCAAAATGAGTAATAATGCCTGGAGACATGTATCTTTGTTACTTTTACTAGAAAAATTATCTTTTTTAAAGTTTGCAAAGACACAAGCTAGTTGTTTTTATTCAATAAGACAGTATAACAGTCATACTAAATATGAACGTTATATAAACATAACTCCAGAACCAAACGTGTGTCATGTCTAAAATTGCCTATAATAATGTATTTATGTGAGTTTGTAAGGTTTGCAAAAACAAAAAGTAGTTTTTTCCTCAATATGAAAGTAAGCATTTTAGAATCCTGAGATAATGCGAAAAAAGCAATAAAATTGTATTTAAACATAATTCCTAAACAACCCATGCAAAATGGGTAATAATGCCTGGAGACATGTATCTTTGTTAGTTTTACTAGAAAAATGAACTTTTGTAAAGTTTGCAAAGACACAAGCTAGTTTTTTTAATTCAATATGACAGTATAACAGTCATACTAAATATACAAGTTATATAAACATAACTCCAAAACCAAACATGTGTTATGTCTAAAAATGTCTGTAATAATGTATTTATGTGAGTTTGTAAGGTTTGCAAAAACAAAAAGTAGTTTTTTACTCAATATGAAAGTAATGATCTTAGAATCCTGAGATAATGCGAAAAAAGCAATAAAAATGTATTTAAACATAACTCCTAAACAACCCAGGCAAAATGGGTAATAATGCCTGGAGACATGTATCTTTGTTAGTTTTACTAGGAAATGTATATTTTGTAAAGTTTGCAAAAACACAAGCTAGTTGTTTTTATTCAATAAGACACTATAACAGTCATACTAAATATGAAAGTTATATAAACATAACTCCAGAACCAAACGTGTGTCATGTCTAAAAATGCCTGTAATAATGTATTAATGTGAGTTTGTAAGGTTTGCAAAAACAAAAAGTAGTTTTTTACTCAATATGAAAGTAATGATCTTAAAATCCTGAGATAATGCGAAAAAAGCAATAAAAATGTATTTAAACATAATTCCTAAACAACCCATGCAAAATGAGTAATAATGCCTGGAGACATGTATCTTTGTTAGTTTTACTAGAAAAATGATATTTTGTAAAGTTTGCAAAGACACAAGCTAGTTTTTTTTAATTCAATATGACAGTATAACAGTCATACTAAATATACAAGTTATATAAACATAACTCCAAAACCAAACATGTGTCATGTCTAAAAATGTCTGTAATAATGTATTTATGTGAGTTTGTAAGGTTTGCAAAAACAAAAAGTAGTTTTTTACTCAATATGAAAGTAATGATCTTAGAATCCTGAGATAATGCGAAAAAAGCAATAAAAATGTATTTAAACATAACTCCTAAACAACCCATGCAAAATGGGTAATAATGCCTGGAGACATGTATCTTTGTTAGTTTTACTAGGAAATGTATATTTTGTAAAGTTTGCAAAGACACAAGCTAGTTGTTTTTATTCAATAAGACACTATAACAGTCATACTAAATATGAACGTTATATAAACATAACTCCAAAACCAAACATGTGTCATGTCTAAAAATGCCTGTAATAATGTATTAATGTGAGTTTGTAAGGTTTGCAAAAACAAAAAGTAGTTTTTTACTCAATATGAAAGTAATGATCTTAAAATCCTGAGATAATGCGAAAAAAGCAATAAAAATGTATTTAAACATAATTCCTAAACAACCCATGCAAAATGGCTAATAATGCCTGGAGACATGTATCTTTGTTAGTTTTACTAGAAAAATGATCTTTTTTAAAGTTTGCAAAGACACAAGCTAGTTGTTTTTATTCAATAAGACAGTATAACATTATTACTAAATATGAAAGTTATATAAACATAACTCCAAAACCAAACATGTGTCATGTCTAAAAATGCCTGTAATAATGTATTAATGTGAGTTTGTGAGGTTTGCAAAAACAAAAAGTAGTTTTTTCCTCAATATGAAAGTAAGCATTTTAGAATCCTGAGATAATGCGAAAAAAGCAATAAAATTGTATTTAAACATAATTCCTAAACAACCCATGCAAAATGGGTAATAATGCCTGGAGACATGTATCTTTGTTAGTTTTACTAGAAAAATGAACTTTTGTAAAGTTTGCAAAGACACAAGCTAGTTTTTTAAATTCAATATGACAGTATAATAGTCATATTAAATATAAAAGTTATATAAACATAACTCCAGAACCAAACGTGTGTCATGTCTAAAATTGCTTATAATAATGTATCCAAAACTGCCTGTAATATTGTATATATGTGAGTTTTACTAGAATCAGGGTTGCAAATACAAAAATTGGGTTTTATGACAGTATACTGTCACACTCAATATGACAGTTATTTAAACATAACTCAAACAACACATGCAAAATAGCTAATAATGCCTGGAGCATGTATCTTAGTTAGTTCTACTAGAAAAATGGTATTTTGTAAGGTTTGCAAAGACACAAGTTAGTTGTTTTTTTTTATTCAATATGACAGAATAACTGTCATACTAAATATGAAAGTTATATAAACATTACTCTAAAACCAAACATGCATTGTGTCTAAAAAATGCCTGTAATATTGTATCTGTGTGAGCAACGGCTTTACTTTGAGTTCCTCCCGGATGACAGAGCTTCTCACCCTGTCTCTAAGGGAGAGACCCACCACCCGGCAGAGGAAACGCATTTCGGCCGCTTGTCCTTTCGGTCATAACCCAAAGCTGGGAACGTATCGATCGGTAAATTGAGAGCTTTTCCTTCTGGCTCAGCTCCTTCTTCACCACAACGGATCGATATAGCGTCCTCAATACTGAAGACCATGTATCTAGTTAGTTTTACTAGAAAAATGGTATTTTGTAAGGTTTGCAAAGACACAAGTTAGTTGTTTTTTTTATTCAATATGACACTACAGCTGTCATACTAAATATGAAAGTTATATAAACATTACTCTAAAACCAAACATGCATTATGTCTAAAAATGCCTGTAATATTGTATCTGTGTGAGTTTAACTAGATTTAGTTGTTTTTGTAAGGTTTGCAAATACAAAATAAGGGTTTTACTCACTATGACAGTTTACTGTCACACTCAATCTGACAGTTATTTATTTAAACATAACTCCTAAACCACACATGCAAAATGGCTAATAATGCCTGGAGATATGTATCTTTGTGAGTTTTACTAGAAACATTATATTGTGTAAGGTTTAGTTAGTTTTTGTACTCAATCTGACAGTATAACTGTCATTCTAAATCCATCCATTTTCTTCCGCTTATCCGAGGTCGGGTTGCGGGGGCAGCAGCCTGAGCAGGAAATCCCAGACTTCCCTCTCCCCAGCCACTTCGTCCAGCTCTTCTCGGGGTATTCCGAGGCGTTCCCAGGCCAGCCGGGGACATAGTCTTTCCAATGTGTCCTAGGTCTTCCCCGTGGCCTCCTGCCACACCTCCCTAGAGGCGTTCGGGTGGCATCCTGAGCAGATGCCCGAACCACCTCATGGCTCCTCTCAATGTGGAGGAGCAGCGGCTTTAGTTTGAGTTCCTCCCGGATGACAGAGCTTCTCACCCTGTCTCTAAGGGAGAGACCCACCACCCGGCAGAGGAAACACATTTCGGCCGCTTGTCCTTTCGGTCATAACCCAAAGCTGGGAACGTAGATCGACGGTAAATTGAGAGCTTTTCCTTCTGGCTCAGCTCCTTCTTCACCACAACGGATCGATATAGCGTCCTCAATACTGAAGACGCCGCACCAATCCGCCTGTGGATCTCTCGATCCACTCTATCCTCACTCGTGAACAAGACTCCTAGGTACTTGAACTCCTCCACTTGGGGCAAGATCTCCTCCCCAACCTGGAGATGGCACTCGACCCTTTCCTGCGCGAGAACCATGGACTTGGACTTGGAGGTGCTGATTCTCATCCCAGTCGCTTCACACTCAAGGACCCTGCCGAGAGTATAGACCTGGTCTACCGTTCCACGACCAGGACGAAAACTACACTGTTCGTCCTGGATCCGAGTTTCCTCCTCTCCAGTACACATGAATAGACCTTACCGGGAAGGCTGAGGAGTGTGTTTCACGATAGTTGGAACACACCCTCCGGTTCCCCTTCTTAAAGAGAGGAACCACCACCCCGGTCTGCCAATCCAGAGGTACCGCCCCCAATGTTCACGCGATGTTGCAGAGTCTTGTCAACCAAGACAGCCCCACAGTATCCAGAGCCTTAAGGAACTCATCCACCACCGGGGCCTTGCCACAGAGGAGCTTTTTAACTACCTAGGCAACCTAAGCCCCAGAAATAGGAGAGTCCACCACAGATTCCCCAGGCACTGCTTGGCCTGTGGGTATGCCCGCTGCCTCTGGAGTCCCATGAGCCAAAAGGACCCGATAGGCTCTTTCTTCAGCTTGACGGCATCCCTCACTGCTGGTGGCCACCAGCGAGTTCTAGGATTACCGCCACGACAAGCACCAAACACCTTGCGGCCACAGCTCCAATCAGCAGGCTCGACAAGAGAGGCACGGAACATGGTCCACTCAGACTCAATGTCCAGCACCTCCCTCGTGACATGTTCAAAGTTCTTCCTTATGTTTGAACATTGTGTTTGTTATGGACAATCCGTGACGAGCACAAAAGTCCAATAACAAAGCACCACTTGGGTTCAGATCCGGGTGGCCATTTTTCCCAATCACGACTCTCCAGGTTTCACTGTCCTTGCCAACATGAGCATTGAAGTCCCCCAACAGAACAAGGGAATCACCCGAGGGAGCACTCTCCAGTACTCCCTCAAGGGAATCCAAAAAGAGTGGGTACTCTGAGCTGCTGTTTGGTGCGTAAACACAAACAACAGTCAGGACCCGTCACCCAACCCGAAGGCGGAGGGAAGCTACCATCTCGTCTACTGGGTTAAAGTCCAACGTGCAGGCTTTGAGCAACAACAATTGCCACCCCAGCCTCTCATTGCTTGCAACGCCAGAGTGGAAGAGAGTCCAGCCCCTCTTGAGAGAACAGGTTCCAGAGCCCTTGCTGTGCGTCGAAGTGAGTCCAACTATATCTAGCTGGAACTTCTTCACCTCGCGCACCAGCTCAGGCTCTTTCCCTCCCAGCGAGGTGACGTTCCACGTCCCAAGAGCGAGCTTATGTAGCCGATAATCGGACCGCCAAGTGCCCTGCCTTCGGCTGCCGCCCAGTTCACACTGCATCCGACCTCTATGACCACAATGGGCCCATGAGTGGTGAGCCCATTGGAGGGTTGACCCACGTTGCCTCTTCGAGCTGAGCCCGGCAGGGCCCCATGGAGACAGGCCCGGCCACCAGTCGCTCGCCATCGTGCCCCACCTCTGCGCCTGGCTCCACAGGGGAGCCACGGTGACCTGCGCCTGGGCGAGAAAAAATCTAGGTCCTCGATTTGTACTTTTCATAAAGGTCTTTGAGCTGCTCTTTGTCTGATCCCTCACCTAGGACCTTTTCTCAGGGGATCCCGAGGCGTTCCCAGGCCAGCCGGGAGACATAGTGTTCCCAATGTGTCCTGGGTCTTCCCCGTGGCCTCCAGGATGACAGAGCTTCACCTTCACCAGGGGTGTCAAACTCAAATACAGAGTGGGCCAAAGTTTAAAACTGAACAAAGCCGCGGGCCAAGGTTGAACAAATTAATCTTTTAATAGGGACCCAAACAAGTTTTGCATTGAATATTGAACAAGCAAGGCTTATATAACTTTATAGTGACATGCAAAATGGAGTTTCAAATAATAATAATAATAATTAAAAAATATCAATTGCATATCAAATACAATTTAAATAAAAATTGAATGCCTCTTTTCTATTTGCAGCCTTCTGAGGCAAATATCAACATTAACTTTTTCCACAGGCTAATAAATTTGAAAATAAAATAACAATGAATAAAACAACCATTCAGGACTTTAAACTGCTCAGTTTGCAACACACTGATCTAATTTGATATGCCCAAGCCAGATACCTGGCATCTTTTTTTAGATGCTAGTTCTTTAACGTCGGGGCTCAGGCTTTGAGCTGAGGCAACTTTCATTATCGAACGAAGGTGTTCAACAGTCATATCTCGTACACCCAATTCTAACATCATTCACACCCAGTCACAAGAAATGTGCAGCTTCAGCACGCATACACAAACGAATGCAACGCATACTTCATCAACAGCGATACAGGTTACACTGAGAGTGCCAGTATAAAAAACTTTAACACTGTTAGAAATATACGCCACACTGTGAACCCACACCAAACAAAAATAAAAAACACTTTTCAGGAGAACATCCGCACCGTAACATAACATAAACACAAAAGAACAAATACCCAGAATCTTTTGCAGCACTAACTCTTTCGGGACGCTACAAAATACACCCCCGCTACCACCAACCCCCCCCCCACACACACACACCTTCTAGCGTCCCGGAAGATTTAGTGCTACAAAGGGTTCCGGGTATTTGTTCTGTTGTGTTTATGTTGTGTTACGGTGCGGATGTTCTCCCGAAATGTGTTTGTCATTCTTGTTTGGTGTGGATTCACAGTGTGGAGTATATTTCTAAAAGTCTTAAAGTTTTTTATTTGGCTACCGTCAGTGTAACCTGTATCGCTGTTGATGAAGTATGCGTTGCATTCAAGTGTGTGTGGGTGCAGAAGCTGCACTGACATGAAACTGGGCCGGCACTTGTTTGACTAGCTGAAAAAAAAAAAAAAAAATTCGGGAGGAGTGCTGGAGTCACTCCCGGGAGGGTTGGCAAGTATTAGAAGTAGCGGTGAATGCGGTGTTACCGCGGCACTGCCGCAATGTATAATCGACGGTCCAGCTTTAGTGTTAATTTGATATTGCTTCAAGGGCCAAGTCAAATTACACGTTGGGCCAAATTTGGCCCACTGGCCAGAGTTTGACACCCATGACCTTCACTGTAAAAAAATACTGTAAAAATAAAAAATAAAATTACAGTTATATACTCCATCCATCCATCCATTTTCTACCGCTTATTCCCTTCGGGGTCACTGGAGCCTATCTCAGCTACAATCGGGCGGAAGGCGGGGTACACCCTGGACAAGTCGCCACCTCATCGCAGGGCCAACACAGATAGACAGACAACATTCACACTCACATTCACACACTAGGGCCAATTTAGTGTTGCCAATCAACCTATCATGTTCTTCTTAAATGCAGTTAAGTACTGTAAATTTTGTTGCATTTTTCAAAAAATATCGACCAGCAGTAAGTTACTGTAAAACCTACAGTGTAATTCAGTATTTTTCAGACTTGTTTCTTGGGTCCGCCCACAATTCGTCCAACCGAGCTTCATTTCACCTGGCCGACCCTGCAAATCCATCCTACTGCATCGTGTGTTTTTGATAACAAGGTAAGAGTCACTTGTACCTTGATGTGTAATTTTCTGTTTGAATTACTTTATATATATATTTATAAAGTCCGAAATGACATAGCGTCACAGTCAGCATCACAGACACTATCGTTGACCACGCGCATGTACCGCCGCATGCTAGCCAGCTAAGTTTTCTTCTTTTTTGTCATAGTCATCATAAAAGATGATAACTTGCAACATATGTGCTACGACTTACAGCAATGTATTTGCGTATGTTAGACACATGCGAAGTCATAGTTGTATGCCTAATGCATCGTTTAAGTGTGCTTTCCCTAAATGCACAAGAGTTTTTTCTAACTTCTCAGCCTTCAAAACTCACAGCCGTCGTCATAAATATGGCAAGAGTAGGACTGATATGTATAGCGCAGAAGGTTTACCTTGTAATATTGTCTCATGTAGCGCAAAGTGCGATGATATACGGGCCTTTCTCCTGCATTTGAAAAGTCATATTACCGAAGGTAGGACAGTTGCGTGCCCCTTCAGTCAATGTGAAAAAAGATTTACAGTTAAGTCTACTTTCACATCGCACGCGTCAAGGAAGCACTACGGCTACACTGAACGAAGTTTGACTTGATCAACAGCAAATCCAAGCAGCTCTTGTGTTATTAACACTGATGATGACTATTGTGATATGCAACTTGAGAATTCAGGATATTCCTGTTATAAAGACATGGAGGTCTACTTGCATTAAAAAAATGTTCACAGCACTGAAAAAAGGTTGAGAACCACTGCCTTAGGACAGTGGTTCTCAACCTTTTTTCAGTGATGTACCCCTGTGAACATTTTTTAAATTCAAGTACCCCCTAATCAGAGCAAAGCGTTTTTGGTTGAAAAAAAGAGATAAAGAAGTAAAATACAGCACTATGTCATCAGTTTCTGATTTATTAAATTGTATAACAGTGCAAAATATTGCTCATTTGTTGTGGTCTTTCTTGAACTATTTGGAAAAAAAGATATAAAAATAACTAAAAACTTGTTGAAAAATAACCAAGTGATTCAATTATAAATAAAGATTTTTACACATAGAAGTAATCAACTTAAAGTGCCCTCTTTGGGGATTGTAATAGAGATCCATCTGGATTCATGAACTTCATTCTCAACATTTCTTCACAAAAAAAGAAATCTTTAACATCAATATTTATGGAACATGTCCACTACGCTTTAACCAAGCCTCCATTGTTTTCTACATGGATAGTTGATTGACAGTTGGTGCCGTGTGGCACCGCCAGGTAGGGTCAAACCATCATGGCATGGGGGAAACTCTGGCTTTATGGTAATGAATGGAATAGCCTACTTGATTAGTTGTTCAGTTTATGAACTTACATTCATATTTTGTCGAAGTATTATTCAATAAATATACTTACAAAGGATTTTTGAATTGTTGCTATTTTTAGAATATTAAAAAAAAATCTCACGTACCCCTTGGCATACCTTCAAGTACCCCCAGGAGTACGCGTACCCCCATTTGAGAACCACTTTCTTAGGAGACTAGATGTAAACAGAGGAAAGAGAGAGCAAGTGAGGTGGCCATTCCAAATACTTTTAAAATGCTACCCATATTGGATACTGTTTAGGAACATAAACTGCATTTCTTGACTGTACCAGTTGCTGGTGACAAAGTCACAATAAAACGTTGGATGATCAGCATGGAAGGTGATGTCATCTGCAAAGGCGTCCAACCTAGCTTAATCTCAGGGCTTGCTGCCCTTCTTGCCACCTACTATGTGTTCAACTTGGAATACCAAGAGGAAGGTCCTCGGACATTGGAATTTGTTCAAAGGTAAATCCTCTTGATACTGTTAAAATACTGTTAGGATATTTTATTTTATATTTCTCACCTCTGTTCAGGAATTTGACTTGTCATTTCCCCAATTTGGTGCCTTAAATCAATGACTCTTCTGTTCCTTTGTGACGCACCAGTTTGACTCGAGGATACAGAGAAGGTAATGTGCAGGTAAAGATATGTTGACTGGGTCAAAGAAGGAAGCACCTGTTTGACCCCAGGATGCAGAAAAAGTAGGTACTTTGCAGGTAAAGATATGTTGACTGGATGATGGCAGGAAGCACCAGCTTGACCCGAGAATGCAGAGCAAGTAGGTAATGTGCGGGTGAAGATATGTTGAATGGGTAAAATGGGTGAAAGAAGGAAGCGCAGGTGTGGTCGAGGCCATGCAGACAAGGTAGGTATGTGCAGGTGAAGATATGTTGTATGGTGAAAGAAAGAAGCACCAGTGTGACCCAAGGATGCAGGGAAGGTAGGTAATGTGCAGGTAAAGATATGTTGAATGGGTGAAGGCAGGAAACACCAGCTAGACGCCAGGATACAGAGAAGGTAGGTAATGTGCAGGTAAAGATATGTTGAATGAGTAAAGGCAGGAAACACCAGCTTGACTCCAGGATACAGAGAAGGTAGGTAATGTGCAGGTAAAGATATGTTGAATGGGTAAAGGTAGAAAGCACCAGCGTGACCACACTATGCAGAGAAGGTAGGTAATGTGCAGGTAAAGATATGTTGAATGGGTAAAGGCAAGAAGCACCAGTGTGACCCCAGGATGCAGAGAAGATAGGTAATGAGCAGGTAACGATATGTTAAATGGGTGAAAGCAGGAAACATCAGCGTAAATACACGGTCCCGTAGATGGAGAGAAAACATAAATAGAGAGAGGGATTGGGGAGGCTTTAGCATTGTCTTCCTCTCTGAATTTTTCTTAATGGGTTCTAGAGCATTCACTCATCTACAGCTGTGGTTATGGTATAGGCTCACATATATCCTAAAATTGATATTAATATTTGTGCAGTGCATATTCCTAAATAACAATGTGAGGGGGGTTCTGTATCGACTGCAAGTAATCTTCAATCACAACAGAATATCTAATATGCTTTCTCTCTTTTTTAGGCAATTCATTGGCGTTAACCCTGAGAGGGGAACAAAGGCTAGCCAGGGAAAGGTGGTGTCCAAGAAGACCGGGAAGCTGGTCCAGAAAAAGGCAGCAACTGTAAATCCTCACGTAGCCACCCTTATAAAACATCTCACAGACTTTGAGTGGGGCTTTATGTAGCCGACAACTAAACACTGGACTCGTGTTCAGTGTTTTGTCTCCAGTTAGAAATTAAGTGGACATGTTATAAATGTTCAAATGCTTTACTGAAAATAAGAAGAATGCACTAAATGTACATTGAATGTATTTGATGCACTTTAAAATAATTGGTTAATAAAAACATAATCTTGCAAGGCCATTTCTCCAGTCATTTTTATGCCAGCAGATTGCAGGGGTTTTGATTTTGAAAAATTAAAAGTTCAACTCATTAACTTCTAGTGGCATTATACTGTAAAGCTCAGTCTATAGTGCTTACAATTATTTTACTGTAATTAACTGTTAATGGATATTACAGTAGATACACTAAAATAACAGTGTAATGCCGCTAAACAGATGACAGTATTATGCTGTGAAGCGTATATTTGATACAGCACAGTGCTGTGATACTTTTTAAAGTAATAAACTGTAGTGATAAATCACAGTATGTGTGCTGTAGAAAAACAGTTTTATACTGGAACCATTAGCTGCCAGTAGGTTACTGTAAGTAAACGGTGAAAATTCTTACAGTAAGGGAGAGACCCGCCACCCAGCGGAGAAAACTCATTTCGGCCACTTGTACCCGTGATCTTGTCCTTTCGGTCATAACCCAAAGCTCAAGGTGAGGATGGGAACGTAGATTGACCGGTAAATTGAGAGCTTTTCCTTCTGGCGCAGCTCCTTCTTACCACAACGAATCGATATAGCGTCCTCATTACTGAAGACGCCGCACCGATCAGCCTGTGCATCTCACGATCCACTCTTCCCTCACTCATGAACAAGACTCCAGGTACTTGAACTCATCCACTTGGGGCAAGATCTCCTGCCCAACCTCGAGATGGCACTCCACCCTTTCCCGGGCGAGAACCTTGGACTTGGAGGTGCTGATTCTCATCCCAGTCGCTTCACACTCGCCTGCGAACCAATCCAATGAGAGCTGAAGATCCTGGCCAGTTAAAGCCATAAGGACCACATCATCTGCAAAAAGGAGAGACCTAATCCTGCAGCCACCAAACCGGATCCCCTCAACGCCATGACTGCGCCTAGAAATTCTGTCCATAAAATGTATGAACACATTTGGTGACAAAGGGCAGCCAACATGAGGGTTGGACTCCGGTCCAACCCTCACTGGAAAGGGGTCCAACTTACTGCTGGCAATGCGGACCAAGTTCTGACACTGATCATACAGGGAGCGACCCGCCACAATCAGACATGCCGATACCCCATACTCTCTGAGCACTCCCCACAGGACTTCCCGGGGTGGCCACAGTCGAATGTCTTCTTCAAGTCCACAAAGCACATGTAGACTGGTTGGACAAACTCCCATGCACACTCAAGGACCCTGCCGAGAGTATAGATCTGGTCTACCGTTCCACGACCAGGACGAAAACCACAGTGTTCGTCCTGGATCCGAGGTTCCTCCTCTCCAGTACACATGAATAGACCTTACCGGGAAGGCTGAGGAGTGTGATCTACGATAGTTGGAACACACCCTCCGGTTCCCCTTCTTAAAGAGAGGAACCACCACCCCGGTCTGCCAATCCAGAGGTACCGCCCCTGATGTCCACGCGATGTTGCAGAGTCTTGTCAACTAAAACAGCCCCACAGCATCCAGAGCCTTAAGGAACTCCAGGCGGAGCTCATCCACCCCCGGGGCCTTGCCACCGAGGAGCTTTTTAACTACCTTGGCAACCTCAGCCCCAGAAATAGGAGAGCCCACCACAGATTCCCCAGGCACTACTTGGCCTGTCGGTATGCCCGCTGCCTCTGGAGTCCCATGAGCCAAAAGGACCAGATAAGCTCTTTCTTCAGCTTGACGGCATCCCGCACTGCTGGTGGCCACCAGCGGGTTCTAGGATTACCGCCACGACAGGCACCAAACACCTTGCGGCCACAGCTCCAATCAGCTGGCTTGACAAGAGAGGCACGGAACATGATCCATTCAGACTCAATGTCCAGCACCTCCTTTGTGACATGTTCAAAGTTCCTCCGGAGGTGGAAAAATAAACTCTCTTTGACAGGAGACTCTGCTAGGCATTCCCAAAAGACTCTCACAATGCGTTTGGGCCTGCCAGGTCTGTCCGGGATCCTACCCCACCATCGGAGCCAGCTCACCAGGTGGTGATCGGTAGAAAGCTCGCCCCTCTCTTCACCCGAGTGTCCAAAACACGAGGCCGCAAATCCCATGACACAACTACAAAGTCAATCATGGAACTGCGGCCGAGGGTGTCCTGGTGCCAAGTGCACATATGGACACCCTTATGTTTGAACATTGTGTTTGTTATGGACAATCCGTGACGAGCACAAAAGTCCAATAACAAAGCACCACTTGGGTTCAGATCCGGGTGGCCATTTTTCCCAATCACGACTCTCCAGGTTTCAAAGTCGTTGCCAACATGAGCGTTGAAGACCCCCAGCAGAACAAGGGAATCACCCGAGGGAGCACTCTCAAGGGAATCCAAAAAGAGTGGGTACTCTGAGCTGCTGTTTGGTGCGTAAACACCAACAACAGTCAGGACCCGTCACCCAACCCGAAAGCGGAGGGAAGCTACCATCTCGTCTTCTGGGTTAAGTCCAACGTGCAGGCTTTGAGCCGGGGGGCAACAAGAATTGCCAACCCAGCCTCTCATTACTTGCAACGCCAGAGTGGAAGAGAGTCCAACCCCTCTTGAGAGAACAGGTTCCAGAGCCCTTGCTGTGCGTCGAAGTGAGTCCAGCTTTATCTAGCCGGGAACTTCTCCACCTCGCGAGGTGACGTTCCACGTCCCAAGAGCGAGCTTATGTAGCCGATAATCGGACCGCCAAGTGCCCTGCCTTCGGCTTCCGCCCAGCTAACACTGCACCCGACCTCTATGACCCAGCTCATGAGTGGTGAGCCTATTGCAGGGGGGACCCACGTTGCCTCTTCGAGCTGGGCCCCATGGGCACCAGTCGCTCGCCATCGTGCCCCACCTCTGGGCCTGGCTCCACAGGGGAGCCACGGTGACCCGCGTCCGGGCGAGAAAATATCTAGGTCCTCGATTTGTACTTTTCATAAAGGTCTTTGAGCTGCTCTTTGTCTGATTCCTCACCTAGGACCTGTTTGTCTTGGGGGACCCTACCAGGGGGCATAGAAGCCCCCGGACAACATAGCTCCTAGGATCAGTGGGACACGCAAACCACAAAGGTGGCGGCTCAGAAAGCAGGTTATATAAACATAACTCCAAAACCAAACATGCAAGATGTCTAAACATGTCTGTAATATTGTATCAATGTGAGTTTTACTAGAATCGGTTGTTTTTTTAAGGCTTGCAAACACCAAAAGTTTTTTTTACTCAATATGACAGTAAGTTCTTAAAATGCTGAGATAATGTGAAAAAAACAATACAAATGTATTCCAACATGATTCCTAAACCAAACATGCAAAATGTCTAAAAATGCCTGTAATATTGAATCCATGTGAGTTTTACTAGAATCATTTGTTTTTGTAAGGTTTGCAAATACAAAAATTGAATTTCATGACAGACACAAGTTAGTTTTTTTACTCATTATAACAGTATAGATGTCATACTATATATTAAAGTTATATAAACATAACTCGAAAACCAAACGTGCATTATGTCCAAAATTGCCTGTACTATTGTATAGATGTGATTTTTACTAGAATCAGGTTTGCAAATACAAAAATTGGGTTTTATGACAGTATACTGTCACACTCAATATGACAGTATAACTGTCATACTAAATCCATCCATTTTCTTCCGCTTATCCGAGGTCGGGTTGCGGGGGCAGCAGCCTAAGCAGAGAGCCCAGACTTCCCTCTCCCCAGCCACTTCGTCCAGCTCTTCTCGGGGGATCCCGAGGCGTTCCCAGGCCATAGTCTTTCCAATGTATCCTAGGTCTTCCCCATGGCCTCCTGCCGTTCGGACCTAGGGAGGCGTTCGGGTCGCCACCAAACCAGGCGCAGTCATGGCGTTGAGGGGATCCTCAAAGCCATGACTGCGCCTAGATATTCTGTCCATTAAAGTTATGAACAGAATCGGTGACAAAGGGCAGCCTTGGCGGAGTCCAACCCTCACTGGAAAGGGGTCCGACATACTGCCGGCAATGCGGACCAAGCTCTGACACTGATCATACAGGGAGACACCCGCCACAATCAGACATGCCGATACTCCATACTCTCTGAGCACTCCCCACAGGATTTACCGGGGGCCAAGGTCGAATGTCTTCTCCAAGTCCACAAAACTTATGTAGACTGGTTGGGCAAACTCCCATGCACACTCAAGGACCCTGCCGAGAGTATAGAGCTGGTCTACCGTTCCACGACCAGGACGAAAACCACACTGTTCGTCCTGGATCCGAGGTTCCTCCTCTCCATTACACATGAATAGACCTTACCGGGAAGGCTGAGGAGTGTGATCTACGATAGTTGGAACACACCCTCCGGTTCCCCTTCTTAAAGAGAGGAACCACCACCCCGGTCTGCCAATCCAGAGGTACCGCCCCCGATGTAGACGCAATGTTGCAGAGTCTTGTCAACCAAGACTGCCCCACAGCATCCAGAGCCTTAAGGAACTCCGGACGGAGCTCACACCCCCGGGGCCTTGCCACCGAGGAGCTTTTTAACTACCTTGGCAACCTCAGCCCCAGAAATAGGAGAGCCCACCACAGACTTCCCAGGCACTGTTTCCTCATAGGAAGACGTGTTGGTGGGACTGAGGAGGTCTCGCTTGGCCTGTCGGTATGCCCACTGCCTCTGGAGTCCCATAAGCCAAAAGGACCCGGTGGCTCTTTCTTCAGCTTGACAGCATCCCTCACTGCTGGTGGATTACCGCCACGACAGGCACCAAACACCTTGCGGCCACAGCTTCAATCAGCTGGCTCAACAAGAGAGGAACGGAACATGGTCCACTCAGACTCAATGTCCAGCACCTCCCTCGTGACATGTTCAAAGTTCTTCCGGACATGTTCAAAGTTCTTCAGGAGACTCTGCTAGGTGTTCCCAGCAGACCCTTACAATGCGTTTAGGCCTGCCAGGTCTGACCGGCATCCTCCCCTACCATCGGAGCCAGCTCACCACCAGGTGGTGGTTGGTAGAAAGCTCTGCCCCTCTCTTCACCGAGTGTCCAAAACATGAGGCCGCAAATCCCATGACACAACTACAAAGTCAATCATGCGGCCGAGGGTGTCCTGGTGCCAAGTGCACATATGGACACCCTTATGTTTGAACATTGTGTTTGTTATGGACAATCCGTGACGAGCACAAAAGTCCAATAACAAAGCACCACTTGGGTTCAGATCCGGGTGGCCATTTTTCCCAATCACGACTCTCCAGGTTTCACTGTCGTTGCCAACATAGCGTTGAAGTCCACCAGCAGAACAAGGGAATCACCCTAGGGAGCACTCTCCAGTACTCCCTCAAGGGAATCCAAAAAGAGTTGGTACTCTGAGCTGCTGTTTGGTGTGTAAACACAAACAACAGTCAGGACCCGTCACCCAACCCGAAGGCTGAAGGAAGCTACCATCTCGTCTATTGGGTTTAAAGTCCAACGTGCAGGCTTTGAGCCGGGGGGCAACAAGAATAGCCACCCCAGCCTCTCATTAGTTGCAACGCCAGTGTGGAATCTTTTCCACTCTGGCGTTGCAAGTAATGAATGTTCAGCTCAGTCCAGCCCCTCTGAGAGAACAGGTTCCAGAGCCCTTGCTGTGAGTCCAACTATATCTAGCCGGGAACGTCTCCACCTCAAGCACCAGCTCAGGCTCCTTCCCTCCCAGCGAGGTGACGTTCCATGTCCCAAGAGCGAGCTTATGTAGCCGATAATCGGACCACCATGTGTCCTGCCTACGGCTGCCGCCCAGCTCACACTGCACCCTCTATGACCCAGCCCATGAGTGGTGAGCCCTGGAGGGGGGTTCCACGTTGCCTCTTCGAGCTGAGCACGGCAGGGCCCCATGGGGACAGGCCCGTCAATCGCCATCGTGCCTCACCTCTGGGCCTGGCTCCACAGGGGAGCCACGGTGACCTGCGTCCGGGCGAGAAAAAATCTAGGTCCTCAATTGTACTTTTAATAAAGGTCTTTGAGCTGCTCTTTGTCTGATCCCTCACCTAGGACCTGTTTGTCTTGGGAGACCATAGAAGCCCCCGGACAACATAGTTCCTGGATCAGTGGGACACGCAAACCACAAAGGTGGCGGCTCAGAAAGCAGGTTATATAAATATAACTCCAAAACCAAACATGCAATATGTCTAAACATGCCTGTAATATTGTATCAATGTGAGTTTTCCTAGAATCGGTTGTTTTTGTAAGGTTTGCAAATACAAAAATTAGGTTTTACTCACAATGACAAAATCACACTCAATATGACAGTTATTTAAATATAACTCATAAACTACACAAAAAAATGGCTAATAATGCCTGAAATAATGAATCATTGGGAGTTTTACTGAGTTTTAAATTTTGCAAACACAAAAAGTAGTTTTTTACTTGACTGTAATGTTCTTAGAACCCTGAGATAATGGGAAAAAAGCAATACAAATGTATTTAAACCTAACTCCTAAACAACACATGCAAAATGGCTAATAATGCCTAGGGAGACATGTAACGTTGTTAGTTTAAAAAAATGATCTTTTGTAAAGATATCAAAGACACAAGCTAGTTGTTTTTATTCAATATGACAGTATAACAGTCATACTAAATATGAAAGTTATATAAACATAACTCCAAAACCAAACATGTGTCATGTCTAAAAATGCCTGTAATATGTATTTATGTGAGTTTGTAAGGTTTGCAAAAACAAAAAGTAGTTTTTTACTCAATACGAAAGTAATGTTCTTAGAATCCTGAGATAATGCGAAAAAAGCAATACAAATGTATTCAAACACAAATTTTAAACCAAACATGTAAAATGTCTAAAAATGCCTGTAATATTGAATCTATATAAGGTTTGCTAGAATCAATTGTTTTTGTAAGGTTTGCAAATACAAAAATTAGGTTTTACACATAATGACATTAAAACTGTAACACTCAATATGACAATTATTTATTTATAACTCCTAACCACACATGAAACATGTCTAATAATGCGTGAAAAAAATTATCTTTGTGAGTGTCACTAGAAACATTTTCTTTTGTAAGGTTTGCAAAGACAGGTTAGTTTTTTTTACTCAATATGACAGTATAACTGCCACACTCAATATGACAGTTATTTAAACATAACTCTTAAACTACACATGAAAAATGACTAACAATGCCTGAAATAATGCATTCTTCTAAGTTTTACTCGAAACATATGCTTTTTTAAGGTTTGCAAACACAACAATTATTTTTTTACTCAATATGACAGTAATGTTCTAAAATTCTGAGATAATACGAACAAATTAATAAAAATGATTCCAACATAATTCCTAAACCAAACATGCAAAATGTCTAAAAATGTCTGTAATATTGAATCCATGTGAGTTTTACTAGATTTAAATGATTTTGTAAGGTTTGCAAATACATAAATTAGGTTTTACTTACTATGTCATAACTGACAGTATATGACAGTTATTTAACCATAACTCAAACCACACATGAAAAATGGCTAATAATGCCTGAAATAATGCATCCTTGGCAGTTTTACTCGAAACACATGCTTTTTTAAATCTTGCAAACACAAAAAGTAGTTTTTTTACTCAATATGACTGTAATGTTCTTAAAATCCTGAAATAATGCGAAAAAGCAACAAAAATGTATTTAAACATAATTCCTAAACAACCCATGCAAAATGGCTAATAATGCCTTGAGACATGTATCTTTGTTAGTTTTACTAGAAAATTATATTTTGTAAAGTTTGCAAAGACACAAGCTAGTTTTTTAAAATTAAATATGACAGTATAACAGTCATATTAAATATGAAAGTTATATAAACATAACTCCAAAACCAAACATGTGTCATGTCTAAAAATGCCTGTAATAATGTATTAACGTGAGTTTGTAAGGTTTGCAAAAACAAAAAGTAATTTTTTACTCAATATGAAAGTAATGATCTTAAAATCCTGAGATAATGCGAAAAAAGCAATAAAAATGTATTTAAACATAATTCCTAAACAACCCAGGCAAAATGGGTAATAATGCCTGGAGACATGTATCTTTGTTAGTTTTACTAGGAAATGTATATTTTGTAAAGTTTGAAAAGACACAAGCTAGTTGTTTTTATTCAATAAGACAGTATAACAGTCATACTAAATATGAAAGTTATATAAACATAACACCAGAACCAAACGTGTGTCATGTCTAAAATTGCCTATAATAATGTATTTATGTGAGTTTGTAAGGTTTGCAAAAACAAAAAGTAGTTTTTTACTTAATATGAAAGTAATGATCTAAGAATCCTGAGATAATGCGAAAAAAGCAATAAAAATGTCTTTAAACATAATTCCTAAACAACCCATGCAAAATGGGTAATAATGCCTGGAGACATGTATCTTTGTTAGTTTTACTAGAAAAATGATCTTTTGTAAAGTTTGCAAAGACACAAGCTAGTTTTTTTTAATTCAATATGACGGTATAACAGTCATATTAAATATAAAAGTTATATAAACATAACTCCAAAACCAAACATGTGTCATGTCTAAAAATGCCTGTATTAATGTATTTTTGTGAGTTTGTAAGGTTTGCTAAAACAAAAAGTAGTTTTTTACTCAATATGAAAGTAATGATCTAAGAATCCTGAGATAATGCGAAAAAAGCAATAAAAATGTATTTAAACATAATTCCTAAACAACCCATGCAAAATGGGTAATAATGCCTGGAGACATGTATCTTTGTTAGTTTTTCTAGAAAAATTATATTTTGTAAAGTTTGCAAAGACACAAGCTAGTTTTTTTTAAATTTAATATGACAGTATAACAGTCATACTAAATATAAAAGTTATATAAACATAACTCCAAAACCAAACATGTGTCATGTCTAAAAATGTCTGTAATAATGTACTTATGTGAGTTTGTAAGGTTTGCAAAAACAAAAAGTAGTGTTTTACTCAATATGAAAGTAATGATCTTAGAATCCTGAGATAATGCGAAAAAAGCAATACAAATGTATTCAAACACAACTTTTAAACCAAACATGTAAATTGTCTAAAAATGCCTGTAATATTGAATCTATGTAAGTTTTACTAGAATCAATTGTTTTTGTAAGGTTTGCAAATACAAAAATTAGGTTTTACACATAATGACATTATAACTTTAACACTCAATATGAAAGTTATTTAATTATAACTCCTAAATACACATGAAACATGTCTAATAGCGTGAAAAAAATTATCTTTGTGAGTGTTGCTAGAAACATTTTCTTTTGTAAGGTTTGCAAAGACACAAGTTAGTTTTTTTTAACTCAATACGACAGTATAACGCCACACTCAATATGACAGTTATTTAAACATAACTCCTAAACCACACCTGAACAATGGCTAATAATGCCTGAAATAATGCATCTTTGGGAGTTTTACTGGAAACATATGCTTTTTTTAAGGCTTGCAAACACAACAATTATTTTTTTACTCAATATGACAGTAATGTTCTAAAAATCCTGAGATAATGTGAAAAAAGCAATACAAATGTATTACAACATAATTCCTAAACCAAACATGCAAAATGTCTGAAAATGCCTGTAATATTGAATCCATGTGAGTTTTATTTGAATCAGTTGTATGGTTTGCTGTTACAAAAATTGGGTTTTATGACAAACACAAGTTAGTTATTTTACTCAATATAACAGTTTAGCTGTCATACTATATATGAAAGTTATATAAACATAACTCCAAAACCAAACATGCATTATGTCCAAAACTGCCTGTAATATTGTATATATGTGAGTTTTACTAGAATCAGGGTTGCAAATACAAAAATTGGGTTTTATGACAGTATACTGTCACACTCAACATGACAGTTATTTAAACATAACTCAAACAACACATGCAAAATGGCTAATAATGCCTGGTGCATGTATCTTAGTTAGTTTTACTGGAAAAAATGTATTTTGTAAGGTTTGCAAAGACACAAGTTAGTTGTTTTTTTTATTCAATATGACAGTATAACTGTCATACTAAATATGAAAGTCATATATACACATCACTCTAAAACCAAACATGCATTATGTCTAAAAATGCCTGTAATATTGTATCTGTGTGAGTTTAACTAGATTTAGTTGTTTTTGTAAGGTTTGCAAATACAAAATAAGGGTTTTACTCACTATGACAGTTTACTGTCACACTCAATCTGACAGTTATTTATTTAAACATAAGTCCTAAACCACACATGCAAAATGGCTAATAATGCCTGGAGATATGTATCTTTGTGAGTTTTACTAGAAACATTATATTGTGTAAGGTTTAGTTAGTTTTTGTACTCAATCTGACAGTATAACTGTCATTCTAAATCCATCCATTTTCTTCCGCTTATCCGAGGTCGGGTTGCGGGGGCAGCAGCCTGAGCAGAAAATCCCAGACTTCCCTCTCCCCAGCCACTTCGTCCAGCTCTTCTCGGGGTATTCCGAGGCGTTCCCAGGCCAGCCGGGGACATAGTCTTTCCAATGTGTCCTAGGTCTTCCCCGTGGCCTCCTGCCACACCTCCCTAGAGGCGTTCGGGTGGCATCCTGAGCAGATGCCCGAACCACCTCATGGCTCCTCTCAATGTGGAGGAGCAGCGGCTATACTTTGAGTTCCTCCCGGATGACAGAGCTTCTCACCCTGTCTCTAAGGGAGAGACCCACCACCCGGCAGAGGAAGCGCCGGGTGGTGAAGCTGGGAACGTAGATCGACGGTAAATTGAGAGCTTTTCCTTCTGGCTCAGCTCCTTCTTCACCACAACGGATCGATATAGCGTCCTCAATACTGAAGACGCCGCACCAATCCGCCTGTGGATCTCTCGATCCACTCTATCCTCACTCGTGAACAAGACTCCTAGGTACTTGAACTCCTCCACTTGGGGCAAGATCTCCTCCCCAACCTGGAGATGGCACTCGACCCTTTCCTGCGCGAGAACCATGGACTTGGACTTGGAGGTGCTGATTCTCATCCCAGTCGCTTCACACTCAAGGACCCTGCCGAGAGTATAGACCTGGTCTACCGTTCCACGACCAGGACGAAAACCACGCTGTTCATCCTGGATCCGAGTTTCCTCCTCTCCAGTAGACATGAATAGACCTTACCGGGAAGGCTGAGGAGTGTGTTTCACGATAGTTGGAACACACCCTCCGGTTCCCCTTCTTAAAGAGAGGAACCACCACCCCGGTCTGCCAATCCAGAGGTACCGCCCCCAATGTTCACGCGATGTTGCAGAGTCTTGTCAACCAAGACAGCCCCACAGTATCCAGAGCCTTAAGGAACTCATCCACCACCGGGGCCTTGCCACAGAGGAGCTTTTTAACTACCTAGGCAACCTAAGCCCCAGAAATAGGAGAGTCCACCACAGATTCCCCAGGCACTGCTTGGCCTGTCGGTATGCCCGCTGCCTCTGGAGTCCCATGAGCCAAAAGGACCCGATAGGCTCTTTCTTCAGCTTGACGGCATCCCTCACTGCTGGTGGCCACCAGCGAGTTCTAGGATTACCGCCACGACAAGCACCAAACACCTTGCGGCCACAGCTCCAATCAGCAGGCTCGACAAGAGAGGCACGGAACATGGTCCACTCAGACTCAATGTCCAGCACCTCCCTCGTGACATGTCCAAAGTTCTTCCTTATGTTTGAACATTGTGTTTGTTATGGACAATCCGTGACGAGCACAAAAGTCCAATAACAAAGCACCACTTGGGTTCAGATCCGGGTGGCCATTTTTCACAATCACGACTCTCCAAGTTTCACTGTCCTTGCCAACATGAGCATTGAAGTCCCCCAACAGAACAAGGGAATCACCCGAGGGAGCACTCTCCAGTACTCCCTCAAGGGAATCCAAAAAGAGTGGGTACTCTGAGCTGCTGTTTGGTGCGTAAACACAAACAACAGTCAGGACCCGTCACCCAACCCGAAGGCGGAGGGAAGCTACCATCTCGTCTACTGGGTTAAAGTCCAACGTGCAGGCTTTGAGCAACAACAATTGCCACCCCAGCCTCTCATTGCTTGCAACGCCAGAGTGGAAGAGAGTCCAGCCCCTCTTGAGAGAACAGGTTCCAGAGCCCTTGCTGTGCGTCAAAGTGAGTCCAACTATATCTAGCCGGAACTTCTTCACCTCGCGCACCAGCTCAGGCTCTTTCCCTCCCAGCGAGGTGACGTTCCACGTCCCAAGAGCGAGCTTATGTAGCCGATAATCGGACCGCCAAGTGCCCTGCCTTCGGCTGCCGGCCAGTTCACACTGCATCCGACCTCTATGACCTCAATGGGCCCATGAGTGGTGAGCCCATTGGAGGGTTGACCCACGTTGCCTCTTCGAGCTGAGCCCGGCAGGGCCCCATGGAGACAGGCCCGGCCACCTGTCGCTCGCCATCGTGCCCCACCTCTGCGCCTGGCTCCACAGGGGTGACCTGCGCCTGGGCGAGAAAAAATCTAGGTCCTCGATTTGTACTTGTCATAAAGGTCTTTGAGCTGCTCTTTGTCTGATCCCTCACCTAGGACCTTTTCTCAGGGGATCCCGAGGCGTTCCCAGGCCAGCCGGGAGACATAGTGTTCCCAATGTGTCCTGGGTCTTCCCCGTGGCCTCCAGGATGACAGAGCTTCACCTTCACCAGGGGTGTCAAACTCAAATACAGAGTGGGCCAAAGTTTAAAACTGAACAAAGCCGCGGGCCAGGGTTGAACAAATTAACCTTTTAATAGGGACCCAAACAAGTTTTGCATTGAATATTGAACAAGCAAGGCTTATATAACTTTATAGTGACATGCAAAATGGAGTTTCAAATAATAATAATAATAATTAAAAAATATCAATTGCATATCAAATACAATTTAAATAAAAATTGAATGCCTCTTTTCTATTTGCAGCCTTCTGAGGTAAATATCAACATTAACTTTTTCCACAGGCTAATAAATTTGAAAATAAAATAACAATGAATAAAACAACCATTCAGGACTTTAAACTGCTCAGTTTGCAACACACTGATCTAATTTGATGTGCCCAAGCCAGATACCTGGCATCTTTTTTTAGATGCTAGTTCTTTAATGTCGGGGCTCAGGCTTTGAGCTGAGGCAACTTTCATTATCGAACGAAGGTGTTCAACAGTCATATCTCGTACACCCAATTCTAACATCATTCACACCCAGTCACAAGATATGTGCAGCTTCAGCATGCATACACAAATGAATGCAACGCATACTTCATCAACAGCGATACAGGTTACACTGAGGGTGCCAGTATAAAAAACTTTAACACTGTTAGAAATATACGCCACACTGTGAACCCACACCAAACAAAAATAAAAAAACACTTTTCGGGAGAACATCCGCACCGTAACATAACATAAACACAAAAGAACAAATACCCAGAATCTTTTGCAGCACTAACTCTTTCGGGACGCTACAAAATACACCCCCGCTACCACCAAACCACCCCCCCCACACACACACACCTTGTAGCGCCCCGGAAGATTTAGTGCTACAAAGGGTTCCGGGTATTTGTTCTGTTGTGTTTATGTTGTGTTACGGTGCGGATGTTCTCCCGAAATGTGTTTGTCATTCTTGTTTGGTGTGGATTCACAGTGTGGCGTATATTTCTAAAAGTCTTAAAGTTTTTTATTTGGCTACCGTCAGTGTAACCTGTATCGCTGTTGATGAAGTATGCGTTGCATTCAATTGTGTGTGGGTGCAGAAGCTGCACTGACATGAAACTGGGCCGGCACTCGTTTGACTAGCTGAAAAAAAAAAGAAAAAAGTCGGGAGGAGTGCTGGAGTCACTCCCGGGAGGGTTGGCAAGTATTAGAAGTAGCGGTGAATGCGGTGTTACCGCGGCACTGCCGCAATGTATAATCGACGGTCCAGCTTTAGTGTTAATTTGATATTGTCTCAAGAGCCATGTCAAATTACACGTTGGGCCAAATTTGGCCCACGGGCCAGAGTTTGACAACCATGACCTTCACTGTAAAAAATTACTGTAAAAATAAAAAATAAAATTACAGTTATATACTCCATCCATCCATCCATTTTCTACCGCTTATTCCCTTCGGGGTCGCGGGGGGCGCTGGAGCCTATCTCAGCTACAATCAGGCGGAAGGCGGGGTACACCCTGGACAAGTCGCCACCTCATCGCAGGGCCAACACAGATAGACAGACAACATTCACACTCACATTCACACACTAGGGCCAATTTAGTGTTGCCAATCAACCTATCATGTTCTTCTTAAATGCAGTTAAGTACTGTAAATTTTGTTGCATTTTTCAAAAAATATCGACCAGCAGTAAGTTACTGTAAAACCTACAGTGTAATTCAGTATTTTTCAGACTTGTTTCTTGGGTCCGCCCACAATTCGTCCAACCGAGCTTCATTTCACCTGGCCGACCCTGCTAAATCCATCCTACTGCATCGTGTGTTTTTGATAACAAGGTAAGAGTCACTTGTACCTTGATGTGTCATTTTCTGTTTGAATTACTTTATATATATATTTATAAAGTCCGAAATGACATAGCGTCACAGTCAGCATCACAGACACTATCGTTGACCACGCGCATGTACCGCCGCATGCTAGCTAGCTAAGTTTTCTTCTTTTTTGTCATAGTCATCATAAAAGATGATAACTTGCAACATATGTGCTACGACTTGCAGCAATGTATTTGCGTATGTTAGACACATGCGAAGTCATAGTTGTATGCCTAATGCATCGTTTAAGTGTGCTTTCCCTAAATGCACAAGAGTTTTTTCCAACTTCTCAGCCTTCAAAACTCACAGCCGTCGTCATAAATATGGCAAGAGTAGGACTGATATGTGTAGCGCAGAAGGTTTACCTTGTAATATTGTCTCATGTAGCGCGAAGTGCGATGATTTACGGGCCCTTCTCCTGCATTTGAAAAGTCATATTACCGAAGGTAGGACAGTTACGTGCCCCTTCAAAAATGTGAAAAAAGATTTACAGTTAAGTCTACTTTCACATCGCACGCGTCAAGGAAGCACTACGGCTACACTGAACGAAGTTTGACTTGATCAACAGCAAATCCAAGCAGCTCTTGTGTTATTAACACTGATGATGACTATTGTGATATGCAACTTGAGAATTCAGGATATTCCTGTTATAAAGACATGGAGGACTACTTGCATTAAAAAAATGTTCACAGCACTGAAAAAAGGTTGAGAACCACTGCCTTAGGACAGTGGTTCTCAACCTTTTTTCAGTGATGTACCCCTGTGAACATTTTTTAAATTCAAGTACCCCCTAATCAGAGCAAAGCATTTTTGGTTGAAAAAATGAGATAAAGAAGTAAAATACAGCACTATGTCATCAGTTTCTGATTTATTAAATTGTATAACAGTGCAAAATATTGCTCATTTGTTGTGGTCTTTCTTGAACTATTTGGAAAAAAATATATAAAAATAACTAAAAACTTGTTGAAAAATAAACAAGTGATTCAATTATAAATAAAGATTTTTACACATAGAAGTAATCAACTTAAAGTGCCCTCTTTGGGGATTGCAATAGAGATCCATCTGGATTCATGAACTTCATTCTCAACATTTCTTCACAAAAAAAGAAATCTTTAACATCAATATTTATGGAACATGTCCACTACGCTTTAACCAAGCCTCCATTGTTTTCTACATGGATAGTTGATTGACAGTTGGTGCCGTGTGGCACCGCCAGGTAGGGTCAAACCATCATGGCATGGGGGAAACTCTGGCTTTATGGTAATGAATGGAATAGCCTACTTGATTAGTTGTTCAGTTTATGAACTTACATTCATATTTTGTCGAAGTATTATTCAATAAATATATTTATAAAGGATTTTTGAATTGTTGCTATTGTTAGAATATTTAAAAAAAATCTCACGAACCCCTTGGCATACCTTCAAGTACCCCCAGGAGTACGCGTACCCCCATTTGAGAACCACTGCCTTAGGAGACTAGATGTAAACAGAGGAAAGAGAGAGCGAGTGAGGTGGCCATTCCAAATACTTTTAAAATGCTACCCATATTGGATACTGTTTAGGAACATAAACTGCATTTCTTGACTGTACCAGTTGCTGGTGACAAAGTCACAATAAAACGTTGGATGATCAGCATGGAAGGTGATGTCATCTGCAAAGGCGTCCAACCTAGCTTAATCTCAGGGCTTGCTGCCCTTCTTGCCACCTACTATGTGTTTAACTTGGAATACCAAGAGGAAGGTCCTCGGACATTGGAATTTGTTCAAAGGTAAATCCTCTTGATACTGTTAAAATACTGTTAGGATATTTTATTTTATATTTCTCACCTCTGTTCAGGAATTTGACTTGTCATTTCCCCAATTTGGTGCCTTAAATCAATGACTCTTCTGTTCCTTTGTGGACCTTCTTATTAGGGACCGAAGCACCAGTTTGACTCTAGGATACAGAGAAGGTAGGTAATGTGCAGGTAAAGATATGTTGACTAGGTCAAAGAAGGAAGCACCTGTTTGACCCCAGGATGCAGAAAAAGTAGGTAATTTGCAGGTAAAGATATGTTGACTGGATGATGGCAGGAAGCACCAGTGTGACCCCACTATGCAGGGAAGGAAGGGAATGTGCGGGTGAAGGTATGTTGAATGGGTGAAAGAAGGAAGCGCATGTGTGGTCGAGGCCATGCAGACAAGGTAGGTATGTGCAGGTGAAGATATGTTGTATGGTGAAAGAAAGAAGCACCAGTGTGACCCAAGGATGCAGGGAAGGTAGGTTATGTGCAGGTAAAGATATGTTGAATGGGTGAAGGCAGGAAACACCAGCTAGACGCCAGGATACAGAGAAGGTAGGTAATGTGCAGGTAAAGATATGTTGAATGAGTAAAGGCAGGAAACACCAGCTTGACTCCAGGATACAGAGAAGGTAGGTAATGTGCAGGTAAAGATATGTTGAATGGGTAAAGGTAGAAAGCACCAGCGTGACCACACTATGCAGAGAAGGTAGGTAATGTGCAGGTAAAGATATGTTGAATGGGTAAAGGCAAGAAGCACCAGTGTGACCCCAGGATGCAGAGAAGGTAGGTAAAGAGCAGGTAACGATATGTTAAATGGGTGAAAGCAGGAAACATCAGCGTAAATACACGGTCCCGTGGATGGAGAGAAAACATAAATAGAGAGAGGGATTGGGGAGGCTTTAGCATTGTCTTCCTCTCTGAATTTGTCTTAATGGGTTTTAGAGCATTCACTCATCTACAGCTGTGGTTATGGTATAGGCTCACATATATCCTAAAATTGATATTAATATTTGTGCATATTCCTAAATAACAATGTGAGGGGGGTTCTGTATCGACTGCAAGTAATCTTCAATCACAACAGAATATCTAATATGCTTTCTCTCTTTTTTAGGCGATTCATTGGCGTTAACCCTGAGAGGGGAACAAAGGCTAGCCAGGGAAAGGTGGTGTCCAAGAAGACCGGGAAGCTGGTCCAGAAAAAGGCAGCAACTGTAAATCCTCACGTAGCCACCCTTATAAAACATCTCACAGACTTTGAGTGGGGCTTTATGTAGCCGACAACTAAACACTGGACTCGTGTTCAGTGTTTTGTCTCCAGTTAGAAATTAAGTGGACATGTTATAAATGTTCAAATGCTTTACTGAAAATAAGAAGAATGCACTAAATGTACATTGAATGTATTTGATGCACTTTAAAATAATTGGTTAATAAAAACATAATCTTGCAAGGCCATTTCTCCAGTCATTTTTATGCCAGCAGATTGCAGGGGTTTTGATTTTGAAAAATTAAAAGTTCAACTCATTAACTTCTAGTGGCATTATACTGTAAAGCTCAGTCTATAGTGCTTACAATTATTTTACTGTAATTAACTGTTAATGGATATTACAGTAGATACACTAAAATAACAGTGTAATGCCGCTAAACAGATGACAGTATTATGCTGTGAAGCGTATATTTGATACAGCACAGTACTGTGATACTTTTTAAAGTAATAAACTGTAGTGATAAATCACAGTATGTGTGCTGTAGAAAAACAGTTTTATACTGGAACCATTAGCTGCCAGTAGGTTACTGTAATTAAACGGTGAAAATTCTTACAGTAAGGGAGAGACCCGCCACCCAGCGGAGAAAACTAATTTCGGCCACTTGTACCCGTGATCTTGTCCTTTCGGTCATAACCCAAAGCTCAAGACCATAGGTGAGGATGGGAACGTAGATTGACCGGTAAATTGAGAGCTTTTCCTTCTGGCGCAGCTCCTTCTTACCACAACGAATCGATATAGCGTCCTCATTACTGAAGACGCCGCACCGATCAGCCTGTGCATCTCACGATCCACTCTTCCCTCACTCATGAACAAGACTCCAGGTACTTGAACTCATCCACTTGGGGCAAGATCTCCTGCCCAACCTCGAGATGGCACTCCACCCTTTCCCGGGCGAGAACCTTGGACTTGGAGGTGCTGATTCTCATCCCAGTCGCTTCACACTCGGCTGCGAACCAATCCAATGAGAGCTGAAGATCCTGGCCAGTTAAAGCCATAAGGACCACATCATCTGCAAAAAGGAGAGACCTAATCCTGCAGCCACCAAACCGGATCCCCTCAACGCCATGACTGCGCCTAGAAATTCTGTCCATAAAATGTATGAACACATTTGGTGACAAAGGGCAGCCAACACGAGGGTTGGACTCCGGTCCAACCCTCACTGGAAAGGGGTCCGACTTACTGCTGGCAATGCGGACCAAGCTCTGACACTGATCATACAGGGAGCGACCCGCCACAATCAGACATGCCGATACCCCATACTCTCTGAGCACTCCCCACAGGACTTCCCGGGGTGGCCACGGTCGAATGTCTTCTCCAAGTCCACAAAGCACATGTAGACTGGTTGGACAAACTCCCATGCACACTCAAGGACCCTGCCGAGAGTATAGATCTGGTCTACCGTTCCACGACCAGGACGAAAACCACAGTGTTCGTCCTGGATCCGAGGTTCCTCCTCTCCAGTACACACCTTACCGGGAAGGCTGAGGAGTGTGATCTACGATAGTTGGAACACACCCTCCGGTTCCCCTTCTTAAAGAGAGGAACCACCACCCCGGTCTGCCAATCCAGAGGTACCGCCCCTGATGTCCACGCGATGTTGCAGAGTCTTGTCAACTAAAACAGCCCCACAGCATCCAGAGCCTTAAGGAACTCCGGACGGAGCTCATCCACCCCCGGGGCCTTGCCACCGAGGAGCTTTTTAACTACCTTGGCAACCTCAGCCCCAGAAATAGGAGAGCCCACCACAGAAATCCCCAGGCACTGCTTGGCCTGTCGGTATGCCCGCTGCCTCTGGAGTCCCATGAGCCAAAAGGACCAGATAAGCTCTTTCTTCAGCTTGACGGCATCCCGCACTGCTGGTGGCCACTAGCGGGTTCTAGGATTACCGCCACGACAGGCACCAAACACCTTGCGGCCACAGCTCCAATCAGCTGGCTTGACAAGAGAGGCACGGAACATGATCCATTCAGACTCAATGTCCAGCACCTCCTTTGTGACATGTTCAAAGTTCCTCCGGAGGTGGAAAAAGAAACTCTCTCTGACAGGAAGAACCTGTCAGAGAGAGGTAAAAAGTGGACTTGAAGTGGGTGTGGCATGGATGATTGTTTGGCGCCCAATAAAAGACTTGATGGAGGATTTTTCAGTCAGCAGATGTTAAAGCAGCATAAATCTACTGGAGCCTATCCCAGTGCACCTTGGCACTGGACAGGTGAAATGACAAACAGGTGTGTACATCAGTCGCGGCGCGGCGCCATAGGCATTCCCAAAAGACTCTCACAATGCGTTTGGGCCTGCCAGGTCTGTCCGGGATCCTACCCCACCATCGGAGCCAGCTCACCAGGTGGTGATCGGTAGAAAGCTCGCCCCTCTCTTCACCCGAGTGTCCAAAACACGAGGCCGCAAATCCCATGACACAACTACAAAGTCAATCATGGAACTGCGGCCGAGGGTGTCCTGGTGCCAAGTGCACATATGGACACCCTTATGTTTGAACATTGTGTTTGTTATGGACAATCCGTGACGAGCACAAAAGTCCAATAACAAAGCACCACTTGGGTTCAGATCCGGGTGGCCATTTTTCCCAATCACGACTCTCCAGGTTTCAAAGTCGTTGCCCCCAGCAGAACAAGGGAATCACCCGAGGGAGCACTCTCAAGGGAATCCAAAAAGAGTGGGTACTCTGAGCTGCTGTTTGGTGCGTAAACACCAACAACAGTCAGGACCCGTCACCCAACCCGAAAGCGGAGGAAAGCTACCATCTCGTCTTCTGGGTTAAGTCCAACGTGCAGGCTTTGAGCCGGGGGGCAACAAGAATTGCCAACCCAGCCTCTCATTACTTGCAACGCCAGAGTGGAAGAGAGTCCAACCCCTCTTGAGAGAACAGGTTCCAGAGCCCTTGCTGTGCGTCGAAGTGAGTCCAGCTTTATCTAGCCGGGAACTTCTCCACCTCGCGAGGTGACGTTCCACGTCCCAAGAGCGAGCTTATGTAGCCGATATTCGGACCGCCAAGTGCCCTGCCTTCGGCTTCCGCCCAGCTAACACTGCACCCGACCTCTATGACCCAGCCCATGAGTGGTGAGCCTATTGCAGGGGGGACCCACGTTGCCTCTTCGAGCTGGGCCCCATGGGCACCAGTCGCTCGCCATCGTGCCCCACCTCTGGGCCTGGCTCCACAGGGGAGCCACGGTGACCCGCGTCCGGGCGAGAAAATATCTAGGTCCTCGATTTGTACTTTTCATAAAGGTCTTTGAGCTGCTCTTTGTCTGATTCCTCACCTAGGACCTGTTTGTCTTGGGGGACCCTATCAGGGGGCATAGAAGCCCCCGGACAACATAGCTCCTAGGATCAGTGGGACACGCAAACCACAAAGGTGGCGGCTCAGAAAGCAGGTTATATAAACATAACTCCAAAACCAAACATGCAAGATGTCTAAACATGCCTGTAATATTGTATCAATGTGAGTTTTACTAGAATCGGTTGTTTTTTTAAGGCTTGCAAACACAAAACGTTTTTTTTACTCAATATGACAGTAAGTTCTTAAAATGCTGAGATAATGTGAAAAAAGCAATACAAATGTATTCCAACATGATTCCTAAACCAAACATTCAAAATGTCTAAAAATGCCTGTAATATTGAATCCATGTGAGTTTTACTAGAATCATTTGTTTTTGTAAGGTTTGCAAATACAAAAATTTAGTTTTATGACAGACACAAGTTAGTTTTTTTACTCATTATAACAGTATAGATGTCATACTATATATTAAAGTTATATAAACATAACTCGAAAACCAAACGTGCATTATGTCCAAAATTGCCTGTAATATTGTATAGATGTGAGTTTTACTAGAATCAGGTTTGCAAATACAAAAATTGGGTTTTATGACAGTATACTGTCACACTCAATATGACAGTATAACTGTCATACTAAATCCATCCATTTTCTTCCGCTTATCCGAGGTCGGGTTGCGGGGGCAGCAGCCTAAGCAGAGAGCCCAGACTTCCCTCTCCCCAGCCACTTCGTCCAGCTCTTCTCGGGGGATCCCGAGGCGTTCCCAGGCCATAGTCTTTCCAATGTATCCTAGGTCTTCCCCATGGCCTCCTGCCGTTCGGACCTAGGGAGGCGTTCGGGTGGCATCCTGAGCAGATGCCCGAACCACCTCATCTGGCTCCTCTCAATGTGGAGGAGCAGCGGCTTTACACTGAGTTCCTCCCAGATGACAGAGCTTCTCACCCTATCTCTAAGGGAGAGACCCACCACCCGGCGGAGGAAACTCATTTCGGCCGCTTGTACCCGTGACCTTGTCCTTTCGGTCATAACCCAAAGCTCATGACCATAGGTGAGGATGGGAACGTTGATCGACCGGTAAATTGAAAGCTTTTCCTTTTGGCTCAGCTCCTTCTTCACCACAATGGATCGATATAGCGTCCTCATTACTGAAGACGCCGCACCGATCCGCCTGTAGATCTCACAATCCACTCTATCCTCACTCGTGAACAAGACTCCTAGGTACTTGAACTCCTTCACTTGGGGCAAGATCTCTTTCCCAACCTCGAGATGGCACTCCACCCTTTCCCGGGCGAGAACCATGGACTCGGACTTGGAGGTGCTGATTCTCATCCCAGTCGCTTCACTGCGAACCGATCCAATAAAAGCTGAAGATCTTGGCCAGTTGAAGCCATCAGGACCACATCATCTGCAAAAAGCAGAGACCTAATCCTGCAGCCACCAAACCAGGCGCAGTCATGGCGTTGAGGGGATCCTCAAAGCCATGACTGCGCCTAGATATTCTGTCCATTAAAGTTATGAACAGAATCGGTGACAAAGGGCAGCCTTGGCGGAGTCCAACCCTCACTGGAAAGGGGTCCGACATACTGCCGGCAATGCGGACCAAGCTCTGACACTGATCATACAGGGAGACACCCGCCACAATCAGACATGCCAATACTCCATACTCTCTGAGCACTCCCCACAGGATTTACCGGGGGCCAAGGTCGAATGTCTTCTCCAAGTCCACAAAACTTATGTAGACTGGTTGGGCAAACTCCCATGCACACTCAAGGACCCTGCCGAGAGTATAGAACTGGTCTACCGTTCCACGACCAGGACGAAAACCACACTGTTCGTCCTGGATCCGAGGTTCCTCCTCTCCATTACACATGAATAGACCTTACCGGGAAGGCTGAGGAGTGTGATCTACGATAGTTGGAACACACCCTCCGGTTCCCCTTCTTAAAGAGAGGAACCACCACCCCGGTCTGCCAATCCAGAGGTACCGCCCCCGATGTAGACGCAATGTTGCAGAGTCTTGTCAACCAAGACTGCCCCACAGCATCCAGAGCCTTAAGGAACTCCGGACCACCGAGGAGCTTTTTAACTACCTTGGCAACCTCGGCCCCAGAAATAGGAGAGCCCACCACAGACTTCCCAGGCACTGTTTCCTCATAGGAAGACGTGTTGGTGGGACTGAGGAGGTCTCGCTTGGCCTGTCGGTATGCCCACTGCCTCTGGAGTCCCATGAGCCAAAAGGACCCGGTGGCTCTTTCTTCAGCTTGACAGCATCCCTCACTGCTGGTGGATTACCGCCACGACAGGCACCAAACACCTTGCGGCCACAGCTTCAATCAGCTGGCTCAACAAGAGAGGAACGGAACATGGTCCACTCAGACTCAATGTCCAGCACCTCCCTCGTGACATGTTCAAAGTTCTTCCGGACATGTTCAAAGTTCTTCAGGAGACTCTGCTAGGTGTTCCCAGCAGACCCTTACAATGCGTTTGGGCCTGCCAGGTCTGACCGGCATCCTCCCCTACCATCGGAGCCAGCTCACCACCAGGTGGTGGTTGGTAGAAAGCTCTGCCCCTCTCTTCACCGAGTGTCCAAAACATGAGGCCGCAAATCCCATGACACAACTACAAAGTCAATCATGCGGCCGAGGGTGTCCTTGTGCCAAGTGCACATATGGACACCCTTATGTTTGAACATTGTGTTTGTTATGGACAATCCGTGACAAGCACAAAAGTCCAATAACAAAGCACCACTTGGGTTCAGATCCGGGTGGCCATTTTTCCCAATCACGACTCTCCAGGTTTCACTGTCGTTGCCAACATAGCGTTGAAGTCCACCAGCAGAACAAGGGAATCACCCGAGGGAGCACTCTCCAGTACTCCCTCAAGGGAATCCAAAAAGAGTTGGTACTCTGAGCTGCTGTTTGGTGTGTAAACACAAACAACAGTCAGGACCCGTCACCCAACCCGAAGGCTGAAGGAAGCTACCATCTCGTCTATTGGGTTTAAAGTCCAACGTGCAGGCTTTGAGCCGGGGGGCAACAAGAATTGCCACCCCAGCCTCTCATTAGTTGCAACGCCAGTGTGGAATCTCTTCCACTCTGGCGTTGCAAGTAATGAAAGTTCAGCTCAGTCCAGCCCCTCTGAGAGAACAGGTTCCAGAGCCCTTGCTGTGAGTCCAACTATATCTAGCCGGGAACGTCTCCACCTCAAGCACCAGCTCAGGCTCCTTCCCTCCCAGCGAGGTGACGTTCCATGTCCCAAGAGCGAGCTTATGTAGCCGATAATCGGACCACCAAGTGCCCTGCCTTCGGCTGCCGCCCAGCTCACACTGCACCCTCTATGACCCAGCCCATGAGTGGTGAGCCCTGGAGTGGGGATCCACGTTGCCTCTTCGAGCTGAGCACGGCTGGGCCCCATGGGGACAGGCCCGTCAATCGCCATCGTGCCACACCTCTGGGCCTGGCTCCACAGGGGAGCCACGGTGACCTGCGTCCGGGCGAGAAAAAATCTAGGTCCTCAATTGTACTTTTAATAAAGGTCTTTGCGCTGCTCTTTGTCTGAGCCCTCACCTAGGACCTGTTTGTCTTGGGAGACCATAGAAGCCCCCGGACAACATAGTTCCTGGATCAGTGGGACACGCAAACCACAAAGGTGGCGGCTCAGAAAGCAGGTTATATAAATATAACTCCAAAACCAAACATGCAATATGTCTAAACATGCCTGTAATATTGTATCAATGTGAGTTTTCCTAGAATCGGTTGTTTTTGTAAGGTTTGCAAATACAAAAATTAGGTTTTACTCACAATGACAAAATCACACTCAATATGACAGCTATTTAAACATAACTCATAAACCACACAAAAAATGGCTAATAATGCCTGAAATAATGAATCATTGTGAGTTTTGCTGAGTTTTACATTTTGCAAACACAAAAAGTAGTTTTTTACTTGACTGTAGTTCTTAGAACCCTGAGATAATGGGAAAAAAGCAATAAAAATGTATTTAAACCTAACTCCTAAACAACACATGCAAAATGGCTAATAATGCCTAGGGAGACATGTAACGTTGTTAGTTCTAAAAAAATGATCTTTTGTAAAGATATCAAAGACACAAGCTAGTTTTTTTTATTCAATATGACAGTATAACAGTCATAATACATATGAAAGTTATATAAACATAACTCCAAAACCAAACATGTGTCATGTCTAAAAATGCCTGTAATAATGTATTTATGTGAGGTTGTAAGGTTAACAAAAACAAAAACTAGTTTTTTACTCAATATGAAAGTAATGTTCTTGGAATCCTGAGATAATGCGAAAAAAGCAATACAAATGTATTTAAACATTACTCCTAAACAACATATGCAAAATGGCTAATAATGCCTGGAAACATGTATCTTTGTTAGTTTTACTAGAAAATGTATCTTTTGTAAAGTTTGCAAAGACACAAGCTAGTTTTTTTTAATTCAATATGACAGTATAACAGCCATACTGACTATAAAAGTTATATAAACATAACTCCAAAACCAAACATGTGTCATGTCTAAAAATGTCTGTAATAATGTATTTATGTGAGTTTGTAAGGTTTGCAAAAACAAAAAGTAGTTTTTTCCTCAATATGAAAGTAAGCATTTTAGAATCCTGAGATAATGCGAAAAAAGCAATAAAAATGTATTTAAACATAATTCCTAAACAACCCATGCAAAATGGGTAATAATGCCTGGAGACATGTATCTTTGTTAGTTTTACTAGAAAAATGATCTTTTGTAAAGTTTGCAAAGACACAAGCTAGTTTTTTTAATTCAATATGACAGTATAACAGTCATATTAAATATAAAAGTTATATAAACATAACTCCAAAACCAAACATGTGTCATGTCTAAAAATGCCTGTAATAATGCATTTATGTGAGTTTGTAAGGTTTGCAAAAACAAAAAGTAGTTTTTTACTCAATATGAAAGTAATGATCTAAGAATCCTGAGATAATGCGAAAAAAGCAATAAAATTGTATTTAAACATAATTCCTAAACAACCCATGCAAAATGGGTAATAATGCCTGGAGACGTGTATCTTTGTTAGTTTTAGTAGAAAAATGATCTTTTGTAAAGTTTGCAAAGACACAAGCTAGTTTTTTTTTAATTCAATATGACAGTATAACAGCCATACTGAATATAAAAGTTATATAAACATAACTCCAAAACCAAACATGTGTCATGTCTAAAAATGTCTGTAATAATGTATGTATGTGAGTTTGTAAGGTTTGCAAAAACAAAAAGTAGTTTTTTACTCAATATGAAAGTAATGATCTTAGAATCCTGAGATAATGCGAAAAAAGCAATACAAATGTATTTAAACATAACTCCTAAACAACCCAGGCAAAATGGGTAATAATGCCTGGAGACATGTATCTTTGTTAGTTTTACTAGGAAATGTATATTTTGTAAAGTTTGCAAAGACACAAGCTAGTTGTTTTTATTCAATAAGACAGTATAACAGTCATACTAAATATGAAAGTTATATAAACATAACTCCAGAACCAAACGTGTGTCATGTCTAAAATTGCCTTTAATAATGTATTTATGTGAGTTTGTAAGGTTTGCAAAAACAAAAAGTAGTTTTTTCCTCAATATGAAAGTAAGCATTTTAGAATCCTGAGATAATGCGAAAAAAGCAATAAAAATGTATTTAAACATAATTCCTAAACAACCCATGCAAAATGGGTAATAATGCCTGGAGACATGTATCTTTGTTAGTTTTACTAGAAAAATGATCTTTTGTAAAGTTTGCAAAGACACAAGCTAGTTTTTTTTAATTCAATATGACAGTATAACAGTCATATTAAATATAAAAGTTATATAAACATAACTCCAAAACCAAACATGTGTCATGTCTAAAAATGCCTGTAATAATGCATTTATGTGAGTTTGTAAGGTTTGCAAAAACAAAAAGTAGTTTTTTACTCAATATAAAAGTAATGATCTAAGAATCCTGAGATAATGCGAAAAAAGCAATAAAAATGTCTTTAAACATAATTCCTAAACAACCCATGCAAAATGGCTAATAATGCCTGGAGACATGTATCTTTGTTAGTTTTACTAGAAAAATTATATTTTTTAAAGTTTGCAAAGACACAAGCTATTTTTTTTTATTCAATAAGACAGTATAACATTATTACTAAATATGAAAGTTATATAAACATAACTCCAAAACCAAACATGTGTCATGTCTAAAAATGCCTGTAATAATGTATTAATGTGAGTTTGTGAGGTTTGCAAAAACAAAAAGTAGTTTTTTACTCAATATGAAAGTAATGATCTTAAAATCCTGAGATAATGCGAAAAAAGCAATAAAAATGTATTTAAACATAATTCCTAAACAACCCATGCAAAATGAGTAATAATGCCTGGAGACATGTATCTTTGTTACTTTTACTAGAAAAATTATCTTTTTTAAAGTTTGCAAAGACACAAGCTAGTTGTTTTTATTCAATAAGACAGTATAACAGTCATACTAAATATGAACGTTATATAAACATAACTCCAGAACCAAACGTGTGTCATGTCTAAAATTGCCTATAATAATGTATTTATGTGAGTTTGTAAGGTTTGCAAAAACAAAAAGTAGTTTTTTCCTCAATATGAAAGTAAGCATTTTAGAATCCTGAGATAATGCGAAAAAAGCAATAAAGTTGTATTTAAACATAATTCCTAAACAACCCATGCAAAATGGGTAATAATGCCTGGAGACATGTATCTTTGTTAGTTTTACTAGAAAAATGAACTTTTGTAAAGTTTGCAAAGACACAAGCTAGTTTTTTTAATTCAATATGACAGTATAACAGTCATACTAAATATACAAGTTATATAAACATAACTCCAAAACCAAACATGTGTCATGTCTAAAAATGTCTGTAATAATGTATTTATGTGAGTTTGTAAGGTTTGCAAAAACAAAAAGTAGTTTTTTACTCAATATGAAAGTAATGATCTTAGAATCCTGAGATAATGCGAAAAAAGCAATAAAAATGTATTTAAACATAACTCCTAAACAACCCAGGCAAAATGGGTAATAATGCCTGGAGACATGTATCTTTGTTAGTTTTACTAGAAAAATGATCTTTTTTAAAGTTTGCAAAGACACAAGCTAGTTGTTTTTATTCAATAAGATAGTATAACATTATTACTAAATATGAAAGTTATATAAACATAACTCCAAAACCAAACATGTGTCATGTCTAAAAATGCCTGTAATAATGTATTAATGTGAGTTTGTGAGGTTTGCAAAAACAAAAAGTAGTTTTTTCCTCAATATGAAAGTAAGCATTTTAGAATCCTGAGATAATGCAAAAAAAGCAATAAAATTGTATTTAAACATAATTCCTAAACAACCCATGCAAAATGGGTAATAATGCCTGGAGACATGTATCTTTGTTAGTTTTACTAGAAAAATGAACTTTTGTAAAGTTTGCAAAGACACAAGCTAGTTTTTTTAATTCAATATGACAGTATAATAGTCATATTAAATATAAAAGTTATATAAACATAACTCCAGAACCAAACGTGTGTCATGTCTAAAATTGCTTATAATAATGTATCCAAAACTGCCTGTAATATTGTATATATGTGAGTTTTACTAGAATCAGGGTTGCAAATACAAAAATTGGGTTTTATGACAGTATACTGTCACACTCAATATGACAGTTATTTAAACATAACTCAAACAACACATGCAAAATAGCTAATAATGCCTGGAGCATGTATCTTAGTTAGTTCTACTAGAAAAATGGTATTTTGTAAGGTTTGCAAAGACACAAGTTAGTTGTTTTTTTTTATTCAATATGACAGAATAACTGTCATACTAAATATGAAAGTTATATAAACATTACTCTAAAACCAAACATGCATTGTGTCAAAAAAATGCCTGTAATATTGTATCTGTGTGAGCAGCGGCTTTACTTTGAGTTCCTCCCGGATGACAGAGCTTCTCACCCTGTCTCTAAGGGAGAGACCCACCACCCGGCAGAGGAAACGCATTTCGGCCGCTTGTCCTTTCGGTCATAACCCAAAGCTGGGAACGTAGATCGACGGTAAATTGAGAGCTTTTCCTTCTGGCTCAGCTCCTTCTTCACCACAACGGATCGATATAGCGTCCTCAATACTGAAGACCATGTATCTAGTTAGTTTTACTAGAAAAATGGTATTTTGTAAGGTTTGCAAAGACACAAGTTAGTTGTTTTTTTTTATTCAATATGACAGTACAGCTGTCATACTAAATATGAAAGTTATATAAACATTACTCTAAAACCAAACATGCATCGTGTCTAAAAATGCCTGTAATATTGTATCTGTGTGAGTTTAACTAGATTTAGTTGTTTTTGCAAGGTTTGCAAATACAAAATAAGGGTTTTACTCACTATGACAGTTTACTGTCACACTCAATCTGACAGTTATTTATTTAAACATAACTCCTAAACCACACATGCAAAATGGCTAATAATGCCTGGAGATATGTATCTTTGTGAGTTTTACTAGAAACATTATATTGTGTAAGGTTTAGTTAGTTTTTGTACTCAATCTGACAGTATAACTGTCATTCTAAATCCATCCATTTTCTTCCGCTTATCCGAGGTCGGGTTGCGGGGGCAGCAGCCTGAGCAGAAAATCCCAGACTTCCCTCTCCCCAGCCACTTCGTCCAGCTCTTCTCGGGGTATTCCGAGGCGTTCCCAGGCCAGTCGGGGACATAGTCTTTCCAATGTGTCCTAGGTCTTCCCCGTGGCCTCCTGCCACACCTCCCTAGAGGCGTTCGGGTGGCATCCTGAGCAGATGCCCGAACCACCTCATGGCTCCTCTCAATGTGGAGGAGCAGCGGCTTTAGTTTGAGTTCCTCCCGGATGACAGAGCTTCTCACCCTGTCTCTAAGGGAGAGACCCACCACCCGGCAGAGGAAACACATTTCGGCCGCTTGTCCTTTCGGTCATAACCCAAAGCTGGGAACGTAGATCGACGGTAAATTGAGAGCTTTTCCTTCTGGCTCAGCTCCTTCTTCACCACAACGGATCGATATAGCGTCCTCAATACTGAAGACGCCGCACCAATCCGCCTGTGGATCTCTCGATCCACTCTATCCTCACTCGACCCTTTCCTGCGCGAGAACCATGGACTTGGACTTGGAGGTGCTGATTCTCATCCCAGTCGCTTCACACTCAAGGACCCTGCCGAGAGTATAGACCTGGTCTACCGTTCCACGACCAGGACGAAAACCACACTGTTCGTCCTGGATCCGAGTTTCCTCCTCTCCAGTACACATGAATAGACCTTACCGGGAAGGCTGAGGAGTGTGTTTCACGATAGTTGGAACACACCCTCCGGTTCCCCTTCTTAAAGATAGGAGCCACCACCCCGGTCTGCCAATCCAGAGGTACCGCCCCCAATGTTCACGCGATGTTGCAGAGTCTTGTCAACCAAGACAGCCCCACAGTATCCAGAGCCTTAAGGAACTCATCCACCACCGGGGCCTTGCCACAGAGGAGCTTTTTAACTACCTAGGCAACCTAAGCCCCAGAAATAGGAGAGTCCACCACAGATTCCCCAGGCACTGCTTGGCCTGTCGGTATGCCCGCTGCCTCTGGAGTCTCATGAGCCAAAAGGACCCAATAGGCTCTTTCTTCAGCTTGACGGCATCCCTCACTGCTGGTGGCCACCAGCGAGTTCTAGGATTACCGCCACGACAGGCACCAAACACCTTGCGGCCACAGCTCCAATCAGCAGGCTCGACAAGAGAGGCACGGAACATGGTCCACTCAGACTCAATGTCCAGCACCTCCCTCGTGACATGTTCAAAGTTCTTCCTTATGTTTGAACATTGTGTTTGTTATGGACAATCCGTGACGAGCACAAAAGTCCAATAACAAAGCACCACTTGGGTTCAGATCCGGGTGGCCATTTTTCCCAATCACGACTCTCCAGGTTTCACTGTCCTTGCCAACATGAGCATTGAAGTCCCCCAACAGAACAAGGGAATCACCTGAGGGAGCACTCTCCAGTACTCCCTCAAGGGAATCCAAAAAGAGTGGGTACTCTGAGCTGCTGTTTGGTGCGTAAACACAAACAACAGTCAGGACCCGTCACCCAACCCGAAGGCGGAGGGAAGCTACCATCTCGTCTACTGGGTTAAAGTCCAACGTGCAGGCTTTGAGCAACAACAATTGCCACCCCAGCCTCTCATTGCTTGCAACGCCAGAGTGGAAGAGAGTCCAGCCCCTCTTGAGAGAACAGGTTCCAGAGCCCTTGCTGTGCGTCGAAGTGAGTCCAACTATATCTAGCTGGAACTTCTTCACCTCGCGCACCAGCTCAGGCTCTTTCCCTCCCAGCGAGGTGACGTTCCACGTCCCAAGAGCGAGTTTATGTAGCTGATAATCGGACCGCCAAGTGCCCTGCCTTCGGCTGCCGCCCAGTTCACACTGCATCCGACCTCTATGACCTCAATGGGCCCATGAGTGGTGAGCCCATTGGAGGGTTGACCCACGTTGCCTCTTCGAGCTGAGCCCGGCAGGGCCCCATGGAGACACCAGTCGCTCGCCATCATGCCCCACCTCTGCGCCTGGCTTCACAGGGGAGCCACGGTGACCTGCGCCTGGGCGAGAAAAAATCTAGGTCCTCGATTTGTACTTTTCATAAAGGTCTTTGAGCTGCTCTTTGTCTGATCCCTCACCTAGGACCTTTTCTCAGGGGATCCCGAGGCGTTCCCAGGCCAGCCGGGAGACATAGTGTTCCCAATGTGTCCTGGGTCTTCCCCGTGGCCTCCAGGATGACAGAGCTTCACCTTCACCAGGGGTGTCAAACTCAAATACAGAGTGGGCCAAAGTTTAAAACTGAACAAAGCCGCGGGCCAAGGTTGAACAAATTAACCTTTTAATAGGGACCCAAACAAGTTTTGCATTGAATATTGAACAAGCAAGGCTTATATAACTTTATAGTGACATGCAAAATGGAGTTTCAAATAATAATAATAATAATTAAAAAATATCAATTGCATATCAAATACAATTTAAATAAAAATTGAATGCCTCTTTTCTATTTGCAGCCTTCTGAGGCAAATATCAACATTAACTTTTTCCACAGGCTAATACATTTGAAAATAAAATAACAATGAATAAAACAACCATTCAGGACTTTAAACTGCTCAGTGTGCAACACACTGATCTAATTTGATGTGCCCAAGCCAGATACCTGGCATCTTTTTTTAGATGCTAGTTCTTTAACGTCGGGGCTCAGGCTTTGAGCTGAGGCAACTTTCATTATCGAACGAAGGTGTTCAACAGTCATATCTCGTACACCCAATTCTAACATCATTCACACCCAGTCACAAGAAATGTGCAGCTTCAGCACGCATACACAAATGAATGCAACGCATACTTCATCAACAGCGATACAGGTTACACTGAGAGTGCCAGTATAAAAAACTTTAACACCGTTAGAAATATACGCCACACTGTGAACCCACACCAAACAAAAATAAAAAACACTTTTCAGGAGAACATCCGCACCGTAACATAACATAAACACAAAAGAACAAATACCCAGAATCTTTTGCAGCACTAACTCTTTCGGGACGCTACAAAATACACCCCCGCTACCACCAAACGCCCCCCCCACACACACACACACCTTGTAGCGTCCCGGAAGATTTAGTGCTACAAAGGGTTCCGGGTATTTGTTCTGTTGTGTTTATGTTGTGTTACGGTGCGGATGTTCTCCCGAAATGTGTTTGTCATTCTTGTTTGGTGTGGATTCACAGTGTGGAGTATATTTCTAAAAGTCTTAAAGTTTTTTATTTGGCTACCGTCAGTGTAACCTGTATCGCTGTTGATGAAGTATGCGTTGCATTCAAGTGTGTGTGGGTGCAGAAGCTGCACTGACATGAAACTGGGCCGGCACTTGTTTGACTAGCTGGAAAAAAAAAAAAAAAATCGGGAGGAGTGCTGGAGTCACTCCCGGGAGGGTTGGCAAGTATTAGAAGTAGCGGTGAATGCGGTGTTACCGCGGCACTGCCGCAATGTATAATCGACGGTCCAGCTTTAGTGTTAATTTGATATTGCTTCAAGGGCCAAGTCAAATTACACGTTGGGCCAAATTTGGCCCACGGGCCAGAGTTTGACACCCTTGACCTTCACTGTAAAAAATTACTGTAAAAATAAAAAATAAAATTACAGTTATATACTCCATCCATCCATCCATTTTCTACCGCTTATTCCCTTCGGGGTCGCTGGAGCCTATCTCAGCTACAATCGGGCGGAAGGCGGGGTACACCCTGGACAAGTCGCCACCTCATCGCAGGGCCAACACAGATAGACAGACAACATTCACACTCACATTCACACACTAGGGCCAATTTAGTGTTGCCAATCAACCTATCATGTTCTTCTTAAATGCAGTTAAGTACTGTAAATTTTGTTGCATTTTTCAAAAAATATCGACCAGCAGTAAGTTACTGTAAAACCTACAGTGTAATTCAGTATTTTTCAGACTTGTTTCTTGGGTCCGCCCACAATTCGTCCAACCGAGCTTCATTTCACCTGGCCGACCCTGCTAAATCCATCCTACTGCATCGTGTGTTTTTGATAACAAGGTAAGAGTCACTTGTACCTTGATGTGTAATTTTCTGTTTGAATTACTTTATATATATATTTATAAAGTCCGAAATGACATAGCGTCACAGTCAGCATCACAGACACTATCGTTGACCACGCGCATGTACCGCCGCATGCTAGCCAGCTAAGTTTTCTTCTTTTTTGTCATAGTCATCATAAAAGATGATAACTTGCAACATATGTCTACGACTTGCAGCAATGTATTTGCGTATGTTAGACACATGCGAAGTCATAGTTGTATGCCTAATGCATCGTTTAAGTGTGCTTTCCCTAAATGCACAAGAGTTTTTTCCAACTTCTCAGCCTTCAAAACTCACAGCCGTCGTCATAAATATGGCAAGAGTAGGACTGATATGTATAGCGCAGAAGGTTTACCTTGTAATATTGTCTCATGTAGCGCGAAGTGCGATGATTTACGGGCCCTTCTCCTGCATTTGAAAAGTCATATTACCGAAGGTAGGACAGTTACGTGCCCCTTCAAAAATGTGAAAAAAGATTTACAGTTAAGTCTACTTTCACATCGCACGCGTCAAGGAAGCACTACGGCTACACTGAACGAAGTTTGACTTGATCAACAGCAAATCCAAGCAGCTCTTGTGTTATTAACACTGATGATGACTATTGTGATATGCAACTTGAGAATTCAGGATATTCCTGTTATAAAGACATGGAGGACTACTTGCATTAAAAAAATGTTCACAGCACTGAAAAAAGGTTGAGAACCACTGCCTTAGGACAGTGGTTCTCAACCTTTTTTCAGTGATGTACCCCTGTGAACATTTTTTAAATTCAAGTACCCCCTAATCAGAGCAAAGCGTTTTTGGTTGAAAAAAAGAGATAAAGAAGTAAAATACAGCACTATGTCATCAGTTTCTGATTTATTAAATTGTATAACAGTGCAAAATATTGCTCATTTGTTGTGGTCTTTCTTGAACTATTTGGAAAAAAAGATATAAAACTAACTAAAAACTTGTTGAAAAATAAACAAGTGATTCAATTATAAATAAAGATTTTTACACATAGAAGTAATCAACTTAAAGTGCCCTCTTTGGGGATTGCAATAGAGATCCATCTGGATTCATGAACTTCATTCTCAACATTTCTTCACAAAAAAAGAAATCTTTAACATCAATATTTATGGAACATGTCCACTACGCTTTAACCAAGCCTCCATTGTTTTCTACATGGATAGTTGATTGACAGTTGGTGCCGTGTGGCACCGCCAGGTAGGGTCAAACCATCATGGCATGGGGGAAACTCTGGCTTTATGGTAATGAATGGAATAGCCTACTTGATTAGTTGTTCAGTTTATGAACTTACATTCATATTTTGTCGAAGTATTATTCAATAAATATATTTATAAAGGATTTTTGAATTGTTGCTATTTTTAGAATATTTTAAAAAAATCTCACGAACCCCTTGGCATACCTTCAAGTACCCCCAGGAGTACGCGTACCCCCATTTGAGAACCACTGCCTTAGGAGACTAGATGTAAACAGAGGAAAGAGAGAGCGAGTGAGGTGGCCATTCCAAATACTTTTAAAATGCTACCCATATTGGATACTGTTTAGGAACATAAACTGCATTTCTTGACTGTACCAGTTGCTGGTGACAAAGTCACAATAAAACGTTGGATGATCAGCATGGAAGGTGATGTCATCTGCAAAGGCGTCCAACCTAGCTTAATCTCAGGGCTTGCTGCCCTTCTTGCCACCTACTATGTGTTTAACTTGGAATACCAAGAGGAAGGTCCTCGGACATTGGAATTTGTTCAAAGGTAAATCCTCTTGATACTGTTTAAATACTGTTAGGATATTTTATTTTATATTTCTCACCTCTGTTCAGGAATTTGACTTGTCATTTCCCCAATTTGGTGCCTTAAATCAATGACTCTTCTGTTCCTTTGTGGACCTTCTTATTAGTGACCGAAGCACCAGTTTGACTCTAGGATACAGAGAAGGTAGGTAATGTGCAGGTAAAGATATGTTGACTGGGTCAAAGAAGGAAGCACCTGTTTGACCCCAGGATGCAGAAAAAGTAGGTAATTTGCAGGTAAAGATATGTTGACTGGATGATGGCAGGAAGCACCAGTGTGACCCCACTATGCAGGGAAGGTAGGTAATGTGCGGGTGAAGGTATGTTGAATGGGTGAAAGAAGGAAGCGCAGGTGTGGTCGAGGCCATGCAGACAAGGTAGGTATGTGCAGGTGAAGATATGTTGTATGGTGAAAGAAAGAAGCACCAGTGTGACCCAAGGATGCAGGGAAGGTAGGTAATGTGCAGGTAAAGATATGTTGAATGGGTGAAGGCAGGAAACACCAGCTAGACGCCAGGATACAGAGAAGGTAGGTAATGTGCAGGTAAAGATATGTTGAATGAGTAAAGGCAGGAAACACCAGCTTGACTCCAGGATACAGAGAAGGTAGGTAATGTGCAGGTAAATATATGTTAATGGGTAAAGGTAGAAAGCACCAGCGTGACCACACTATGCAGAGAAGGTAGGTAATGCGCAGGTAAAGATATGTTGAATGGGTAAAGGCAAGAAGCACCAGTGTGACCCCAGGATGCAGAGAAGGTAGGTAAAGAGCAGGTAACGATATGTTAAATGGGTGAAAGCAGGAAACATCAGCGTAAATACACGGTCCCGTGGATGGAGAGAAAACATAAATAGAGAGAGGGATTGGGGAGGCTTTAGCATTGTCTTCCTCTCTGAATTTGTCTTAATGGGTTTTAGAGCATTCACTCATCTACAGCTGTGGTTATGGTATAGGCTCACATATATCCTAAAATTGATATTAATATTTGTGCATATTCCTAAATAACAATGTGAGGGGGGTTCTGTATCGACTGCAAGTAATCTTCAATCACAACAGAATATCTAATATGCTTTCTCTCTTTTTTAGGCGATTCATTGGCGTTAACCCTGAGAGGGGAACAAAGGCTAGCCAGGGAAAGGTGGTGTCCAAGAAGACCGGGAAGCTGGTCCAGAAAAAGGCAGCAACTGTAAATCCTCACGTAGCCACCCTTATAAAACATCTCACAGACTTTGAGTGGGGCTTTATGTAGCCGACAACTAAACACTGGACTCGTGTTCAGTGTTTTGTCTCCAGTTAGAAATTAAGTGGACATGTTATAAATGTTCAAATGCTTTACTGAAAATAAGAAGAATGCACTAAATGTACATTGAATGTGTTTGATGCACTTTAAAATAATTGGTTAATAAAAACATAATCTTGCAAGGCCATTTCTCCAGTCATTTTTATGCCAGCAGATTGCAGGGGTTTTGATTTTGAAAAATTAAAAGTTCAACTCATTAACTTCTAGTGGCATTATAATGTAAAGCTCAGTCTATAGTGCTTACAATTATTTTACTGTAATTAACTGTTAATGGATATTACAGTAGATACACTAAAATAACAGTGTAATGCCGCTAAACAGATGACAGTATTATGCTGTGAAGCGTATATTTGATACAGCACAGTACTGTGATACTTTTTAAAGTAATAAACTGTAGTGATAGATCACAGTATGTGTGCTGTAGAAAAACAGTTTTATACTGGAACCATTAGCTGCCAGTAGGTTACTGTAATTAAACGGTGAAAATTCTTACAGTAAGGGAGAGACCCGCCACCCAGCGGAGAAAACTCATTTCGGCCACTTGTACCCGTGACCTTGTCCTTTCGGTCATAACCCAAAGCTCAAGACCATAGGTGAGGATTGGAACGTAGATTGACCGGTAAATTGAGAGCTTTTCCTTCTGGCGCAGCTCCTTCTTACCACAACGAATCGATATAGCGTCCTCATTACTGAAGACGCCGCACCGATCAGCCTGTGCATCTCACGATCCACTCTTCCCTCACTCATGAACAAGACTCCAGGTACTTGAACTCATCCACTTGGGGCAAGATCTCCTGCCCAACCTCGAGATGGCACTCCACCCTTTCCCGGGCGAGAACCTTGGACTTGGAGGTGCTGATTCTCATCCCAGTCGCTTCACACTCGGCTGCGAACCAATCCAATGAGAGCTGAAGATCCTGGCCAGTTAAAGCCATAAGGACCACATCATCTGCAAAAAGGAGAGACCTAATCCTGCAGCCACCAAACCGGATACCCTAAACGCCATGACTGCGCCTAGAAATTCTGTCCATAAAATGTATGAACACATTTGGTGACAAAGGGCAGCCAACACAAGGGTTGGACTCCGGTCCAACCCTCACTGGAAAGGGGTCCGACTTACTGCTGGCAATGCGGACCAAGCTCTGACACTGATCATACAGGGAGCGACCCGCCACAATCAGACATGCCGATACCCCATACTCTCTGAGCACTCCCCACAGGACTTCCCGGGGTGGCCACGGTCGAATGTCTTCTCCAAGTCCACAAAGCACATGTAGACTGGTTGGACAAACTCCCATGCACACTCAAGGACCCTGCCGAGAGTATAGATCTGGTCTACCGTTCCACGACCAGGACGAAAACCACAGTGTTCGTCCTGGATCCGAGGTTCCTCCTCTCCAGTACACATGAATAGACCTTACCGGGAAGGCTGAGGAGTGTGATCTACGATAGTTGGAACACACCCTCCGGTTCCCCTTCTTAAAGAGAGGAACCACCACCCCGGTCTGCCAATCCAGAGGTACCGCCCCTGATGTCCACGCGATGTTTCAGAGTCTTGTCAACTAAAACAGCCCCACAGCATCCAGAGCCTTAAGGAACTCCGGACGGAGCTCATCCACCCCCGGGGCCTTGCCACCGAGGAGCTTTTTAACTACCTTGGCAACCTCAGCCCCAGAAATAGGAGAGCCCACCACAGATTCCCCAGGCACTACTTGGCCTGTCGGTATGCCCGCTGCCTCTGGAGTCCCATGAGCCAAAAGGACCAGATAAGCTCTTTCTTCAGCTTGACGGCATCCCGCACTGCTGGTGGCCACCAGCGGGTTCTAGGATTACCGCCACGACAGGCACCAAACACCTTGCGGCCACAGCTCCAATCAGCTGGCTTGACAAGAGAGGCACGGAACATGATCCATTCAGACTCAATGTCCAGCACCTCCTTTGTGACATGTTCAAAGTTCCTCCGGAGGTGGAAAAAGAAACTCTCTCTGACAGGAGACTCTGCTAGGCATTCCCAAAAGACTCTCACAATGCTTTTGGGCCTGCCAGGTATGTCCGGGATCCTACCCCACCATCGGAGCCAGCTCACCAGGTGGTGATCGGTAGAAAGCTCGCCCCTCTCTTCACCCGAGTGTCCAAAACATGAGGCCGCAAATCCCATGACACAACTACAAAGTCAATTATGGAACTGCGGCCGAGGGTGTCCTGGTGCCAAGTGCACATATGGACACCCTTATGTTTGAACATTGTGTTTGTTATGGACAATCCGTGACGAGCACAAAAGTCCAATAACAAAGCACCACTTGGGTTCAGATCCGGGTGGCCATTTTTCCCAATCACGACTCTCCAGGTTTCAAAGTCGTTGCCAACATGAGCGTTGAAGACCCCCATCAAAACAAGGGAATCACCCGAGGGAGCAATCTCAAGGGAATCCAAAAAGAGTGGGTACTCTGAGCTGCTGTTTGGTGCGTAAACACCAACAACAGTCAGGACCCGTCACCCAACCCGAAAGCGGAGGGAAGCTACCATCTCGTCTTCTGGGTTAAGTCCAACGTGCAGGCTTTGAGCCGGGGGGCAACAAGAATTGCCAACCCAGCCTCTCATTACTTGCAACGCCAGAGTGGAAGAGAGTCCAACCCCTCTTGAGAGAACAGGTTCCAGAGCCCTTGCTGTGCGTCGAAGTGAGTCCAGCTTTATCTAGCCGGGAACTTCTCCACCTCGCGAGGTGACGTTCCACGTCCCAAGAGCGAGCTTATGTAGCTGATAATCGGACCGCCAAGTGCCCTGCCTTCGGCTCCCGCCCAGCTAACACTGCACCCGACCTCTATGACCCAGCCCATGAGTGGTGAGCCTATTGCAGGGGGGACCCACGTTGCCTCTTCGAGCTGGGCCCCATGGGCACCAGTCGCTCGCCATCGTGCCCCACCTCTGGGCCTCCACAGGGGAGCCACGGTGACCCGCGTCCGGGCGAGAAAATATCTAGGTCCTCGATGTGTACTTTTAATAAAGGTCTTTGAGCTGCTCTTTGTCTGATTCCTCACCTAGGACCTGTTTGTCTTGGGGGACCCTACCAGGGGGCATAGAAGCCCCCGGACAACATAGCTCCTAGGATCAGTGGGACACGCAAACCACAAAGGTGGCGGCTCAGAAAGCAGGTTATATAAACATAACTCCAAAACCAAACATGCAAGATGTCTAAACATGTCTGTAATATTGTATCAATGTGAGTTTTACTAGAATCGGTTGTTTTTTTAAGGCTTGCAAACACAAAAAGTTTTTTTTACTCAATATGACAGTAAGTTCTTAAAATGCTGAGATAATGTGAAAAAAACAATACAAATGTATTCCAACATGATTCCTAAACCAAACATGCAAAATGTCTAAAAATGCCTGTAATATTGAATCCATGTGAGTTTTACTAGAATCATTTGTTTTTGTAAGGTTTGCAAACACAAAAATTGAGTTTTATGACAGACACAAGTTAGTTTTTTTTTACTCATTATAACAGTATAGATGTCATACTATATATTAAAGTTATATGAACATAACTCCAAAACCAAACGTGCATTATGTCCAAAATTGCCTGTAATATTGTATAGATGTGAGTTTTACTAGAATCACGTTTGCAAATACAAAAATTGGGTTTTATCACAGTATACTGTCACACTCAATATGACAGTATAACTGTCATACTAAATCCATCCATTTTCTTCCGCTTATCCGAGGTCGGGTTGCGGGGGCAGCAGCCTAAGCAGAGAGCCCAGACTTCCCTCTCCCCAGCCACTTCGTCCAGCTCTTCTCGGGGGATCCCGAGGCGTTCCCAGGCCATAGTCTTTCCAATGTATCGTAGGTCTTCCCCATGGCCTCCTGCCGTTCGGACCTAGGGAGGCGTTCGGGTGGCATCCTGAGCAGATGCCCGAACCACCTCATCTGGCTCCTCTCAATGTGGAGGAGCAGCGGCTTTACACTGAGTTCCTCCCAGATGACAGAACTTCTCACCCTATCTCTAAGGGAGAGACCCACCACCCGGCGGAGGAAACTCATTTCGGCCGCTTGTACCCGTGACCTTGTCCTTTCGGTAATAACCCAAAGCTCATGACCATAGGTGAGGATGGGACCGTTGATCGACCGGTAAATTGAAAGCTTTTCCTTCTGGCTCAGCTCCTTCTTCACCACAACGGATCGATATAGCGTCCTCATTACTGAAGACGCCGCACCGATCCGCCTGTAGATCTCACAATCCACTCTATCCTCACTCGTGAACAAGACTCCTAGGTACTTGAACTCCTTCACTTGGGGCAAGATCTCTTTCCCAACCTCGAGATGGCACTCCACCCTTTCCCGGGCGAGAACCATGGACTCGGACTTGGAGGTGCTGATTCTCATCCCAGTCGCTTCACTGCGAACCGATCCAATGAAAGCTGAAGATCTTGGCCAGTTGAAGCCATCAGGACCACATCATCTGCAAAAGCAGAGACCTAATCCTGCAGCCACCAAACCAGGCGCAGTCATGGCGTTGAGGGGATCCTCAAAGCCATGACTGCGCCTAGATATTCTGTCCATTAAAGTTATGAACAGAATCGGTGACAAAGGGCAGCCTTGGCGGAGTCCAACCCTCACTGGAAAGGGGTCCGACATACTGCCGGCAATGCGGACCAAGCTCTGACACTGATCATACCGTGAGACACCCGCCACAATCAGACATGCCGATACTCCATACTCTCTGAGCACTCCCCACAGGATTTACCGGGGGCCAAGGTCGAATGTCTTCTCCAAGTCCACAAAACTTATGTAGACTGGTTGGGCAAACTCCCATGCACACTCAAGGACCCTGCCGAGAGTATAGAGCTGGTCTACCGTTCCACGACCAGGACGAAAACCACACTGTTCATCCTGGATCCGAGGTTCCTCCTCTCCATTACACATGAATAGACCTTACCGGGAAGGCTGAGGAGTGTGATCTACGATAGTTGGAACACACCCTCCGGTTCCCCTTCTTAAAGAGAGGAACCACCACCCCGGTCTGCCAATCCAGAGGTACCGCCCCCGATGTAGACGCAATGTTGCAGAGTCTTGTCAACCAAGACTGCCCCACAGCATCCAGAGCCTTAAGGAACTCCGGACGGAGCTCACACCCCTGGGCCTTGCCACCGAGGAGCTTTTTAACTACCTTGGCAACCTCAGCCCCAGAAATAGGAGAGCCCACCACAGACTTCCCAGGCACTGTTTCCTCATAGGAAGACGTGTTGGTGGGACTGAGGAGGTCTCGCTTGGCCTGTCGGTATGCCCACTGCCTCTGGAGTCCCATGAGCCAAAAGGACCCGGTGGCTCTTTCTTCAGCTTGACAGCATCCCTCACTACTGGTGGATTACCGCCACGACAGGCACCAAACACCTTGCGGCCACAGCTTCAATCAGCTGGCTCAACAAGAGAGGAACGGAACATGGTCCACTCAGACTCAATGTCCAGCACCTCCCTCGTGACATGTTCAAAGTTCTTCCGGACATGTTCAAAGTTCTTCAGGAGACTCTGCTAGGTGTTCCCAGCAGACCCTTACAATGCGTTTGGGCCTGCCAGGTCTGACCGGCATCCTCCCCTACCATCGGAGCCAGCTCACCACCAGGTGGTGGTTGGTAGAAAGCTCTGCCCCTCTCTTCACCGAGTGTCCAAAACATGAGGCCGCAAATCCCATGACACAACTACAAAGTCAATCATGCGGCCGAGGGTGTCCTTGTGCCAAGTGCACATATGGACACCCTTATGTTTGAACATTGTGTTTGTTATGGACAATCCGTGACAAGCACAAAAGTCCAATAACAAAGCACCACTTGGGTTCAGATCCGGGTGGCCATTTTTCCCAATCACGACTCTCCAGGTTTCACTGTCGTTGCCAACATAGCGTTGAAGTCCACCAGCAGAACAAGGGAATCACCCTAGGGAGCACTCTCCAGTACTCCCTCAAGGGAATCCAAAAAGAGTTGGTACTCTGAGCTGCTGTTTGGTGTGTAAACACAAACAACAGTCAGGACCCGTCACCCAACCCGAAGGCTGAAGGAAGCTACCATCTCGTCTATTGGGTTTAAAGTCCAACGTGCAGGCTTTGAGCCGGGGGGGCAACAAGAATTGCCACCCCAGCCTCTCATTAGTTGCAACGCCAGTGTGGAATCTCTTCCACTCTGGCGTTGCAAGTAATGAAAGTTCAGCTCAGTCCAGCCCCTCTGAGAGAACAGGTTCCAGAGCCCTTGCTGTGAGTCCAACTATATCTAGCCGGGAACGTCTCCACCTCAAGCACCAGCTCAGGCTCCTTCCCTCCCAGCGAGGTGACGTTCCATGTCCCAAGAGCGAGCTTATGTACCTGATAATCGGACCACCAAGTGCCCTGCCTTCGGCTGCCGCCCAGCTCACACTGCACCCTCTATGACCCAGCCCATGAGTGGTGAGCCCTGGAGGGGGGATCCACGTTGCCTCTTCGAGCTGAGCACGGCTGGGCCCCATGGGGGCAGGCCCGTCAATCGCCATCGTGCCACACCTCTGGGCCTGGCTCCACAGGGGAGCCACGGTGACCTGCGTCCGGGCGAGAAAAAATCTAGGTCCTCAATTGTACTTTTAATAAAGGTCTTTGAGCTGCTCTTTGTCTGATCCCTCACCTAGGACCTGTTTGTCTTGGGAGACCATAGAATCCCCCGGACAACATAGTTCCTGGATCAGTGGGACACGCAAACCACAAAGGTGGCGGCTCAGAAAGCAGGTTATATAAATATAACTCCAAAACCAAACATGCAATATGTCTAAACATGCCTGTAATATTGTATCAATGTGAGTTTTCCTAGAATCGGTTGTTTTTGTAAGGTTTGCAAATACAAAAATTAGGTTTTACTCACAATGACAAAATCACACTCAATATGACAGTTATTTAAACATAACTCATAAACCACACAAAAAAATGGCTAATAATGCCTGAAATAATGAATCATTGGGAGTTTTACTGAGTTTTACATTTTGCAAACACAAAAAGTAGTTTTTTACTTGACTTTAAAGTTCTTAGAACCCTGAGATAATGGGAAAAAAGCAATAAAAATGTATTTAAACCTAACTCCTAAACAACACATGCAAAATGGCTAATAATGCCTAGGGAGACATGTAACGTTGTTAGTTTAAAAAAATGATCTTTTGTAAAGATATCAAAGACACAAGCTAGTTTTTTTATTCAATATGACAGTATAACAGTCATACTAAATATGAAAGTTATATAAACATAACTGCAAAACCAAACATGTGTCATGTCTAAAAATGCCTGTAATAATGTATTTATGTGAGTTTGTAAGGTTTGCAAAAACAAAAAGTAGTTTTTTACTCAATATGAAAGTAATGTTCTTAGAATCCTGAGATAATGCGAAAAAAGCAATACAAATGTATTCAAACACAAATTTTAAACCAAACATGTAAAATGTCTAAAAATGCCTGTAATATTGAATCTATATAAGTTTTACTAGAATCAATAGTTTTTGTAAGGTTTGCAAATACAAAAATTAGGTTTTACACATAATGACATTAAAACTGTAACACTCAATATGACAATTATTTATGTATAACTCCTAACCACACATGAAACATGTCTAATAATGCGTGAAAAAATGTATCTTTGTGAGTGTTACTAGAAACATTTTCTTTTGTAAGGTTTGCAAAGCCAGGTTAGTTTTTTTTACTCAATATGACAGTATAACTGCCACACTCAATATGACAGTTATTTAAACATAACTCTTAAACTACACATGAAAAATGACTAACAATGCCTGAAATAATGCATTCTTCTAAGTTTTACTCGAAACATATGCTTTTTTAAGGCTTGCAAACACAACAATTATTTTTTTACTCAATATGACAGTAATGTTCTAAAATTCTGAGATAATACGAACAAATTAATAAAAATGATTCCAACATAATTCCTAAACCAAACATGCAAAATGTCTAAAAATGTCTGTAATATTGAATCCATGTGAGTTTTACTAGATTTAAATGATTTTGTAAGGTTTGCAAATACATAAATTAGGTTTTACTTACTATGTCATAACTGACAGTATATGACAGTTATTTAACCATAACTCAAACCACACATGAAAAATGGCTAATAATGCCTGAAATAATGCATCCTTGGCAGTTTTACTCGAAACACATGCTTTTTTAAATCTTGCAAACACAAAAAGTAGTTTTTTTACTCAATATGACTGTAATGTTCTTAAAATCCTGAAATAATGCGAAAAAGCAACAAAAATGTATTTAAACATGATTCCTAAACAACCCATGCAAAATGGCTAATAATGCCTTGAGACATGTATCTTTGTTAGTTTTACTAGAAAATTATATTTTGTAAAGTTTGCAAAGACACAAGCTAGTTTTTTTAAAATTAAATATGACAGTATAACAGTCATATTAAATATAAAAGTTATATAAACATAACTCCAAAACCAAACATGTGTCATGTCTAAAAATGCCTGTAATAATGTATTTATGTGAGTTTGTAAGGTTTGCAAAAACAAAAAGTAGTTTTTTACTCAATATGAAAGTAATGATCTAAGAATCCTGAGATAATGCGAAAAAAGCATTAAAATGTCTTTAAACATAATTCCTAAACAACCCATGCAAAATGGGTGATAATGCCTGGAGACATGTATCTTTGTTAGTTTTACTAGAAAAATGATCTTTTGTAAAGTTTGCAAAGACACAAGCTAGTTTTTTTTATTCAATATGACAGTATAACAGTCATACTAAATATGAAAGTTATATAAACATAACTCCAAAACCAAACATGTGTCATGTCTAAAAATGCCTGTAATAATGTATTAACGTGAGTTTGTAAGGTTTGCAAAAACAAAAAGTAATTTTTTACTCAATATGAAAGTAATGATCTTAAAATCCTGAGATAATGCGAAAAAAGCAATAAAAATGTATTTAAACATAATTCCTAAACAACCCAGGCAAAATGGGTAATAATGCCTGGAGACATGTATCTTTGTTAGTTTTACTAGGAAATGTATATTTTGTAAAGTTTGCAAAGACACAAGCTAGTTGTTTTTATTCAATAAGACAGTATACCAGTCATACTAAATATGAAAGTTATATAAACATAACACCAGAACCAAACATGTGTCATGTCTAAAATTGCCTATAATAATGTATTTATGTGAGTTTGTAAGGTTTGCAAAAACAAAAAGTAGTTTTTTACTTAATATGAAAGTAATGATCTAAGAATCCTGAGATAATGCGAAAAAAGCAATAAAAATGTCTTTAAACATAATTCCTAAACAACCCATGCAAAATGGGTAATAATGCCTGGAGACATGTATCTTTGTTAGTTTTACTAGAAAAATGATCTTTTGTAAAGTTTGCAAAGACACAAGCTAGTTTTTTTTAATTCAATATGACAGCATAACAGTCATATTAAATATAAAAGTTATATAAACATAACTCCAAAACCAAACATGTGTCATGTCTAAAAATGCCTGTATTAATGTATTTTTGTGAGTTTGTAAGGTTTGCAAAAACAAAAAGTAGTTTTTTACTCAATATGAAAGTAATGATCTAAGAATCCTGAGATAATGCGAAAAAAGCAATAAAAATGTATTTAAACATAATTCCTAAACAACCCATGCAAAATGGGTAATAATGCCTGGAGACATGTATCTTTGTTAGTTTTTCTAGAAAAATTATATTTTGTAAAGTTTGCAAAGACACAAGCTAGTTTTTTTAAATTTAATATGACAGTATAACAGTCATACTAAATATAAAAGTTATATAAACATAACTCCAAAACCAAACATGTGTCATGTCTAAAAATGTCTGTAATAATGTACTTATGTGAGTTTGTAAGGTTTGCAAAAACAAAAAGTAGTGTTTTACTCAATATGAAAGTAATGATCTTAGAATCCTGAGATAATGCGAAAAAAGCAATACAAATGTATTCAAACACAACTTTTAAACCAAACATGTAAATTGTCTAAAAATGCCTGTAATATTGAATCTATGTAAGTTTTACTAGAATCAATTGTTTTTGTAAGGTTTGCAAATACAAAAATTAGGTTTTACACATAATGACATTATAACTTTAACACTCAATATGAAAGTTATTTAATTATAACTCCTAAATACACATGAAACATGTTTAATAGCGTGAAAAAAATTATCTTTGTGAGTGTTGCTAGAAACATTTTCTTTTGTAAGGTTTGCAAAGACACAAGTTAGTTTTTTTTAACTCAATACGACAGTATAACGCCACACTCAATATGACAGTTATTTAAACATAACTCCTAAACCACACCTGAACAATGGCTAATAATGCCTGAAATAATGCATCTTTGGGAGTTTTACTGGAAACATATGCTTTTTTTAAGGCTTGCAAACACAACAATTATTTTTTTACTCAATATGAGAGTAATGTTCTAAAAATCCTGAGATAATGTGAAAAAAGCAATACAAATGTATTACAATATAATTCCTAAACCAAACATGCAAAATGTCTGAAAATGCCTGTAATATTGAATCCATGTGAGTTTTATTTGAATCAGTTGTATGGTTTGCTATTACAAAAATTGGGTTTTATGACAAACACAAGTTAGTTATTTTACTCAATATAACAGTTTAGCGGTCATACTATATATGAAAGTTATATAAACATAACTCCAAAACCAAACATGCATTATGTCCAAAACTGCCTGTAATATTGTATATATGTGAGTTTTACTAGAATCAGGGTTGCAAATACAAAAATTGGGTTTTATGACAGTATACTGTCACACTCAATATGACAGTTATTTAAACATAACTCAAACAACACATGCAAAATGGCTAATAATGCCTGGTGCATGTATCTTAGTTAGTTTTACTGGAAAAATTGTATTTTGTAAGGTTTGCAAAGACACAAGTTAGTTGTTTTTTTTATTCAATATGACAGTATAACTGTCATACTAAATATGAAAGTTATGTATACACATCACTCTAAAACCAAACATGCATTATGTCTAAAAATGCCTGTAATATTGTATCTGTGTGAGTTTAACTAGATTTAGTTGTTTTTGTAAGGTTTGCAAATACAAAATAAGGGTTTTACTCACTATGACAGTTTACTGTCACACTCAATCTGACAGTTATTTATTTAAACATAAGTCCTAAACCACACATGCAAAATGGCTAATAATGCCTGGAGATATGTATCTTTGTGAGTTTTACTAGAAACATTATATTGTGTAAGGTTTAGTTAGTTTTTGTACTCAATCTGACAGTATAACTGTCATTCTAAATCCATCCATTTTCTTCCGCTTATCCGAGGTCGGGTTGCGGGGGCAGCAGCCTGAGCAGAAAATCCCAGACTTCCCTCTCCCCAGCCACTTCGTCCAGCTCTTCTCGGGGTATTCCGAGGCGTTCCCAGGCCAGCCGGGGACATAGTCTTTCCAATGTGTCCTAGGTCTTCCCCGTGGCCTCCTGCCACACCTCCCTAGAGGCGTTCGGGTGGCATCCTGAGCAGATGCCCGAACCACCTCATGGCTCCTCTCAATGTGGAGGAGCAGCGGCTATACTTTGAGTTCCTCCCGGATGACAGAGCTTCTCACCCTGTCTCTAAGGGAGAGACCCACCACCCGGCAGAGGAAGCGCCGGGTGGTGAAGCTGGGAACGTAGATCGACGGTAAATTGAGAGCTTTTCCTTCTGGCTCAGCTCCTTCTTCACCACAACGGATCGATATAGCGTCCTCAATACTGAAGACGCCGCACCAATCCGCCTGTGGATCTCTCGATCCACTCTATCCTCACTCGTGAACAAGACTCCTAGGTACTTGAACTCCTCCACTTGGGGCAAGATCTCCTCCCCAACCTGGAGATGGCACTCGACCCTTTCCTGCGCGAGAACCATGGACTTGGACTTGGAGGTGCTGATTCTCATCCCAGTCGCTTCACACTCAAGGACCCTGCCGAGAGTATAGACCTGGTCTACCGTTCCACGACCAGGACGAAAACCACGCTGTTCATCCTGGATCCGAGTTTCCTCCTCTCCAGTAGACGTGAATAGACCTTACCGGGAAGGCTGAGGAGTGTGTTTCACGATAGTTGGAACACACCCTCCGGTTCCCCTTCTTAAAGAGAGGAACCACCACCCCGGTCTGCCAATCCAGAGGTACCGCCCCCAATGTTCACACGATGTTGCAGAGTCTTGTCAACCAAGACAGCCCCACAGTATCCAGAGCCTTAAGGAACTCATCCACCACCGGGGCCTTGCCACAGAGGAGCTTTTTAACTACCTAGGCAACCTAAGCCCCAGAAATAGGAGAGTCCACCACAGATTCCCCAGGCACTGCTTGGCCTGTCGGTATGCCCGCTGCCTCTGGAGTCCCATGAGCCAAAAGGACCCGATAGGCTCTTTCTTCAGCTTGACGGCATCCCTCACTGCTGGTGGCCACCAGCGAGTTCTAGGATTACCGCCACGACAAGCACCAAACACCTTGCGGCCACAGCTCCAATCAGCAGGCTCGACAAGAGAGGCACGGAACATGGTCCACTCAGACTCAATGTCCAGCACCTCCCTCGTGACATGTTCAAAGTTCTTCCTTATGTTTGAACATTGTGTTTGTTATGGACAATCCGTGACGAGCACAAAAGTCCAATAACAAAGCACCACTTGGGTTCAGATCCGGGTGGCCATTTTTCCCAATCACGACTCTCCAAGTTTCACTGTCCTTGCCAACATGAGCATTGAAGTCCCCCAACAGAACAAGGGAATCACCCGAGGGAGCACTCTCCAGTACTCCCTCAAGGGAATCCAAAAAGAGTGGGTACTCTGAGCTGCTGTTTGGTGCGTAAACACAAACAACAGTCAGGACCCGTCACCCAACCCGAAGGCGGAGGGAAGCTACCATCTCGTCTACTGGGTTAAAGTCCAACGTGCAGGCTTTGAGCAACAACAATTGCCACCCCAGCCTCTCATTGCTTGCAACGCCAGAGTGGAAGAGAGTCCAGCCCCTCTTGAGAGAACAGGTTCCAGAGCCCTTGCTGTGCGTCAAAGTGAGTCCAACTATATCTAGCCGGAACTTCTTCACCTCGCGCACCAGCTCAGGCTCTTTCCCTCCCAGCGAGGTGACGTTCCACGTCCCAAGAGCGAGCTTATGTAGCCGATAATCGGACCGCCAAGTGCCCTGCCTTCGGCTGCCGGCCAGTTCACACTGCATCCGACCTCTATGACCTCAATGGGCCCATGAGTGGTGAGCCCATTGGAGGGTTGACCCACGTTGCCTCTTCGAGCTGAGCCCGGCAGGGCCCCATGGAGACAGGCCCGGCCACCAGTCGCTCGCCATCGTGCCCCACCTCTGCGCCTGGCTCCACAGGGGTGACCTGCGCCTGGGCGAGAAAAAATCTAGGTCCTCGATTTGTACTTGTCATAAAGGTCTTTGAGCTGCTCTTTGTCTGATCCCTCACCTAGGACCTTTTCTCAGGGGATCCCGAGGCGTTCCCAGGCCAGCCGGGAGACATAGTGTTCCCAATGTGTCCTGGGTCTTCCCCGTGGCCTCCAGGATGACAGAGCTTCACCTTCACCAGGGGTGTCAAACTCAAATACAGAGTGGGCCAAAGTTTAAAACTGAACAAAGCCGCGGGCCAAGGTTGAACAAATTAACCTTTTAATAAATGGGTTATACTTATATAGCGCTTTTCTACCTTCAAGGTACTCAAAGCGCTTTGACACTATTTCCACATTCACCCATTCACACACACATTCACACACTGATGGCGGGAGCTGCCATGCAAGGCCCTAACCACGACCAATCAGGAGCAAGGGTGAAGTGTCTTGCTCAAGGACACAACGGACGTGACGAGGTTGGTAGAAGGTGGGGATTGAACCAGGAACCCTCAGGTTGCTGGCACGGCCACTCTCCCAACTGCGCCACGCCGTCCCCCATAGGGACCCAAACAAGTTTTGCATTGAATATTGAACAAGCAAGGCTTATATAACTTTATAGTGACATGCAAAATGGAGTTTCAAATAATAATAATAATAATTAAAAAATATCAATTGCATATCAAATACAATTTAAATAAAAATTGAATGCCTCTTTTCTATTTGCAGCCTTCTGAGGTAAATATCAACATTAACTTTTTCCACAGGCTAATAAATTTGAAAATAAAATAACAATGAATAAAACAACCATTCAGGACTTTAAACTGCTCAGTTTGCAACACACTGATCTAATTTGATGTGCCCAAGCCAGATACCTGGCATCTTTTTTTAGATGCTAGTTCTTTAATGTCGGGGCTCAGGCTTTGAGCTGAGGCAACTTTCATTATCGAACGAAGGTGTTCAACAGTCATATCTCGTACACCCAATTCTAACATCATTCACACCCAGTCACAAGATATGTGCAGCTTCAGCACGCATACACAAATGAATGCAACGCATACTTCATCAACAGCGATACAGGTTACACTGAGGGTGCCAGTATAAAAAACTTTAACACTGTTAGAAATATACGCCACACTGTGAACCCACACCAAACAAAAATAAAAAAACACTTTTCGGGAGAACATCCGTACCGTAACATAACATAAACACAAAAGAACAAATACCCAGAATCTTTTGCAGCACTAACTCTTTCGGGACGCTACAAAATACACCCCCGCTACCACCAAACCACCCCCCCCCCCACACACACACACCTTGTAGCGTCCCGGAAGATTTAGTGCTACAAAGGGTTCCGGGTATTTCTTCTGTTGTGTTTATGTTGTGTTACGGTGCGGATGTTCTCCCAAAATGTGTTTGTCATTCTTGTTTGGTGTGGATTCACAGTGTGGCGTATATTTCTAAAAGTCTTAAAGTTTTTTATTTGGCTACCGTCAGTGTAACCTGTATCGCTGTTGATGAAGTATGCGTTGCATTCAATTGTGTGTGGGTGCAGAAGCTGCACTGACATGAAACTGGGCCGGCACTCGTTTGACTAGCTGAAAAAAAAAAGAAAAAAGTCGGGAGGAGTGCTGGAGTCACTCCCGGGAGGGTTGGCAAGTATTAGAAGTAGCGGTGAATGCGGTGTTACCGCGGCACTGCCGCAATGTATAATCGACGGTCCAGCTTTAGTGTTAATTTGATATTGCCTCAAGAGCCATGTCAAATTACACGTTGGGCCAAATTTGGCCCACGGGCCAGAGTTTGACACCCATGACCTTCACTGTAAAAAATTACTGTAAAAATAAAAAATAAAATTACAGTTATATACTCCATCCATCCATCCATTTTCTACCGCTTATTCCCTTCGGGGTCGCGGGGGGCGCTGGAGCCTATCTCAGCTACAATCAGGCGGAAGGCGGGGTACACCCTGGACAAGTCGCCACCTCATCGCAGGGCCAACACAGATAGACAGACAACATTCACACTCACATTCACACACTAGGGCCAATTTAGTGTTGCCAATCAACCTATCATGTTCTTCTTAAATGCAGTTAAGTACTGTAAATTTTGTTGCATTTTTCAAAAAATATCGACCAGCAGTAAGTTACTGTAAAACCTACAGTGTAATTCAGTATTTTTCAGACTTGTTTCTTGGGTCCGCCCACAATTCGTCCAACCGAGCTTCATTTCACCTGGCCGACCCTGCTAAATCCATCCTACTGCATCGTGTGTTTTTGATAACAAGGTAAGAGTCACTTGTACCTTGATGTGTCATTTTCTGTTTGAATTACTTTATATATATATTTATAAAGTCCGAAATGACATAGCGTCACAGTCAGCATCACAGACACTATCGTTGACCACGCGCATGTACCGCCGCATGCTAGCCAGCTAAGTTTTCTTCTTTTTTGTCATAGTCATCATAAAAGATGATAACTTGCAACATATGTCTACGACTTGCAGCAATGTATTTGCGTATGTTAGACACATGCGAAGTCATAGTTGTATGCCTAATGCATCGTTTAAGTGTGCTTTCCCTAAATGCACAAGAGTTTTTTCCAACTTCTCAGCCTTCAAAACTCACAGCCGTCGTCATAAATATGGCAAGAGTAGGACTGATATGTATAGCGCAGAAGGTCCTTGTAATATTGTCTCATGTAGCGCGAAGTGCGATGATTTACGGGCCCCTCTCCTGCATTTGAAAAGTCATATTACCGAAGGTAGGACAGTTACGTGCCCCTTCAAAAATGTAAAAAAAGATTTACAGTTAAGTCTACTTTCACATCGCACGCGTCAAGGAAGCACTACGGCTACACTGAACGAAGTTTGACTTGATCAACAGCAAATCCAAGCAGCTCTTGTGTTATTAACACTGATGATGACTATTGTGATATGCAACTTGAGAATTCAGGATATTCCTGTTATAAAGACATGGAGGACTACTTGCATTAAAAAAATGTTCACAGCACTGAAAAAAGGTTGAGAACCACTGCCTTAGGACAGTGGTTCTCAACCTTTTTTCAGTGATGTACCCCTGTGAACATTTTTTAAATTCAAGTACCCCCTAATCAGAGCAAAGCATTTTTGGTTGAAAAAATGAGATAAAGAAGTAAAATACAGCACTATGTCATCAGTTTCTGATTTATTAAATTGTATAACAGTGCAAAATATTGCTCATTTGTTGTGGTCTTTCTTGAACTATTTGGAAAAAAATATATAAAAATAACTAAAAACTTGTTGAAAAATAAACAAGTGATTCAATTATAAATAAAGATTTTTACACATAGAAGTAATCAACTTAAAGTGCCCTCTTTGGGGATTGCAATAGAGATCCATCTGGATTCATGAACTTCATTCTCAACATTTCTTCACAAAAAAAGAAATCTTTAACATCAATATTTATGGAACATGTCCACTACGCTTTAACCAAGCCTCCATTGTTTTCTACATGGATAGTTGATTGACAGTTGGTGCCGTGTGGCACCGCCAGGTAGGGTCAAACCATCATGGCATGGGGGAAACTCTGGCTTTATGGTAATGAATGGAATAGCCTACTTGATTAGTTGTTCAGTTTATGAACTTACATTCATATTTTGTCGAAGTATTATTCAATAAATATATTTATAAAGGATTTTTGAATTGTTGCTATTGTTAGAATATTTAAAAAAAATCTCACGAACCCCTTGGCATACCTTCAAGTACCCCCAGGAGTACGCGTACCCCCATTTGAGAACCACTGCCTTAGGAGACTAGATGTAAACAGAGGAAAGAGAGAGCGAGTGAGGTGGCCATTCCAAATACTTTTAAAATGCTACCCATATTGGATACTGTTTAGGAACATAAACTGCATTTCTTGACTGTACCAGTTGCTGGTGACAAAGTCACAATCAAACGTTGGATGATCGGCATGGAAGGTGATGTCATCTGCAAAGGCGTCCAACCTAGCTTAATCTCAGGGCTTGCTGCCCTTCTTGCCACCTACTATGTGTTTAACTTGGAATACCAAGAGGAAGGTCCTCGGACATTGGAATTTGTTCAAAGTTAAATCCTGTTGATACTGTTAAAATACTGTTAGGATATTTTATTTTATATTTCTCACCTCTGTTCAGGAATTTGACTTGTCATTTCCCCAATTTGGTGCCTTAAATCAATGACTCTTCTGTTCCTTTGTGGACCTTCTTATTAGGGACCGAAGCACCAGTTTGACTCTAGGATACAGAGAAGGTAGGTAATGTGCAGGTAAAGATATGTTGACTAGGTCAAAGAAGGAAGCACCTGTTTGACCCCAGGATGCAGAAAAAGTAGGTAATTTGCAGGTAAAGATATGTTGACTGGATGATGGCAGGAAGCACCAGTGTGACCCCACTATGCAGGGAAGGAAGGGAATGTGCGGGTGAAGGTATGTTGAATGGGTGAAAGAAGGAAGCGCAGGTGTGGTCGAGGCCATGCAGACAAGGTAGGTATGTGCAGGTGAAGATATGTTGTATGGTGAAAGAAAGAAGCACCAGTGTGACCCAAGGATGCAGGGAAGGTAGGTAATGTGCAGGTAAAGATATGTTGAATGGGTGAAGGCAGGAAACACCAGCTAGACGCCAGGATACAGAGAAGGTAGGTAATGTGCAGGTAAAGATATGTTGAATGAGTAAAGGCAGGAAACACCAGCTTGACTCCAGGATACAGAGAAGGTAGGTAATGTGCAGGTAAAGATATGTTGAATGGGTAAAGGTAGAAAGCACCAGCGTGACCACACTATGCAGAGAAAGTAGGTAAAGATATGTTGAATGGGTAAAGGCAAGAAGCACCAGTGTGACCCCAGGATGCAGAGAAGGTAGGTAAAGAGCAGGTAACGATATGTTAAATGGGTGAAAGCAGGAAACATCAGCGTAAATACACGGTCCCGTGGATGGAGAGAAAACATAAATAGAGAGAGGGATTGGGGAGGCTTTAGCATTGTCTTCCTCTCTGAATTTGTCTTAATGGGTTTTAGAGCATTCACTCATCTACAGCTGTGGTTATGGTATAGGCTCACATATATCCTAAAATTGATATTAATATTTGTGCATATTCCTAAATAACAATGTGAGGGGGGTTCTGTATCGACTGCAAGTAATCTTCAATCACAACAGAATATTTAATATGCTTTCTCTCTTTTTTAGGCGATTCATTGGCGTTAACCCTGAGAGGGGAACAAAGGCTAGCCAGGGAAAGGTGGTGTCCAAGAGGACCGGGAAGCTGGTCCAGAAAAAGGCAGCAACTGTAAATCCTCACGTAGCCACCCTTATAAAACATCTCACAGACTTTGAGTGGGGCTTTATGTAGCCGACAACTAAACACTGGACTCGTGTTCAGTGTTTTGTCTCCAGTTAGAAATTAAGTGGACATGTTATAAATGTTCAAATGCTTTACTGAAAATAAGAAGAATGCACTAAATGTACATTGAATGTATTTGATGCACTTTAAAATAATTGGTTAATAAAAACATAATCTTGCAAGGCCATTTCTCCAGTCATTTTTATGCCAGCAGATTGCAGGGGTTTTGATTTTGAAAAATTAAAAGTTCAACTCATTAACTTCTAGTGGCATTATACTGTAAAGCTCAGTCTATAGTGCTTACAATTATTTTACTGTAATTAACTGTTAATGGATATTACAGTAGATACACTAAAATAACAGTGTAATGCCGCTAAACAGATGACAGTATTATGCTGTGAAGCGTATATTTGATACAGCACAGTACTGTGATACTTTTTAAAGTAATAAACTGTAGTGATAAATCACAGTATGTGTGCTGTAGAAAAACAGTTTTATACTGGAACCATTAGCTGCCAGTAGGTTACTGTAATTAAACGGTGAAAATTCTTACAGTAAGGGAGAGACCCGCCACCCAGCGGAGAAAACTCATTTCGGCCACTTGTACCCGTGATCTTGTCCTTTCGGTCATAACCCAAAGCTCAAGACCATAGGTGAGGATGGGAACGTAGATTGACCGGTAAATTGAGAGCTTTTCCTTCTGGCGCAGCTCCTTCTTACCACAACGAATCGATATAGCGTCCTCATTACTGAAGACGCCGCACCGATCAGCCTGTGCATCTCACGATCCACTCTTCCCTCACTCATGAACAAGACTCCAGGTACTTGAACTCATCCACTTGGGGCAAGATCTCCTGCCCAACCTCGAGATGGCACTCCACCCTTTCCCGGGCGAGAACCTTGGACTTGGAGGTGCTGATTCTCATCCCAGTCGCTTCACACTCGGCTGCGAACCAATCCAATGAGAGCTGAAGATCCTGGCCAGTTAAAGCCATAAGGACCACATCATCTGCAAAAAGGAGAGACCTAATCCTGCAGCCACCAAACCGGATCCCCTCAACGCCATGACTGCGCCTAGAAATTCTGTCCATAAAATGTATGAACACATTTGGTGACAAAGGGCAGCCAACACGAGGGTTGGACTCCGGTCCAACCCTCACTGGAAAGGGGTCCGACTTACTGCTGGCAATGCGGACCAAGCTCTGACACTGATCATACAGGGAGCGACCCGCCACAATCAGACATGCCGATTCCCCATACTCTCTGAGCACTCCCCACAGGACTTCCCGGGGTGGCCACGGTCGAATGTCTTCTCCAAGTCCACAAAGCACATGTAGACTGGTTGGACAAACTCCCATGCACACTCAAGGACCCTGCCGAGAGTATAGATCTGGTCTACCGTTCCACGACCAGGACGAAAACCACAGTGTTCGTCCTGGATCCGAGGTTCCTCCTCTCCAGTACACATGAATAGACCTTACCGGGAAGGCTGAGGAGTGTGATCTACGATAGTTGGAACACACCCTCCGGTTCCCCTTCTTAAAGAGAGGAACCACCACCCCGGCCTGCCAATCCAGAGGTACCGCCCCTGATGTCCACGCGATGTTGCAGAGTCTTGTCAACTAAAACAGCCCCACAGCATCCAGAGCCTTAAGGAACTCCGGACGGAGCTCATCCACCCCCGGGGCCTTGCCACCGAGGAGCTTTTTAACTACCTTGGCAACCTCAGCCCCAGAAATAGGAGAGCCCACCACAGAAATCCCCAGGCACTGCTTGGCCTGTCGGTATGCCCGCTGCCTCTGGAGTCCCATGAGCCAAAAGGACCAGATAAGCTCTTTCTTCAGCTTGACGGCATCCCGCACTGCTGGTGGCCACTAGCGGGTTCTAGGATTACCGCCACGACAGGCACCAAACACCTTGCGGCCACAGCTCCAATCAGCTGGCTTGACAAGAGAGGCACGGAACATGATCCATTCAGACTCAATGTCCAGCACCTCCTTTGTGACATGTTCAAAGTTCCTCCGGAGGTGGAAAAAGAAACTCTCTCTGACAGGAAGAACCTGTCAGAGAGAGGTAAAAAGTGGACTTGAAGTGGGTGTGGCATGGATGATTGTTTGGCGCCCAATAAAAGACTTGATGGAGGATTTTTCAGTCAGCAGATGTTAAAGCAGCATAAATCTACTGGAGCCTATCCCAGTGCACCTTGGCACTGGACAGGTGAAATGACAAACAGGTGTGTACATCAGTCGCGGCGCGGCGCCATAGGCATTCCCAAAAGACTCTCACAATGCGTTTGGGCCTGCCAGGTCTGTCCGGGATCCTACCCCACCATCGGAGCCAGCTCACCAGGTGGTGATCGGTAGAAAGCTCGCCCCTCTCTTCACCCGAGTGTCCAAAACACGAGGCCGCAAATCCCATGACACAACTACAAAGTCAATCATGGAACTGCGGCCGAGGGTGTCCTGGTGCCAAGTGCACATATGGACACCCTTATGTTTGAACATTGTGTTTGTTATGGACAATCCGTGACGAGCACAAAAGTCCAATAACAAAGCACCACTTGGGTTCAGATCCGGGTGGCCATTTTTCCCAATCACGACTCTCCAGGTTTCAAAGTCGTTGCCAACATGAGCGTTGAAGACCCCCAGCAGAACAAGGGAATCACCCGAGGGAGCACTCTCAAGGGAATCCAAAAAGAGTGGGTACTCTGAGCTGCTGTTTGGTGCGTAAACACCAACAACAGTCAGGACCCGTCACCCAACCCGAAAGCGGAGGAAAGCTACCATCTCGTCTTCTGGGTTAAGTCCAACGTGCAGGCTTTGAGCCGGGGGGCAACAAGAATTGCCAACCCAGCCTCTCATTACTTGCAACGCCAGAGTGGAAGAGAGTCCAACCCCTCTTGAGAGAACAGGTTCCAGAGCCCTTGCTGTGCGTCGAAGTGAGTCCAGCTTTATCTAGCCGGGAACTTCTCCACCTCGCGAGGTGACGTTCCACGTCCCAAGAGCGAGCTTATGTAGCCGATATTCGGACCGCCAAGTGCCCTGCCTTCGGCTTCCGCCCAGCTAACACTGCACCCGACCTCTATGACCCAGCCCATGAGTGGTGAGCCTATTGCAGGGGGGACCCACGTTGCCTCTTCGAGCTGGGCCCCATGGGCACCAGTCGCTCGCCATCGTGCCCCACCTCTGGGCCTGGCTCCACAGGGGAGCCACGGTGACCCGCGTCCGGGCGAGAAAATATCTAGGTCCTCGATTTGTACTTTTCATAAAGGTCTTTGAGCTGCTCTTTGTCTGATTCCTCACCTAGGACCTGTTTGTCTTGGGGGACCCTATCAGGGGGCATAGAAGCCCCCGGACAACATAGCTCCTAGGATCAGTGGGACACGCAAACCACAAAGGTGGCGGCTCAGAAAGCAGGTTATATAAACATAACTCCAAAACCAAACATGCAAGATGTCTAAACATGCCTGTAATATTGTATCAATGTGAGTTTTACTAGAATCGGTTGTTTTTTTAAGGCTTGCAAACACAAAACGTTTTTTTTACTCAATATGACAGTAAGTTCTTAAAATGCTGAGATAATGTGAAAAAAGCAATACAAATGTATTCCAACATGATTCCTAAACCAAACATTCAAAATGTCTAAAAATGCATGTAATATTGAATCCATGTGAGTTTTACTAGAATCATTTGTTTTTGTAAGGTTTGCAAATACAAAAATTTAGTTTTATGACAGACACAAGTTAGTTTTTTTACTCATTATAACAGTATAGATGTCATACTATTTATTAAAGTTATATAAACAAAACTCGAAAACCAAACGTGCATTATGTCCAAAATTGCCTGTAATATTGTATAGATGTGAGTTTTACTAGAATCAGGTTTGCAAATACAAAAATTGGGTTTTATGACAGTATACTGTCACACTCAATATGACAGTATAACTGTCATACTAAATCCATCCATTTTCTTCCGCTTATCCGAGGTCGGGTTGCGGGGGCTGTATGTGTGCTGTAGAAAAACAGTTTTATACTGGAACCATTAGCTGCCAGTAGGTTACTGTAATTAAACGGTGAAAATTCTTACAGTAAGGGAGAGACCCGCCACCGGCGGAGGAAACTCATTTCGGCCGCTTGTACCCGTGACCTTGTCCTTTCGGTCATAACCCAAAGCTCATGACCATAGGTGAGGATGGGAACGTTGATCGACCGGTAAATTGAAAGCTTTTCCTTCTGGCTCAGCTCCTTCTTCACCACAACGGATCGATATAGCGTCCTCATTACTGAAGACGCCGCACCGATCCGCCTGTAGATCTCACAATCCACTCTATCCTCACTCGTGAACAAGACTCCTAGGTACTTGAACTCCTTCACTTGGGGCAAGATCTCTTTCCCAACCTCGAGATGGCACTCCACCCTTTCCCGGGCGAGAACCATGGACTCGGACTTGGAGGTGCTGATTCTCATCCCAGTCGCTTCACTGCGAACCGATCCAATGAAAGCTGAAGATCTTGGCCAGTTGAAGCCATCAGGACCACATCATCTGCAAAAAGCAGAGACCTAATCCTGCAGCCACCAAACCAGGCGCAGTCATGGCGTTGAGGGGATCCTCAAAGCCATGACTGCGCCTAGATATTCTGTCCATTAAAGTTATGAACAGAATCGGTGACAAAGGGCAGCCTTGGCGGAGTCCAACCCTCACTGGAAAGGGGTCCGACATACTGCCGGCAATGCGGACCAAGCTCTGACACTGATCATACAGGGAGACACCCGCCACAATCAGACATGCCAATACTCCATACTCTCTGAGCACTCCCCACAGGATTTACCGGGGGCCAAGGTCGAATGTCTTCTCCAAGTCCACAAAACTTATGTAGACTGGTTGGGCAAACTCCCATGCACACTCAAGGACCCTGCCGAGAGTATAGAGCTGGTCTACCGTTCCACGACCAGGACGAAAACCACACTGTTCGTCCTGGATCCGAGGTTCCTCCTCTCCATTACACATGAATAGACCTTACCGGGAAGGCTGAGGAGTGTGATCTACGATAGTTGGAACACACCCTCCGGTTCCCCTTCTTAAAGAGAGGAACCACCACCCCGGTCTGCCAATCCAGAGGTACCGCCCCCGATGTAGACGCAATGTTGCAGAGTCTTGTCAACCAAGACTGCCCCACAGCATCCAGAGCCTTAAGGAACTCCGGACGGAGCTCATACCCCCGGGGCCTTGCCACCGAGGAGCTTTTTAACTACCTTGGCAACCTCAGCCCCAGAAATAGGAGAGCCCACCACAGACTTCCCAGGCACTGTTTCCTCATAGGAAGACGTGTTGGTGGGACTGAGGAGGTCTCGCTTGGCCTGTCGGTATGCCCACTGCCTCTGGAGTCCCATGAGCCAAAAGGACCCGGTGGCTCTTTCTTCAGCTTGACAGCATCCCTCACTGCTGGTGGATTACCGCCACGACAGGCACCAAACACCTTGCGGCCACAGCTTCAATCAGCTGGCTCAACAAGAGAGGAACGGAACATGGTCCACTCAGACTCAATGTCCAGCACCTCCCTCGTGACATGTTCAAAGTTCTTCCAGACATGTTCAAAGTTCTTCAGGAGACTCTGCTAGGTGTTCCCAGCAGACCCTTACAATGCGTTTGGGCCTGCCAGGTCTGACCGGCATCCTCCCCTACCATCGGAGCCAGCTCACCACCAGGTGGTGGTTGGTAGAAAGCTCTGCCCCTCTCTTCACCGAGTGTCCAAAACATGAGGCCGCAAATCCCATGACACAACTACAAAGTCAATCATGCGGCCGAGGGTGTCCTTGTGCCAAGTACACATATGGACACCCTTATGTTTGAACATTGTGTTTGTTATGGACAATCCGTGACAAGCACAAAAGTCCAATAACAAAGCACCACTTGGGATCAGATCCGGGTGGCCATTTTTCCCAATCACGACTCTCCAGGTTTCACTGTCGTTGCCAACATAGCGTTGAAGTCCACCAGCAGAACAAGGGAATCACCCTAGGGAGCACTCTCCAGTACTCCCTCAAGGGAATCCAAAAAGAGTTGGTACTCTGAGCTGCTGTTTGGTGTGTAAACACAAACAACAGTCAGGACCCGTCACCCAACCCGAAGGCTGAAGGAAGCTACCATCTCGTCTATTGGGTTTAAAGTCCAACGTGCAGGCTTTGAGCCGGGGGGCAACAAGAATTGCCACCCCAGCCTCTCATTAGTTGCAACGCCAGTGTGGAATCTCTTCCACTCTGGCGTTGCAAGTAATAAAAGTTCAGCTCAGTCCAGCCCCTCTGAGAGAACAGGTTCCAGAGCCCTTGCTGTGAGTCCAACTATATCTAGCCGGGAACGTCTCCACCTCAAGCACCAGCTCAGGCTCCTTCCCTCCCAGCGAGGTGACGTTCCATGTCCCAAGAGCGAGCTTATGTAGCCGATAATCGGACCACCAAGTGCCCTGCCTTCGGCTGCCGCCCAGCTCACACTGCACCCTCTATGACCCAGCCCATGAGTGGTGAGCCCTGGAGTGGGGATCCACGTTGCCTCTTCGAGCTGAGCACGGCTGGGCCCCATGGGGACAGGCCCGTCAATCGCCATCGTGCCACACCTCTGGGCCTGGCTCCACAGGGGAGCCACGGTGACCTGCGTCCGGGCGAGAAAAAAACTAGGTCCTCAATTGTACTTTTAATAAAGGTCTTTGCGCTGCTCTTTGTCTGAGCCCTCACCTAGGACCTGTTTGTCTTGGGAGACCATAGAAGCCCCCGGACAACATAGTTCCTGGATCAGTGGGACACGCAAACCACAAAGGTGGCGGCTCAGAAAGCAGGTTATATAAATATAACTCCAAAACCAAACATGCAATATGTCTAAACATGCCTGTAATATTGTATCAATGTGAGTTTTCCTAGAATCGGTTGTTTTTGTAAGGTTTGCAAATACAAAAATTAGGTTTTACTCACAATGACAAAATCACACTCAATATGACAGCTATTTAAACATAACTCATAAACCACACAAAAAAATGGCTAATAATGCCTGAAATAATGAATCATTGGGAGTTTTACTGAGTTTTACATTTTGCAAACACAAAAAGTAGTTTTTTACTTGACTGTAATGTTCTTAGAACCCTGAGATAATGGGAAAAAAGCAATAAAAATGTATTTAAACCTAACTCCTAAACAACACATGCAAAATGGCTAATAATGCCTAGGGAGACATGTAACGTTGTTAGTTTAAAAAAAAAGATCTTTTGTAAAGATATCAAAGACACAAGCTAGTTTTTTTTATTCAATATGACAGTATAACAGTCATAATACATATGAAAGTTATATAAACATAACTCCAAAACCAAACATGTGTCATGTCTAAAAATGCCTGTAATAATGTATTTATGTGAGGTTGTAAGGTTAACAAAAACAAAAAGTAGTTTTTTACTCAATATGAAAGTAATGTTCTTAGAATCCTGAGATAATGCGAAAAAAGCAATACAAATGTATTTAAACATTACTCCTAAACAACATATGCAAAATGGCTAATAATGCCTGGAGACATGTATCTTTGTTAGTTTTACTAGAAAAATGATCTTTTGTAAAGTTTGCAAAGACACAAGCTAGTTTTTTTTAATTCAATATGACAGTATAACAGCCATACTGAATATAAAAGTTATATAAACATAACTCCAAAACCAAACATGTGTCATGTCTAAAAATGTCTGTAATAATGTATTTATGTGAGTTAGTAAGGTTTGCAAAAACAAAAAGTAGTTTTTTACTCAATATGAAAGTAATGATCTTAGAATCCTGAGATAATGCGAAAAAAGCAATAAAAATGTATTTAAACATAACTCCTAAACAACCCAGGCAAAATGGGTAATAACGCCTGGAGACATGTATCTTTGTTAGTTTTACTAGGAAATGTATATTTTGTAAAGTTTGCAAAGACACAAGCTAGTTGTTTTTATTCAATAAGACAGTATAACAGTCATACTAAATATGAAAGTTATATAAACATAACTCCAGAACCAAACGTGTGTCATGTCTAAAATTGCCTATAATAATGTATTTATGTGAGTTTGTAAGGTTTGCAAAAACAAAAAGTAGTTTTTTCCTCAATATGAAAGTAAGCATTTGAGAATCCTGAGATAATGCGAAAAAAGCAATAAAAATGTATTTAAACATAATTCCTAAACAACCCATGCAAAATGGGTAATAATGCCTGGAGACATGTATCTTTGTTAGTTTTACTAGAAATGATCTTTTGTAAAGTTTGCAAAGACACAAGCTAGTTTTTTTTTATTCAATATGACAGTATAACAGTCATATTAAATATAAAAGTTATATAAACATAACTCCAAAACCAAACATGTGTCATGTCTAAAAATGCCTGTAATAATGCATTTATGTGAGTTTGTAAGGTTTGCAAAAACAAAAAGTAGTTTTTTACTCAATATGAAAGTAATGATCTAAGAATCCTGAGATAATGCGAAAAAAGCAATAAAAATGTCTTTAAACATAATTCCTAAACAACCCATGCAAAATGGCTAATAAGGCCTGGAGACATGTATCTTTGTTAGTTTTACTAGAAAAATGATCTTTTTTAAAGTTTGCAAAGACACAAGCTATTTTTTTTTATTCAATAAGACAGTATAACATTATTACTAAATATGAAAGTTATATAAACATAACTCCAAAACCAAACATGTGTCATGTCTAAAAATGCCTGTAATAATGTATTAATGTGAGTTTGTGAGGTTTTCAAAAACAAGAAGTAGTTTTTTACTCAATATGAAAGTAATGATCTTAAAATCCTGAGATAATGCGAAAAAAGCAATAAAAATGTATTTAAACATAATTCCTAAACAACCCATGCAAAATGGGTAATAATGCCTGGAGACATGTATCTTTGTTAGTTTTACTAGAAAAATGATCTTTTGTAAAGTTTGCAAAGACACAAGCTAGTTTTTTTTAATTCAATATGACAGTATAACAGTCATATTAAATATAAAAGTTATATAAACATAACTCCAAAACCAAACATGTGTCATGTCTAAAAATGCCTGTAATAATGTATTAATGTGAGTTTGTAAGGTTTGCAAAAACAAAAAGTAGTTTTTTCCTCAATATGAAAGTAAGGATTTTAGAATCCTGAGATAATGCGAAAAAAGCAATAAAAATGTATTTAAACATAATTCCTAAACAACCCATGCAAAATGGGTATTAATGCCTGGAGACATGTATCTTTGTTAGTTTTACTAGAAAAATGATCTTTTGTAAAGTTTGCAAAGACACAAGCTAGTTTTTTTTAATTCAATATGACAGTATAACAGCCATACTGAATATAAAAGTTATATAAACATAACTCCAAAACCAAACATGTGTCATGTCTAAAAATGTCTGTAATAATGTATTTATGTGAGTTTGTAAGGTTTGCAAAAACAAAAAGTAGTTTTTTACTCAATATGAAAGTAATGATCTTAGAATCCTGAGATAATGCGAAAAAAGCAATAAAAATGTATTTAAACAAAACTCCTAAACAACCCAGGCAAAATGGGTAATAATGCCTGGAGACATGTATCTTTGTTAGTTTTACTAGGAAATGTATATTTTGTAAAGTTTGCAAAGACACAAGCTAGTTATTTTTATTCAATAAGACAGTATAACAGTCATACTAAATATGAAAGTTATATAAACATAACTCCAGAACCAAACGTGTGTCATGTCTAAAATTGCCTATAATAATGTATTTATGTGAGTTTGTAAGGTTTGCAAAAACAAAAAGTAGTTTTTTCCTCAATATGAAAGTAAGCATTTTAGAATCCTGAGATAATGCGAAAAAAGCAATAAAAATGTATTTAAACATAATTCCTAAACAACCCATGCAAAATGGGTAATAATGCCTGGAGACATGTATCTTTGTTAGCTTTACAAGAAAAATTATCTTTTGTAAAGTTTGCAAAGACACAAGCTAGTTTTTTTTAATTCAATATGACAGTATAACAGTCATATTAAATATAAAAGTTATATAAACATAACTCCAAAACCAAACATGTGTCATGTCTAAAAATGCCTGTAATAATGCATTTATGTGAGTTTGTAAGGTTTGCAAAAACAAAAAGTAGTTTTTTACTCAATATGAAAGTAATGATCTAAGAATCCTGAGATAATGCGAAAAAAGCAATAAAAATGTCTTTAAACATAATTCCTAAACAACCCATGCAAAATGGCTAATAAGGCCTGGAGACATGTATCTTTGTTAGTTTTACTAGAAAAATGATCTTTTTTAAAGTTTGCAAAGACATAAGCTATTTTTTTTTATTCAATAAGACAGTATAACATTATTACCAAATATGAAAGTTATATAAACATAACTCTAAAACCAAACATGTGTCATGTCTAAAAATGCCTGTAATAATGTATTAATGTGAGTTTGTGAGGTTTGCAAAAACAAAAAGTAGTTTTTTACTCAATATGAAAGTAATGATCTTAAAATCCTGAGATAATGCGAAAAAAGCAATAAAAATGTATTTAAACATAATTCCTAAACAACCCATGCAAAATGAGTAATAATGCCTGGAGACATGTATCTTTGTTACTTTTACTAGAAAAAATATCTTTTTTAAAGTTTGCAAAGACACAAGCTAGTTGTTTTTATTCAATAAGACAGTATAACAGTCATACTAAATATGAACGTTATATAAACATAACTCCAGAACCAAACGTGTGTCATGTCTAAAATTGCCTATAATAATGTATCTATGTGAGTTTGTAAGGTTTGCAAAAACAAAAAGTAGTTTTTTCCTCAATATGAAAGTAAGCATTTTAGAATCCTGAGATAATGCGAAAAAAGCAATAAAATTGTATTTAAACATAATTCCTAAACAACCCATGCAAAATGGGTAATAATGCCTGGAGACATGTATCTTTGTTAGTTTTACTAGAAAAATGAACTTTTGTAAAGTTTGCAAAGACACAAGCTAGTTTTTTTAATTCAATATGACAGTATAACAGTCATACTAAATATACAAGTTATATAAACATAACTCCAAAACCAAACATGTGTCATGTCTAAAAATGTCTGTAATAATGTATTTATGTGAGTTTGTAAGGTTTGCAAAAACAAAAAGTAGTTTTTTACTCAATATGAAAGTAATGATCTTAGAATCCTGAGATAATGCGAAAAAAGCAATAAAAATGTATTTAAACATAACTCCTAAACAACCCAGGCAAAATGGGTAATAATGCCTGGAGACATGTATCTTTGTTAGTTTTACTAGGAAATGTATATTTTGTAAAGTTTGCAAAGACACAAGCTAGTTGTTTTTATTCAATAAGACAGTATAACAGTCATACTAAATATGAAAGTTATATAAACATAACTCCAGAACCAAACGTGTGTCATGTCTAAAAATGCCTGTAATAATGTATTAATGTGAGTTTGTAAGGTTTGCAAAAACAAAAAGTAGTTTTTTACTCAATATGAAAGTAATGATCTTAAAATCCTGAGATAATGCGAAAAAAGCAATAAAAATGTATTTAAACATAATTCCTAAACAACCCATGCAAAATGGGTAATAATGCCTGGAGACATGTATCTTTGTTAGTTTTACTAGCAAAATGATCTTTTGTAAAGTTTGCAAAGACACAAGCTAGTTTTTTTTAATTCAATATGACAGTATAACAGTCATACTAAATATACAAGTTATATAAACATAACTCCAAAACCAAACATGTGTCATGTCTAAAAATGTCTGTAATAATGTATTTATGTGAGTTTGTAAGGTTTGCAAAAACAAAAAGTAGTTTTTTACTCAATATGAAAGTAATGATCTTAGAATCCTGAGATAATGCGAAAAAAGCAATAAAAATGTATTTAAACATAACTCCTAAACAACCCAGGCAAAATGGGTAATAATGCCTGGAGACATGTATCTTTGTTAGTTTTACTAGGAAATGTATATTTTGTAAAGTTTGCAAAGACACAAGCTAGTTGTTTTTATTCAATAAGACACTATAACAGCCATACTAAATATGAACGTTATATAAACATAACTCCAAAACCAAACATGTGTCATGTCTAAAAATGCCTGTAATAATGTATTAATGTGAGTTTGTAAGGTTTGCAAAAACAAAAAGTAGGTTTTTACTCAATATGAAAGTAATGATCTTAAAATCCTGAGATAATGCGAAAAAAGCAATAAAAATGTATTTAAACATAATTCCTAAACAACCCATGCAAAATGGCTAATAATGCCTGGAGACATGTATCTTTGTTAGTTTTACTAGAAAAATGATCTTTTTTAAAGTTTGCAAAGACACAAGCTAGTTGTTTTTATTCAATAAGACAGTATAACATTATTACTAAATATGAAAGTTATATAAACATAACTCCAAAACCAAACATGTGTCATGTCTAAAAATGCCTGTAATAATGTATTAATGTGAGTTTGTGAGGTTTGCAAAAACAAAAAATGGTTTTTTCCTCAATATGAAAGTAAGCATTTTAGAATCCTGAGATAATGCGAAAAAAGCAATAAAATTGTATTTAAACATAATTCCTAAACAACCCATGCAAAATGGGTAATAATGCCTGGAGACATGTATCTTTGTTAGTTTTACTAGAAAAATGAACTTTTGTAAAGTTTGCAAAGACACAAGCTAGTTTTTTTAATTCAATATGACAGTATAATAGTCATATTAAATATAAAAGTTATATAAACATAACTCCAGAACCAAACGTGTGTCATGTCTAAAATTGCTTATAATAATGTATCCAAAACTGCCTGTAATATTGTATATATGTGAGTTTTACTAGAATCAGGGTTGCAAATACAAAAATTGGGTTTTATGACAGTATACTGTCACACTCAATATGACAGTTATTTAAACATAACTCAAACAACACATGCAAAATAGCTAATAATGCCTGGAGCATGTATCTTAGTTAGTTCTACTAGAAAAATGGTATTTTGTAAGGTTTGCAAAGACACAAGTTAGTTGTTTTTTTTATTCAATATGACAGAATAACTGTCATACTAAATATGAAAGTTATATAAACATTACTCTAAAACCAAACATGCATTGTGTCTAAAAAATGCCTGTAATATTGTATCTGTGTGAGCAGCGGCTTTACTTTGAGTTCCTCCCGGATGACAGAGCTTCTCACCCTGTCTCTAAGGGAGAGACCCACCACCCGGCAGAGGAAACGCATTTCGGCCGCTTGTCCTTTCGGTCATAACCCAAAGCTGGGAACGTAGCTCGACGGTAAATTGAGAGCTTTTCCTTCTGGCTCAGCTCCTTCTTCACCACAACGGATCGATATAGCGTCCTCAATACTGAAGACCATGTATCTAGTTAGTTTTACTAGAAAAATGGTATTTTGTAAGGTTTGCAAAGACACAAGTTACTTGTTTTTTTTATTCAATATGACACTACAGCTGTCATACAAAATATGAAAGTTATATAAACATTACTCTAAAACCAAACATGCATTATGTCTAAAAATGCCTGTAATATTGTATCTGTGTGAGTTTAACTAGATTTAGTTGTTTTTGCAAGGTTTGCAAATACAAAATAAGGGTTTTACTCACTATGTCAGTTTACTGTCACACTCAATCTGACAGTTATTTATTTAAACATAACTCCTAAACCACACATGCAAAATGGCTAATAATGCCTGGAGATATGTATCTTTGTGAGTTTTACTAGAAACATTATATTGTGTAAGGTTTAGTTAGTTTTTGTACTCAATCTGACAGTATAACTGTCATTCTAAATCCATCCATTTTCTTCCGCTTATCCGAGGTCGGGTTGCGGGGGCAGCAGCCTGAGCAGAAAATCCCAGACTTCCCTCTCCCCAGCCACTTCGTCCAGCTCTTCTCGGGGTATTCCGAGGCGTTCCCAGGCCAGCCGGGGACATAATCTTTCCAATGTGTCCTAGGTCTTCCCCGTGGCCTCCTGCCACACCTCCCTAGAGGCGTTCGGGTGGCATCCTGAGCAGATGCCCGAACCACCTCATGGCTCCTCTCAATGTGGAGGAGCAGCGGCTTTAGTTTGAGTTCCTCCCGGATGACAGAGCTTCTCACCCTGTCTCTAAGGGAGAGACCCACCACCCGGCAGAGGAAACACATTTCGGCCGCTTGTCCTTTCGGTCATAACCCAAAGCTGGGAACGTAGATCGACGGTAAATTGAGAGCTTTTCCTTCTGGCTCAGCTCCTTCTTCACCACAACGGATCGATATAGCGTCCTCAATACTGAAGACGCCGCACCAATCCGCCTGTGGATCTCTCGATCCACTCTATCCTCACTCGTGAACAAGACTCCTAGGTACTTGAACTCCTCCACTTGGGGCAAGATCTCCTCCCCAACCTGGAGATGGCACTCGACCCTTTCCTGCGCGAGAACCATGGACTTGGACTTGGAGGTGCTGATTCTCATCCCAGTCGCTTCACACTCAAGGACCCTGCCGAGAGTATAGACCTGGTCTACCGTTCCACGACCAGGACGAAAACCACACTGTTCGTCCTGGATCCGAGTTTCCTCCTCTCCAGTACACATGAATAGACCTTACCGGGAAGGCTGAGGAGTGTGTTTCACGATAGTTGGAACACACCCTCCGGTTCCCCTTCTTAAAGATAGGAGCCACCACCCCGGTCTGCCAATCCAGAGGTACCGCCCCCAATGTTCACGCGATGTTGCAGAGTCTTGTCAACCAAGACAGCCCCACAGTATCCAGAGCCTTAAGGAACTCATCCACCACCGGGGCCTTGCCACAGAGGAGCTTTTTAACTACCTAGGCAACCTAAGCCCCAGAAATAGGAGAGTCCACCACAGATTCCCCAGGCACTGCTTGGCCTGTCGGTATGCCCGCTGCCTCTGGAGTCCCATGAGCCAAAAGGACCCAATAGGCTCTTTCTTCAGCTTGACGGCATCCCTCACTGCTGGTGGCCACCAGCGAGTTCTAGGATTACCGCCACGACAGGCACCAAACACCTTGCGGCCACAGCTCCAATCAGCAGGCTCGACAAGAGAGGCACGGAACATGGTCCACTCAGACTCAATGTCCAGCACCTCCCTCGTGACATGTTCAAAGTTCTTCCTTATGTTTGAACATTGTGTTTGTTATGGACAATCCGTGACGAGCACAAAAGTCCAATAACAAAGCACCACTTGGGTTCAGATCCGGGTGGCCATTTTTCCCAATCACGACTCTCCAGGTTTCACTGTCCTTGCCAACATGAGCATTGAAGTCCCCCAACAGAACAAGGGAATCACCTGAGGGAGCACTCTCCAGTACTCCCTCAAGGGAATCCAAAAAGAGTGGGTACTCTGAGCTGCTGTTTGGTGCGTAAACACAAACAACAGTCAGGACCCGTCACCCAACCCGAAGGCGGAGGAAAGCTACCATCTCGTCTACTGGGTTAAAGTCCAACGTGCAGGCTTTGAGCAACAACAATTGCCACCCCAGCCTCTCATTGCTTGCAACGCCAGAGTGGAAGAGAGTCCAGCCCCTCTTGAGAGAACAGGTTCCAGAGCCCTTGCTGTGCGTCGAAGTGAGTCCAACTATATCTAGCTGGAACTTCTTCACCTCGCGCACCAGCTCAGGCTCTTTCCCTCCCAGCGAGGTGACGTTCCACGTCCCAAGAGCGAGCTTATGTAGCTGATAATCGGACCGCCAAGTGCCCTGCCTTCGGCTGCCGCCCAGTTCACACTGCATCCGACCTCTATGACCTCAATGGGCCCATGAGTGGTGAGCCCATTGGAGGGTTGACCCACGTTGCCTCTTCGAGCTGAGCCCGGCAGGGCCCCATGGAGACAGGCCCGGCCACCAGTCGCTCGCCATCATGCCCCACCTCTGCGCCTGGCTTCACAGGGGAGCCACGGTGACCTGCGCCTGGGCGAGAAAAAATCTAGGTCCTCGATTTGTACTTTTCATAAAGGTCTTTGAGCTGCTCTTTGTCTGATCCCTCACCTAGGACCTTTTCTCAGGGGATCCCGAGGCGTTCCCAGGCCAGCCGGGAGACATAGTGTTCCCAATGTGTCCTGGGTCTTCCCCGTGGCCTCCAGGATGACAGAGCTTCACCTTCACCAGGGGTGTCAAACTCAAATACAGAGTGGGCCAAAGTTTAAAACTGAACAAAGCCGCGGGCCAAGGTTGAACAAATTAACCTTTTAATAGGGACCCAAACAAGTTTTGCATTGAATATTGAACAAGCAAGGCTTATATAACTTTATAGTGACATGCAAAATGGAGTTTCAAATAATAATAATAATAATTAAAAAATATCAATTGCATATCAAATACAATTTAAATAAAAATTGAATGCCTCTTTTCTATTTGCAGCCTTCTGAGGCAAATATCAACATTAACTTTTTCCACAGGCTAATACATTTGAAAATAAAATAACAATGAATAAAACAACCATTCAGGACTTTAAACTGCTCAGTTTGCAACACACTGATCTAATTTGATGTGCCCAAGCCAGATACCTGGCATCTTTTTTTAGATGCTAGTTCTTTAACGTCGGGGCTCAGGCTTTGAGCTGAGGCAACTTTCATTATCGAACGAAGGTGTTCAACAGTCATATCTCGTACACCCAATTCTAACATCATTCACACCCAGTCACAAGAAATGTGCAGCTTCAGCACGCATACACAAATGAATGCAACGCATACTTCATCAACAGCGATACAGGTTACACTGAGAGTGCCAGTATAAAAAACTTTAACACCGTTAGAAATATACGCCACACTGTGAACCCACACCAAACAAAAATAAAAAACACTTTTCAGGAGAACATCCGCACCGTAACATAACATAAACACAAAAGAACAAATACCCAGAATCTTTTGCAGCACTAACTCTTTCGGGACGCTACAAAATACACCCCCGCTACCACCAAACCCCCCCCCCACACACACACACCTTGTAGCGTCCCGGAAGATTTAGTGCTACAAAGGGTTCCGGGTATTTGTTCTGTTGTGTTTATGTTGTGTTACGGTGCGGATGTTCTCCCGAAATGTGTTTGTCATTCTTGTTTGGTGTGGATTCACAGTGTGGAGTATATTTCTAAAAGTCTTAAAGTTTTTTATTTGGCTACCGTCAGTGTAACCTGTATCGCTGTTGATGAAGTATGCGTTGCATTCAAGTGTGTGTGGGTGCAGAAGCTGCACTGACATGAAACTGGGCCGGCACTTGTTTGACTAGCTGAAAAAAAAAAAAAAAATTCGGGAGGAGTGCTGGAGTCACTCCCGGGAGGGTTGGCAAGTATTAGAAGTAGCGGTGAATGCGGTGTTACCGCGGCACTGCCGCAATGTATAATCGACGGTCCAGCTTTAGTGTTAATTTGATATTGCTTCAAGGGCCAAGTCAAATTACACGTTGGGCCAAATTTGGCCCACGGGCCAGAGTTTGACACCCTTGACCTTCACTGTAAAAAATTACTGTAAAAATAAAAAATAAAATTACAGTTATATACTCCATCCATCCATCCATTTTCTACCGCTTATTCCCTTCGGGGTCGCTGGAGCCTATCTCAGCTACAATCGGGCGGAAGGCGGGGTACACCCTGGACAAGTCGCCACCTCATCGCAGGGCCAACACAGATAGACAGACAACATTCACACTCACATTCACACACTAGGGCCAATTTAGTGTTGCCAATCAACCTATCATGTTCTTCTTAAATGCAGTTAAGTACTGTAAATTTTGTTGCATTTTTCAAAAAATATCGACCAGCAGTAAGTTACTGTAAAACCTACAGTGTAATTCAGTATTTTTCAGACTTGTTTCTTGGGTCCGCCCACAATTCGTCCAACCGAGCTTCATTTCACCTGGCCGACCCTGCTAAATCCATCCTACTGCATCGTGTGTTTTTGATAACAAGGTAAGAGTCACTTGTACCTTGATGTGTAATTTTCTGTTTGAATTACTTTATATATATATTTATAAAGTCCGAAATGACATAGCGTCACAGTCAGCATCACAGACACTATCGTTGACCACGCGCATGTACCGCCCGCATGCTAGCCAGCTAAGTTTTCTTCTTTTTTGTCATAGTCATCATAAAAGATGATAACTTGCAACATATGTCTACGACTTGCAGCAATGTATTTGCGTATGTTAGACACATGCAAAGTCATAGTTGTATGCCTAATGCATCGTTTAAGTGTGCTTTCCCTAAATGCACAAGAGTTTTTTCCAACTTCTCAGCCTTCAAAACTCACAGCCATCGTCATAAATATGGCAAGAGTAGGACTGATATGTATAGCGCAGAAGGTTTACCTTGTAATATTGTCTCATGTAGCGCGAAGTGCGATGATTTACGGGCCCTTCTCCTGCATTTGAAAAGTCATATTACCGAAGGTAGGACAGTTACGTGCCCCTTCAAAAATGTGAAAAAAGATTTACAGTTAAGTCTACTTTCACATCGCACGCGTCAAGGAAGCACTACGGCTACACTGAACGAAGTTTGACTTGATCAACAGCAAATCCAAGCAGCTCTTGTGTTATTAACACTGATGATGACTATTGTGATATGCAACTTGAGAATTCAGGATATTCCTGTTATAAAGACATGGAGGACTACTTGCATTAAAAAAATGTTCACAGCACTGAAAAAAGGTTGAGAACCACTGCCTTAGGACAGTGGTTCTCAACCTTTTTTCAGTGATGTACCCCTGTGAACATTTTTTAAATTCAAGTACCCCCTAATCAGAGCAAAGCGTTTTTGATTGAAAAAAAGAGATAAAGAAGTAAAATACAGCACTATGTCATCAGTTTCTGATTTATTAAATTGTATAACAGTGCAAAATATTGCTCATTTGTTGTGGTCTTTCTTGAACTATTTGGAAAAAAAGATATAAAACTAACTAAAAACTTGTTGAAAAATAAACAAGTGATTCAATTATAAATAAAGATTTTTACACATAGAAGTAATCAACTTAAAGTGCCCTCTTTGGGGATTGCAATAGAGATCCATCTGGATTCATGAACTTCATTCTCAACATTTCTTCACAAAAAAAGAAATCTTTAACATCAATATTTATGGAACATGTCCACTACGCTTTAACCAAGCCTCCATTGTTTTCTACATGGATAGTTGATTGACAGTTGGTGCCGTGTGGCACCGCCAGGTAGGGTCAAACCATCGTGGCATGGGGGAAACTCTGGCTTTATGGTAATGAATGGAATAGCCTACTTGATTAGTTGTTCAGTTTATGAACTTACAGTCATATTTTGTCGAAGTATTATTCAATAAATATATTTATAAAGGATTTTTGAATTGTTGCTATTTTTAGAATATTTTAAAAAAATCTCACGAACCCCTTGGCATACCTTCAAGTACCCCCAGGAGTACGCGTACCCCCATTTGAGAACCACTGCCTTAGGAGACTAGATGTAAACAGAGGAAAGAGAGAGCGAGTGAGGTGGCCATTCCAAATACTTTTAAAATGCTACCCATATTGGATACTGTTTAGGAACATAAACTGCATTTCTTGACTGTACCAGTTGCTGGTGACAAAGTCACAATAAAACGTTGGATGATCAGCATGGAAGGTGATGTCATCTGCAAAGGCGTCCAACCTAGCTTAATCTCAGGGCTTGCTGCCCTTCTTGCCACCTACTATGTGTTTAACTTGGAATACCAAGAGGAAGGTCCTCGGACATTGGAATTTGTTCAAAGGTAAATCCTCTTGATACTGTTTAAATACTGTTAGGATATTTTATTTTATATTTCTCACCTCTGTTCAGGAATTTGACTTGTCATTTCCCCAATTTGGTGCCTTAAATCAATGACTCTTCTGTTCCTTTGTGGACCTTCTTATTAGTGACCGAAGCACCAGTTTGACTCTAGGATACAGAGAAGGTAGGTAATGTGCAGGTAAAGATATGTTGACTGGGTCAAAGAAGGAAGCACCTGTTTGACCCCAGGATGCAGAAAAAGTAGGTAATTTGCAGGTAAAGATATGTTGACTGGATGATGGCAGGAAGCACCAGTGTGACCCCACTATGCAGGGAAGGTAGGTAATGTGCGGGTGAAGGTATGTTGAATGGGTGAAAGAAGGAAGCGCAGGTGTGGTCGAGGCCATGCAGACAAGGTAGGTATGTGCAGGTGAAGATATGTTGTATGGTGAAAGAAAGAAGCACCAGTGTGACCCAAGGATGCAGGGAAGGTAGGTAATGTGCAGGTAAAGATATGTTGAATGGGTGAAGGCAGGAAACACCAGCTAGACGCCAGGATACAGAGAAGGTAGGTAATGTGCAGGTAAAGATATGTTGAATGAGTAAAGGCAGGAAACACCAGCTTGACTCCAGGATACAGAGAAGGTAGGTAATGTGCAGGTAAATATATGTTAATGGGTAAAGGTAGAAAGCACCAGCGTGACCACACTATGCAGAGAAGGTAGGTAATGCGCAGGTAAAGATATGTTGAATGGGTAAAGGCAAGAAGCACCAGTGTGACCCCAGGATGCAGAGAAGGTAGGTAAAGAGCAGGTAACGATATGTTAAATGGGTGAAAGCAGGAAACATCAGCGTAAATACACGGTCCCGTGGATGGAGAGAAAACATAAATAGAGAGAGGGATTGGGGAGGCTTTAGCATTGTCTTCCTCTCTGAATTTGTCTTAATGGGTTTTAGAGCATTCACTCATCTACAGCTGTGGTTATGGTATAGGCTCACATATATCCTAAAATTGATATTAATATTTGTGCATATTCCTAAATAACAATGTGATGGGGGTTCTGTATCGACTGCAAGTAATCTTCAATCACAACAGAATATCTAATATGCTTTCTCTCTTTTTTAGGCGATTCATTGGCGTTAACCCTGAGAGGGGAACAAAGGCTAGCCAGGGAAAGGTGGTGTCCAAGAAGACCGGGAAGCTGGTCCAGAAAAAGGCAGCAACTGTAAATCCTCACGTAGCCACCCTTATAAAACATCTCACAGACTTTGAGTGGGGCTTTATGTAGCCGACAACTAAACACTGGACTCGTGTTCAGTGTTTTGTCTCCAGTTAGAAATTAAGTGGACATGTTATAAATGTTCAAATGCTTTACTGAAAATAAGAAGAATGCACTAAATGTACATTGAATGTATTTGATGCACTTTAAAATAATTGGTTAATAAAAACATAATCTTGCAAGGCCATTTCTCCAGTCATTTTTATGCCAGCAGATTGCAGGGGTTTTGATTTTGAAAAATTAAAAGTTCAACTCATTAACTTCTAGTGGCATTATACTGTAAAGCTCAGTCTATAGTGCTTACAATTATTTTACTGTAATTAACTGTTAATGGATATTACAGTAGATACACTAAAATAACAGTGTAATGCCGCTAAACAGATGACAGTATTATGCTGTGAAGCGTATATTTGATACAGCACAGTACTGTGATACTTTTTAAAGTAATAAACTGTAGTGATAGATCACAGTATGTGTGCTGTAGAAAAACAGTTTTATACTGGAACCATTAGCTGCCAGTAGGTTACTGTAATTAAACGGTGAAAATTCTTACAGTAAGGGAGAGACCCGCCACCCAGCGGAGAAAACTCATTTCGGCCACTTGTACCCGTGACCTTGTCCTTTCGGTCATAACCCAAAGCTCAAGGTGAGGATGGGAACGTAGATTGACCGGTAAATTGAGAGCTTTTCCTTCTGGCGCAGCTCCTTCTTACCACAACGAATCGATATAGCGTCCTCATTACTGAAGACGCCGCACCGATCAGCCTGTGCATCTCACGATCCACTCTTCCCTCACTCATGAACAAGACTCCAGGTACTTGAACTCATCCACTTGGGGCAAGATCTCCTGCCCAACCTCGAGATGGCACTCCACCCTTTCCCGGGCGAGAACCTTGGACTTGGAGGTGCTGATTCTCATCCCAGTCGCTTCACACTCGGCTGCGAACCAATCCAATGAGAGCTGAAGATCCTGGCCAGTTAAAGCCATAAGGACCACATCATCTGCAAAAAGGAGAGACCTAATCCTGCAGCCACCAAACCGGATCCCCTCAACGCCATGACTGCGCCTAGAAATTCTGTCCATAAAATGTATGAACACATTTGGTGACAAAGGGCAGCCAACACGAGGGTTGGACTCCGGTCCAACCCTCACTGGAAAGGGGTCCGACTTACTGCTGGCAATGCGGACCAAGCTCTGACACTGATCATACAGGGAGCGACCCGCCACAATCAGACATGCCGATACCCCATACTCTCTGAGCACTCCCCACAGGACTTCCCGGGGTGGCCACGGTCGAATGTCTTCTCCAAGTCCACAAAGCACATGTAGACTGGTTGGACAAACTCCCATGCACACTCAAGGACCCTGCCGAGAGTATAAATCTGGTCTACCGTTCCACGACCAGGACGAAAACCACAGTGTTCGTCCTGGATCCGAGGTTCCTCCTCTCCAGTACACATGAATAGACCTTACCGGGAAGGCTGAGGAGTGTGATCTACGATAGTTGGAACACACCCTCCGGTTCCCCTTCTTAAAGAGAGGAACCACCACCCCGGTCTGCCAATCCAGAGGTACCACCCCTGATGTCCACGCGATGTTGCAGAGTCTTGTCAACTAAAACAGCTCCACAGCATCCAGAGCCTTAAGGAACTCCGGACGGAGTTCATCCACCCCCGGGGCCTTGCCACCGAGGAGCTTTTTAACTACCTTGGCAACCTCATCCCCAGAAATAGGAGAGCCCACCACAGATTCCCCAGGCACTGCTTGGCCTGTCGGTATGCCCGCTGCCTCTGGAGTCCCATGAGCCAAAAGGACCAGATAAGCTCTTTCTTCAGCTTGACGGCATCCCGCACTGCTGGTGGCCACCAGCGGGTTCTAGGATTACCGCCACGACAGGCACCAAACACCTTGCGGCCACAGCTCCAATCAGCTGGCTTGACAAGAGAGGCACGGAACATGATCCATTCAGACTCAATGTCCAGCACCTCCTTTGTGACATGTTCAAAGTTCCTCCGGAGGTGGAAAAATAAACTCTCTTTGACAGGAGACTCTGCTAGGCATTCCCAAAAGACTCTCACAATGCGTTTGGGCCTGCCAGGTCCGTCCGGGATCCTACCCCACCATCGGAGCCAGCTCACCAGGTGGTGATCGGTAGAAAGCTCGCCCCTCTCTTCACCCGAGTGTCCAAAACACGAGGCCGCAAATCCCATGACACAACTACAAAGTCAATCATGGAACTGCGGCCGAGGGTGTCCTGGTGCCAAGTGCACATATGGACACCCTTATGTTTGAACATTGTGTTTGTTATGGACAATCCGTGACGAGCACAAAAGTCCAATAACAAAGCACCACTTGGGTTCAGATCCGGGTGGCCATTTTTCCCAATCACGACTCTCCAGGTTTCAAAGTCGTTGCCAACATGAGCGTTGAAGACCCCCAGCAGAACAAGGGAATCACCCGAGGGAGCACTCTCAAGGGAATCCAAAAAGAGTGGGTACTCTGAGCTGCTGTTTGGTGCGTAAACACCAACAACAGTCAGGACCCGTCACCCAACCCGAAAGCGGAGGGAAGCTACCATCTCGTCTTCTGGGTTAAGTCCAACGTGCAGGCTTTGAGCCGGGGGGCAACAAGAATTGCCAACCCAGCCTCTCATTACTTGCAACGCCAGAGTGGAAGAGAGTCCAACCCCTCTTGAGAGAACAGGTTCCAGAGCCCTTGCTGTGCGTCGAAGTGAGTCCAGCTTTATCTAGCCGGGAACTTCTCCACCTCGCGAGGTGACGTTCCACGTCCCAAGAGCGAGCTTATGTAGCCGATAATCGGACCGCCAAGTGCCCTGCCTTCGGCTTCCGCCCAGCTAACACTGCACCCGACCTCTATGACCCAGCCCATGAGTGGTGAGCCTATTGCAGGGGGGACCCACGTTGCCTCTTCGAGCTGGGCCCCATGGGCACCAGTCGCTCGCCATCGTGCCCCACCTCTGGGCCTGGCTCCACAGGGGAGCCACGGTGACCCGCGTCCGGGCGAGAAAATATCTAGGTCCTCGATTTGTACTTTTCATAAAGGTCTTTGAGCTGCTCTTTGTCTGATTCCTCACCTAGGACCTGTTTGTCTTGGGGGACCCTATCAGGGGGCATAGAAGCCCCCGGACAACATAGCTCCTAGGATCAGTGGGACACGCAAACCACAAAGGTGGCGGCTCAGAAAGCAGGTTATATAAACATAACTCCAAAACCAAACATGCAAGATGTCTAAACATGCCTGTAATATTGTATCAATGTGAGTTTTACTAGAATCGGTTGTTTTTTTAAGGCTTGCAAACACAAAACGTTTTTTTTACTCAATATGACAGTAAGTTCTTAAAATGCTGAGATAATGTGAAAAAAGCAATACAAATGTATTCCAACATGATTCCTAAACCAAACATGCAAAATGTCTAAAAATGCCTGTAATATTGAATCCATGTGAGTTTTACTAGAATCATTTGTTTTTGTAAGGTTTGCAAATACAAAAATTGAGTTTTATGACAGACACAAGTGAGTTTTTTTTACTCATTATAACAGTATAGATGTCATACTATATATTAAAGTTATATAAACATAACTCGAAAACCAAACGTGCATTATGTCCAAAATTGCCTGTAATATTGTATAGATGTGAGTTTTACTAGAATCAGGTTTGCAAATACAAAAATTGGGTTTTATCACAGTATACTGTCACACTCAATATGACAGTATAACTGTCATACTAAATCCATCCATTTTCTTCCGCTTATCCGAGGTCGGGTTGCGGGGGCAGCAGCCTAAGCAGAGAGCCCAGACTTCCCTCTCCCCAGCCACTTCGTCCAGCTCTTCTCGGGGGATCCCGAGGCGTTCCCAGGCCATAGTCTTTCCAATGTATCCTAGGTCTTCCCCATGGCCTCCTGCCGTTCGGACCTAGGGAGGTGTTCGGGTGGCATCCTGAGCAGATGCCCGAACCACCTCATCTGGCTCCTCTCAATGTGGAGGAGCAGCGGCTTTACCTTGAGTTCCTCCCAGATGACAGAGCTTCTCACCCTATCTCTAAGGGAGAGACCCACCACCCGGCGGAGGAAACTCATTTCGGCCGCTTGTACCCGTGACCTTGTCCTTTCGGTCATAACCCAAAGCTCATAGTCACGTCCGTTGTGTCCTTGGGCAAGACACTTCACCCTTTGCCTCTGATGGGTGCTGGTAGCGCCTTGCATGGCAGCTCCCGCCATCAGTGTGTGAATGTGTGTGTGAATGGGTAAATGTTGAAATACTGTCAAAGCGCTTTGAGTACCTTGAAGGTAGAAAAGCGCTATACAAGTACAACCCATTTATCATTATTTATTTATTCATGACCATAGATGAGGATGGGAACGTTGATCGACCGGTAAATTGAAAGCTTTTCCTTCTGGCTCAGCTCCTTCTTCACCACAACGGATCGATATAGCGTCCTCATTACTGAAGACCGATCTGCCTGTAGATCTGCCTGTAGATCTCACAATCCACTCTATCCTCACTCGTGAACAAGACTCCTAGGTACTTGAACTCCTTCACTTGGGGCAAGATCTCTTTCCCAACCTCGAGATGGCACTCCACCCTTTCCCGGGCGAGAACCATGGACTCGGACTTGGAGGTGCTGATTCTCATCCCAGTCGCTTCACTGCGAACCGATCCAATGAAAGCTGAAGATCTTGGCCAGTTGAAGCCATCAGGACCACATCATCTGCAAAAAGCAGAGACCTAATCCTGCAGCCACCAAACCAGGCGCAGTCATGGCGTTGAGGGGATCCTCAAAGCCATGACTGCGCCTAGATATTCTGTCCATTAAAGTTATGAACAGAATCGGTGACAAAGGGCAGCCTTGGCGGAGTCCAACCCTCACTGGAAAGGGGTCCGACATACTGCCGGCAATGCGGACCAAGCTCTGACACTGATCATACAGGGAGACACCCGCCACAATCAGACATGCCGATACTCCATACTCTCTGAGCACTCCCCACAGGATTTACCGGGGGCCAAGGTCGAATGTCTTCTCCAAGTCCACAAAACTTATGTAGACTGGTTGGGCAAACTCCCATGCACACTCAAGGACCCTGCCGAGAGTATAGAGCTGGTCTACCGTTCCACGACCAGGACGAAAACCACACTGTTCGTCCTGGATCCGAGGTTCCTCCTCTCCATTACACATGAATAGACCTTACCGGGAAGGCTGAGGAGTGTGATCTACGATAGTTGGAACACACCCTCCGGTTCCCCTTCTTAAAGAGAGGAACCACCACCCCGGTCTGCCAATCCAGAGGTACCGCCCCCGATGTAGACGCAATGTTGCAGAGTCTTGTCAACCAAGACTGCCCCACAGCATCCAGAGCCTTAAGGAACTCCGGACGGAGCTCACACCCCCGGGGCCTTGCCACCAAGGAGCTTTTTAACTACCTTGGCAACCTCAGCCCCAGAAATAGGAGAGCCCACCACAGACTTCCCAGGCACTGTTTCCTCATAGGAAGACGTGTTGGTGGGACTGAGGAGGTCTCGCTTGGCCTGTCGGTATGCCCACTGCCTCTGGAGTCCCATAAGCCAAAAGGACCCGGTGGCTCTTTCTTCAGCTTGACAGCATCCCTCACTGCTGGTGGATTACCGCCACGACAGGCACCAAACACCTTGCGGCCACAGCTTCAATCAGCTGGCTCAACAAGAGAGGAACGGAACATGGTCCACTCAGACTCAATGTCCAGCACCTCCCTCGTGACATGTTCAAAGTTCTTCCGGACATGTTCAAAGTTCTTCAGGAGACTCTGCTAGGTGTTCCCAGCAGACCCTTACAATGCGTTTGGGCCTGCCAGGTCTGACCGGCATCCTCCCCTACCATCGGAGCCAGCTCACCACCAGGTGGTGGTTGGTAGAAAGCTCTGCCCCTCTCTTCACCGAGTGTCCAAAACATGAGGCCGCAAATCCCATGACACAACTACAAAGTCAATCATGCGGCCGAGGGTGTCCTTGTGCCAAGTGCACATATGGACACCCTTATGTTTGAACATTGTGTTTGTTATGGACAATCCGTGACAAGCACAAAAGTCCAATAACAAAGCACCACTTGGGTTCAGATCCGGGTGGCCATTTTTCCCAATCACGACTCTCCAGGTTTCACTGTCGTTGCCAACATAGCGTTGAAGTCCACCAGCAGAACAAGGGAATCACCCGAGGGAGCACTCTCCAGTACTCCCTCAAGGGAATCCAAAAAGAGTTGGTACTCTGAGCTGCTGTTTGGTGTGTAAACACAAACAACAGTCAGGACCCGTCACCCAACCCGAAGGCTGAAGGAAGCTACCATCTCGTCTATTGGGTTTAAAGTCCAACGTGCAGGCTTTGAGCCGGGGGGCAACAAGAATTGCCACCCCAGCCTCTCATTAGTTGCAACGCCAGTGTGGAATCTCTTCCACTCTGGCGTTGCAAGTAATGAAAGTTCAGCTCAGTCCAGCCCCTCTGAGAGAACAGGTTCCAGAGCCCTTGCTGTGAGTCCAACTATATCTAGCCGGGAACGTCTCCACCTCAAGCACCAGCTCAGGCTCCTTCCCTCCCAGCGAGGTGACGTTCCATGTCCCAAGAGCGAGCTTATGTAGCCGATAATCGGACCACCAAGTGCCCTGCCTTCGGCTGCCGCCCAGCTCACACTGCACCCTCTATGACCCAGCCCATGAGTGGTGAGCCCTGGAGTGGGGATCCACGTTGCCTCTTCGAGCTGAGCACGGCTGGGCCCCATGGGGACAGGCCCGTCAATCGCCATCGTGCCACACCTCTGGGCCTGGCTCCACAGGGGAGCCACGGTGACCTGCGTCCGGGCGAGAAAAAATCTAGGTCCTCAATTGTACTTTTAATAAAGGTCTTTGCGCTGCTCTTTGTCTGAGCCCTCACCTAGGACCTGTTTGTCTTGGGAGACCATAGAAGCCCCCGGACAACATAGTTCCTGGATCAGTGGGACACGCAAACCACAAAGGTGGCGGCTCAGAAAGCAGGTTATATAAATATAACTCCAAAACCAAACATGCAATATGTCTAAACATGCCTGTAATATTGTATCAATGTGAGTTTTCCTAGAATCGGTTGTTTTTGTAAGGTTTGCAAATACAAAAATTAGGTTTTACTCACAATGACAAAATCACACTCAATATGACAGCTATTTAAACATAACTCATAAACCACACAAAAAAATGGCTAATAATGCCTGAAATAATGAATCATTGGGAGTTTTACTGAGTTTTACATTTTGCAAACACAAAAAGTAGTTTTTTACTTGACTGTAATGTTCTTAGAACCCTGAGATAATGGGAAAAAAGCAATAAAAATTTATTTAAACCTATCTCCTAAACAACACATGCAAAATGGCTAATAATGCCTAGGGAGACATGTAACGTTGTTAGTTTAAAAAAAAATGATCTTTTGTAAAGATATCAAAGACACAAGCTAGTTTTTTTATTCAATATGACAGTATAACAGTCATAATACATATGAAAGTTATATAAACACAACTCCAAAACCAAACATGTGTCATGTCTAAAAATGCCTGTAATAATGTATTTATGTGAGGTTGTAAGGTTTGCAAAAACAAAAAGTAGTTTTTTCCTCAATATGAAAGTAAGGATTTTAGAATCCTGAGATAATGCGAAAAAAGCAATAAAAATGTATTTAAACATAATTCCTAAACAACCCATGCAAAATGGGTAATAATGCCTGGAGACATGTATCTTTGTTAGTTTTACTAGAAAAATGATCTTTTGTAAAGTTTGCAAAGACACAAGCTAGTTTTTTTTAATTCAATATGACAGTATAACAGCCATACTGAATATAAAAGTTATATAAACATAACTCCAAAACCAAACATGTGTCATGTCTAAAAATGTCTGTAATAATGTATTTATGTGAGTTTGTAAGGTTTGCAAAAACAAAAAGTAGTTTTTTACTCAATATGAAAGTAAAGATCTTAGAATCCTGAGATAATGCGAAAAAAGCAATTTTTGAATAAAAATGTATTTAAACATAACTCCTAAACAACCCAGGCAAAATGGGTAATAATGCCTGGAGACATGTATCTTTGTTAGTTTTACTAGGAAATGTATATTTTGTAAAGTTTGCAAAAACACAAGCTAGTTGTTTTTATTCAATATGACAGTATAACAGTCATAATACATATGAAAGTTATATAAACATAACTCCAAAACCAAACATGTGTCATGTCTAAAAATGCCTGTAATAATGTATTTATGTGAGGTTGTAAGGTTAACAAAAACAAAAAGTAGTTTTTTACTCAATATGAAAGTAATGTTCTTAGAATCCTGAGATAATGCGAAAAAAGCAATACAAATGTATTTAAACATTACTCCTAAACAACATATGCAAAATGGCTAATAATGCCTGGAAACATGTATCTTTGTTAGTTTTACTAGAAAATGTATCTTTTATAAAGTTTGCAAAGACACAAGCTAGTTGGTTTTTTTTTCAATAAAACAGCATAACAGTCATACTAAATATGAAAGTTATATAAACATAACTCCAAAACCAAACGTGTGTCATGTCTAAAATTGCCTATAATAATGTATTTATGTGAGTTTGTAAGGTTTGCAAAAACAAAAAGTAGTTTTTTACTCAATATGAAAGTAATGATCTTAGAATCCTGAAATAATGCAAAAAAAGCAATAAAAATGTATTTAAACATAATTCCTAAACAACCCATGCAAAATGGGTAATAATGCCTGGAGACATGTATCTTTGTTAGTTTTACAAGAAAAATGATCTTTTGTAAAGTTTGCAAAGACACAAGCTAGTTTTTTTTAATTCAATATGACAGTATAACAGTCATATTAAATATAAAAGTTATATAAACATAACTCCAAAACCAAACATGTGTCATGTCTAAAAATGCCTGTAATAATGTATTAATGTGAGTTTGTAAGGTTTGCAAAAACAAAAAGTAGTTTTTTACTCAATATGAAAGTAAGGATTTTAGAATCCTGAGATAATGCGAAAAAAGCAATAAAAATGTATTTAAACATAATTCCTAAACAACCCATGCAAAATGGGTAATAATGCCTGGAGACATGTATATTTGTTAGTTTTACTAGAAAAATGATCTTTTGTAAAGTTTGCAAAGACACAAGCTAGTTTTTTTTAATTCAATATGACAGTATAACAGTCATATTAAATATAAAAGTTATATAAACATAACTCCAAAACCAAACATGTGTCATGTCTAAAAATGCCTGTAATAATGTATTAATGTGAGTTTGTAAGGTTTGCAAAAACAAAAAGTAGTTTTTTCCTCAATATGAAAGTAAGGATTTTAGAATCCTGAGATAATGCGAAAAAAGCAATAAAAATGTATTTAAACCTAATTCCTAAACAACCCATGCAAAATGGGTAATAATGCCTGGAGACATGTATCTTTGTTAGTTTTACAAGAAAAATGATCTTTTGTAAAGTTTGCAAAGACACAAGCTAGTTTTTTTTAATTCAATATGACAGTATAACAGTCATATTAAATATAAAAGTTATATAAACATAACTCCAAAACCAAACATGTGTCATGTCTAAAAATGCCTGTAATAATGTATTAATGTGAGTTTGTAAGGTTTGCAAAAACAAAAAGTAGTTTTTTACTCAATATGAAAGTAAGGATTTTAGAATCCTGAGATAATGCGAAAAAAGCAATAAAAATGTATTTAAACATAATTCCTAAACAACCCATGCAAAATGGGTAATAATGCCTGGAGACATGTATCTTTGTTAGTTTTACTAGAAAAATGATCTTCTGTAAAGTTTGCAAAGACACAAGCTAGTTTTTTTTAATTCAATATGACAGTATAACAGTCATATTAAATATAAAAGTTATATAAACATAACTCCAAAACCAAACATGTGTCATGTCTAAAAATGCCTATAATAATGTATTTATGTGAGTTTGTAAGGTTTGCAAAAACAAAAAGTAGTTTTTTACTCAATATGAAAGTAATGATCTTAGAATCCTGAGATAATGCAAAAAAAGCAATAAAAATGTATTTAAACATAATTCCTAAACAACCCATGCAAAATGGGTAATAATGCCTGGAGACATGTATATTTGTTAGTTTTACTAGAAAAATGATCTTTTGTAAAGTTTGCAAAGACACAAGCTAGTTTTTTTTAATTCAATATGACAGTATAACAGTCATATTAAATATAAAAGTTATATAAACATAACTCCAAAACCAAACATGTGTCATGTCTAAAAATGCCTGTAATAATGTATTAATGCGAGTTTGTAAGGTTTGCAAAAACAAAAAGTAGTTTTTTCCTCAATATGAAAGTAAGGATTTTAGAATCCTGAGATAATGCGAAAAAAGCAATAAAAATGTATTTAAACCTAATTCCTAAACAACCCATGCAAAATGGGTAATAATGCCTGGAGACATGTATCTTTGTTAGTTTTACTAGAAAAATGATCTTTTGTAAAGTTTGCAAAGACACAAGCTAGTTTTTTTTAATTCAATATGACAGTATAACAGCCATACTGAATATAAAAGTTATATAAACATAACTCCAAAACCAAACATGTGTCATGTCTAAAAATGTCTGTAATAATGTATTTATGTGAGTTTGTAAGGTTTGCAAAAACAAAAAGTAGTTTTTTACTCAATATGAAAGTAATGATCTTAGAATCCTGAGATAATGCAATAAAAGCAATAAAATTGTATTTAAACATAACTCCTAAACAACCCAGGCAAAATGGGTAATAATGCCTGGAGACATGTATCTTTGTTAGTTTTACTAGAAAAATGATCTTTTGTAAAGTTTGCAAAGACACAAGCTAGTTTTTTTTAATTCAATATGACAGTATAACAGTCATACTAAATATACAAGTTATATAAACAAAACTCCAAAACCAAACATGTGTCATGTCTAAAAATGTCTGTAATAATGTATTTATGTGAGTTTGTAAGGTTTGCAAAAACAAAAAGTAGTTTTTTACTCAATATGAAAGTAATGGTCTTAGAATCCTGAGATAATGCGAAAAAAGCAATAAAAATGTATTTAAACATAATTCCTAAACAACCCATGCAAAATGGCTAATAATGCCTGGAGACACGTATCTTTGTTAGTTTTACTAGAAAAATGATCTTTTTTAAAGTTTGCAAAGACACAAGCTAGTTGTTTTTATTCAATAAGACAGTATAACATTATTACTAAATATGAAAGTTATATAAACATAACTCCAAAACCAAACATGTGTCATGTCTAAAAATGCCTGTAATAATGTATTAATGTGAGTTTGTGAGGTTTGCAAAAACAAAAAGTAGTGTTTTACTCAATATGAAAGTAATGATCTTAGAATCCTGAGATAATGCGAATAAAGCAATACAAATGTATTCAAACACAACTTTTAAAACAAACATGTAAATTGTCTAAAAATGCCTGTAATATTGAATCTATGTAAGTTTTACTAGAATCAATTGTTTTTGTAAGGTTTGCAAATACAAAAATTAGGTTTTACACATAATGACATTATAACTTTAACACTCAATATGAAAGTTATTTAATTATAACTCCTAAATACACATGAAACATGTCTAATAGCGTGAAAAAAAATATCTTTGTGAGTGTTGCTAGAAACATTTTCTTTTGTAAGGTTTGCAAAGACACAAGTTAGTTTTTTTTAACTCAATATGACAGTATAACGCCACACTCAATATGACAGTTATTTAAACATAACTCCTAAACCACACCTGAAAAATGGCTAATAATGCCTGAAATAATGCATCTTTGGGAGTTTTACTGGAAACATATGCTTTTTTAAGGCTTGCAAACACAAACATTATTTGTATTGTATTATGTATTACAACATAATTCCTAAACCAAACATGCAAAATGTCTGAAAATGCCTGTAATATTGAATCCATGTGAGTTTTATTTGAATCAGTTGTATGGTTTGCTAATACAAAAATTGGGTTTTATGACAAACACAAGTTAGTTTTTTTACTTAATATAACAGTTTAGCTGTCATACTATATATGAAAGTTATATAAACATAACTCCAAAACCAAAACCAAACATGCATTATGTCCAAAACTGCCTGTAATATTGTATATATGTGAGTTTTACCAGAATCAGGGTTGCAAATACAAAAATTGGGTTTTATGACAGTATACTGTCACACTCAATATGACAGTTATTTAAACATAACTCAAACAACACATGCAAAATAGCTAATAATGCCTGGAGCATGTATCTTAGTTAGTTCTACTAGAAAAATGGTATTTTGTAAGGTTTGCAAAGACACAAGTTAGTTGTTTTTTTTATTCAATATGACAGAATAACTGTCATACTAAATATGAAAGTTATATAAACATTACTCTAAAACCAAACATGCATTGTGTCTAAAAAATGCCTGTAATATTGTATCTGTGTGAGCAGCGGCTTTACTTTGAGTTCCTCCCGGATGACAGAGCTTCTCACCCTGTCTCTAAGGGAGAGACCCACCACCCGGCAGAGGAAACGCATTTCGGCCGCTTGTCCTTTCGGTCATAACCCAAAGCTGGGAACGTAGATCGACGGTAAATTGAGAGCTTTTCCTTCTGGCTCAGCTCCTTCTTCACCACAACGGATCGATATAGCGTCCTCAATACTGAAGACCATGTATCTAGTTAGTTTTACTAGAAAAATGGTATTTTGTAAGGTTTGCAAAGACACAAGTTAGTTGTTTTTTTTTATTCAATATGACATACAGCTGTCATACTAAATATGAAAGTTATATAAACATTACTCTAAAACCAAACATGCATTATGTCTAAAAATGCCTGTAATATTGTATCTGTGTGAGTTTAACTAGATTTAGTTGTTTTTGCAAGGTTTGCAAGTACAAAATAAGGGTTTTACTCACTATGACAGTTTACTGTCACACTCAATCTGACAGTTATTTATTTAAACATAACTCCTAAACCACACATGCAAAATGAATAATAATGCCTGGAGATATGTATCTTTGTGAGTTTTACTAGAAACATTATATTGTGTAAGGTTTAGTTAGTTTTTGTACTCAATCTGACAGTATAACTGTCATTCTAAATCCATCCATTTTCTTCCGCTTATCCGAGGTCGGGTTGCGGGGGCAGCAGCCTGAGCAGAAAATCCCAGACTTCCCTCTCCCCAGCCACTTCGTCCAGCTCTTCTCGGGGTATTCCGAGGCGTTCCCAGGCCAGCCGGGGACATAGTCTTTCCAATGTGTCCTAGGTCTTCCCCGTGGCCTCCTGCCACACCTCCCTAGAGGCGTTCGGGTGGCATCCTGAGCAGATGCCCGAACCACCTCATGGCTCCTCTCAATGTGGAGGAGCAGCGGCTTTAGTTTGAGTTCCTCCCGGATGACAGAGCTTCTCACCCTGTCTCTAAGGGAGAGACCCACCACCCGGCAGAGGAAACACATTTCGGCCGCTTGTCCTTTCGGTCATAACCCAAAGCTGGGAACGTAGATCGACGGTAAATTGAGAGCTTTTCCTTCTGGCTCAGCTCCTTCTTCACCACAACGGATCGATATAGCGTCCTCAATACTGAAGACGCCGCACCAATCCGCCTGTGGATCTCTCGATCCACTCTATCCTCACTCGTGAACAAGACTCCTAGGTACTTGAACTCCTCCACTTGGGGCAAGATCTCCTCCCCAACCTGGAGATGGCACTCGACCCTTTCCTGCGCGAGAACCATGGACTTGGACTTGGAGGTGCTGATTCTCATCCCAGTCGCTTCACACTCAAGGACCCTGCCGAGAGTATAGACCTGGTCTACCGTTCCACGACCAGGACGAAAACCACACTGTTCGTCCTGGATCCGAGTTTCCTCCTCTCCAGTACACATGAATAGACCTTACCGGGAAGGCTGAGGAGTGTGTTTCACGATAGTTGGAACACACCCTCCGGTTCCCCTTCTTAAAGATAGGAGCCACCACCCCGGTCTGCCAATCCAGAGGTACCGCCCCCAATGTTCACGCGATGTTGCAGAGTCTTGTCAACCAAGACAGCCCCACAGTATCCAGAGCCTTAAGGAACTCATCCACCACCGGGGCCTTGCCACAGAGGAGCTTTTTAACTACCTAGGCAACCTAAGCCCCAGAAATAGGAGAGTCCACCACAGATTCCCCAGGCACTGCTTGGCCTGTCGGTATGCCCGCTGCCTCTGGAGTCCCATGAGCCAAAAGGACCCAATAGGCTCTTTCTTCAGCTTGACGGCATCCCTCACTGCTGGTGGCCACCAGCGAGTTCTAGGATTACCGCCACGACAGGCACCAAACACCTTGCGGCCACAGCTCCAATCAGCAGGCTCGACAAGAGAGGCACGGAACATGGTCCACTCAGACTCAATGTCCAGCACCTCCCTCGTGACATGTTCAAAGTTCTTCCTTATGTTTGAACATTGTGTTTGTTATGGACAATCCGTGACGAGCACAAAAGTCCAATAACAAAGCACCACTTGGGTTCAGATCCGGGTGGCCATTTTTCCCAATCACGACTCTCCAGGTTTCACTGTCCTTGCCAACATGAGCATTGAAGTCCCCCAACAGAACAAGGGAATCACCTGAGGGAGCACTCTCCAGTACTCCCTCAAGGGAATCCAAAAAGAGTGGGTACTCTGAGCTGCTGTTTGGTGCGTAAACACAAACAACAGTCAGGACCCGTCACCCAACCCGAAGGCGGAGGGAAGCTACCATCTCGTCTACTGGGTTAAAGTCCAACGTGCAGGCTTTGAGCAACAACAATTGCCACCCCAGCCTCTCATTGCTTGCAACGCCAGAGTGGAAGAGAGTCCAGCCCCTCTTGAGAGAACAGGTTCCAGAGCCCTTGCTGTGCGTCGAAGTGAGTCCAACTATATCTAGCTGGAACTTCTTCACCTCGCGCACCAGCTCAGGCTCTTTCCCTCCCAGCGAGGTGACGTTCCACGTCCCAAGAGCGAGCTTATGTAGCCGATAATCGGACCGCCAAGTGCCCTGCCTTCGGCTGCCGCCCAGTTCACACTGCATCCGACCTCTATGACCTCAATGGGCCCATGAGTGGTGAGCCCATTGGAGGGTTGACCCACGTTGCCTCTTCGAGCTGAGCCCGGCAGGGCCCCATGGAGACAGGCCCGGCCACCAGTCGCTCGCCATCATGCCCCACCTCTGCGCCTGGCTCCACAGGGGAGCCACGGTGACCTGCGCCTGGGCGAGAAAAAATCTAGGTCCTCGATTTGTACTTTTCATAAAGGTCTTTGAGCTGCTCTTTGTCTGATCCCTCACCTAGGACCTTTTCTCAGGGGATCCCGAGGCGTTCCCAGGCCAGCCGGGAGACATAGTGTTCCCAATGTGTCCTGGGTCTTCCCCGTGGCCTCCAGGATGACAGAGCTTCACCTTCACCAGGGGTGTCAAACTCAAATACAGAGTGGGCCAAAGTTTAAAACTGAACAAAGCCGCGGGCCAAGGTTGAACAAATTAACCTTTTAATAGGGACCCAAACAAGTTTTGCATTGAATATTGAACAAGCAAGGATTATATAACTTTATAGTGACATGCAAAATGGAGTTTCAAATAATAATAATAATAATTAAAAAATATCAATTGCATATCAAATACAATTTAAATAAAAATTGAATGCCTCTTTTCTATTTGCAGCCTTCTGAGGCAAATATCAACATTAACTTTTTCCACAGGCTAATACATTTGAAAATAAAATAACAATGAATAAAACAACCATTCAGGACTTTAAACTGCTCAGTTTGCAACACACTGATCTAATTTGATGTGCCCAAGCCAGATACCTGGCATCTTTTTTTAGATGATAGTTCTTTAACGTCGGGGCTCAGGCTTTGAGCTGAGGCAACTTTCATTATCGAACGAAGGTGTTCAACAGTCATATCTCGTACACCCAATTCTAACATCATTCACACCCAGTCACAAGAAATGTGCAGCTTCAGCACGCATACACAAATGAATGCAACGCATACTTCATCAACAGCGATACAGGTTACACTGAGAGTGCCAGTATAAAAAACTTTAACACCGTTAGAAATATACGCCACACTGTGAACCCACACCAAACAAAAATAAAAAACACTTTTCAGGAGAACATCCGCACCGTAACATAACATAAACACAAAAGAACAAATACCCAGAATCTTTTGCAGCACTAACTCTTTCGGGACGCTACAAAATACACCCCCGCTACCACCAAACCCCCCCCCCCCCTACACACACACACACCTTGTAGCTTCCCGGAAGATTTAGTGCTACAAAGGGTTCCGGGTATTTGTTCTGTTGTGTTTATGTTGTGTTACGGTGCGGATGTTCTCCCGAAATGTGTTTGTCATTCTTGTTTGGTGTGGATTCACAGTGTGGAGTATATTTCTAAAAGTCTTAAAGTTTTTTATTTGGCTACCGTCAGTGTAACCTGTATCGCTGTTGATGAAGTATGCGTTGCATTCAAGTGTGTGTGTGGGTGCAGAAGCTGCACTGACATGAAATTTGGGCCGGCACTTGTTTGACTAGCTGAAAAAAAAAAAAAAAAATTCGGGAGGAGTGCTGGAGTCACTCCCGGGAGGGTTGGCAAGTATTAGAAGTAGCGGTGAATGCGGTGTTACCGCGGCACTGCCGCAATGTAAAGGCGTCCAACCTAGCTTAATCTCAGGGCTTGCTGCCCTTCTTGCCACCTACTATGTGTTTAACTTGGAATACCAAGAGGAAGGTCCTCGGACATTGGAATTTGTTCAAAGGTAAATCCTCTTGATACTGTTTAAATACTGTTAGGATATTTTATTTTATATTTCTCACCTCTGTTCAGGAATTTGACTTGTCATTTCCCCAATTTGGTGCCTTAAATCAATGACTCTTCTGTTCCTTTGTGGACCTTCTTATTAGTGACCGAAGCACCAGTTTGACTCTAGGATACAGAGAAGGTAGGTAATGTGCAGGTAAAGATATGTTGACTGGGTCAAAGAAGGAAGCACCTGTTTGACCCCAGGATGCAGAAAAAGTAGGTAATTTGCAGGTAAAGATATGTTGACTGGATGATGGCAGGAAGCACCAGTGTGACCCCACTATGCAGGGAAGGTAGGTAATGTGCGGGTGAAGGTATGTTGAATGGGTGAAAGAAGGAAGCGCAGGTGTGGTCGAGGCCATGCAGACAAGGTAGGTATGTGCAGGTGAAGATATGTTGTATGGTGAAAGAAAGAAGCACCAGTGTGACCCAAGGATGCAGGGAAGGTAGGTAATGTGCAGGTAAAGATATGTTGAATGGGTGAAGGCAGGAAACACCAGCTAGACGCCAGGATACAGAGAAGGTAGGTAATGTGCAGGTAAAGATATGTTGAATGAGTAAAGGCAGGAAACACCAGCTTGACTCCAGGATACAGAGAAGGTAGGTAATGTGCAGGTAAATATATGTTAATGGGTAAAGGTAGAAAGCACCAGCGTGACCACACTATGCAGAGAAGGTAGGTAATGCGCAGGTAAAGATATGTTGAATGGGTAAAGGCAAGAAGCACCAGTGTGACCCCAGGATGCAGAGAAGGTAGGTAAAGAGCAGGTAACGATATGTTAAATGGGTGAAAGCAGGAAACATCAGCGTAAATACACGGTCCCGTGGATGGAGAGAAAACATAAATAGAGAGAGGGATTGGGGAGGCTTTAGCATTGTCTTCCTCTCTGAATTTGTCTTAATGGGTTTTAGAGCATTCACTCATCTACAGCTGTGGTTATGGTATAGGCTCACATATATCCTAAAATTGATATTAATATTTGTGCATATTCCTAAATAACAATGTGAGGGGGGTTCTGTATCGACTGCAAGTAATCTTCAATCACAACAGAATATCTAATATGCTTTCTCTCTTTTTTAGGCGATTCGTTGGCGTTAACCCTGAGAGGGGAACAAAGGCTAGCCAGGGAAAGGTGGTGTCCAAGAAGACCGGGAAGCTGGTCCAGAAAAAGGCAGCAACTGTAAATCCTCACGTAGCCACCCTTATAAAACATCTCACAGACTTTGAGTGGGGCTTTATGTAGCCGACAACTAAACACTGGACTCGTGTTCAGTGTTTTGTCTCCAGTTAGAAATTAAGTGGACATGTTATAAATGTTCAAATGCTTTACTGAAAATAAGAAGAATGCACTAAATGTACATTGAATGTATTTGATGCACTTTAAAATAATTGGTTAATAAAAACATAATCTTGCAAGGCCATTTCTCCAGTCATTTTTATGCCAGCAGATTGCAGGGGTTTTGATTTTGAAAAATTAAAAGTTCAACTCATTAACTTCTAGTGGCATTATACTGTAAAGCTCAGTCTATAGTGCTTACAATTATTTTACTGTAATTAACTGTTAATGGATATTACAGTAGATACACTAAAATAACAGTGTAATGCCGCTAAACAGATGACAGTATTATGCTGTGAAGCGTATATTTGATACAGCACAGTACTGTGATACTTTTTAAAGTAATAAACTGTAGTGATAGATCACAGTATGTGTGCTGTAGAAAAACAGTTTTATACTGGAACCATTAGCTGCCAGTAGGTTACTGTAATTAAACGGTGAAAATTCTTACAGTAAGGGAGAGACCCGCCACCCAGCGGAGAAAACTCATTTCGGCCACTTGTACCCGTGACCTTGTCCTTTCGGTCATAACCCAAAGCTCAAGACCATAGGTGAGGATGGGAACGTAGATTGACCGGTAAATTGAGAGCTTTTCCTTCTGGCGCAGCTCCTTCTTACCACAACGAATCGATATAGCGTCCTCATTACTGAAGACGCCGCACCGATCAGCCTGTGCATCTCACGATCCACTCTTCCCTCACTCATGAACAAGACTCCAGGTACTTGAACTCATCCACTTGGGGCAAGATCTCCTGCCCAACCTCGAGATGGCACTCCACCCTTTCCCGGGCGAGAACCTTGGACTTGGAGGTGCTGATTCTCATCCCAGTCGCTTCACACTCGGCTGCGAACCAATCCAATGAGAGCTGAAGATCCTGGCCAGTTAAAGCCATAAGGACCACATCATCTGCAAAAAGGAGAGACCTAATCCTGCAGCCACCAAACCGGATCCCCTAAACGCCATGACTGCGCCTAGAAATTATGTCCATAAAATGTATGAACACATTTGGTGACAAAGGGCAGCCAACACAAGGGTTGGACTCCGGTCCAACCCTCACTGGAAAGGGGTCCGACTTACTGCTGGCAATGCGGACCAAGCTCTGACACTGATCATACAGGGAGCGACCCGCCACAATCAGACATGCCGATACCCCATACTCTCTGAGCACTCCCCACAGGACTTCCCGGGGTGGCCACGGTCGAATGTCTTCTCCAAGTCCACAAAGCACATGTAGACTGGTTGGACAAACTCCCATGCACACTCAAGGACCCTGCCGAGAGTATAGATCTGGTCTACCGTTCCACGACCAGGACGAAAACCACACTGTTCGTCCTGGATCCGAGGTTCCTCCTCTCCAGTACACATGAATAGACCTTACCGGGAAGGCTGAGGAGTGTGATCTACGATAGTTGGAACACACCCTCCGGTTCCCCTTCTTAAAGAGAGGAACCACCACCCCGGTCTGCCAATCCAGAGGTACCGCCCCTGATGTCCACGCGATGTTGCAGAGTCTTGTCAACTAAAACAGCCCCACAGCATCCAGAGCCTTAAGGAACTCCGGACGGAGCTCATCCACCCCCGGGGCCTTGCCACCGAGGAGCTTTTTAACTACCTTGGCAACCTCAGCCCCAGAAATAGGAGAGCCCACCACAGATTCCCCAGGCACTGCTTGGCCTGTCGGTATGCCCGCTGCCTCTGGAGTCCCATGAGCCAAAAGGACCAGATAAGCTCTTTCTTCAGCTTGACGGCATCCCCCACTGCTGGTGGCCACCAGCGGGTTCTAGGATTACCGCCACGACAGGCACCAAACACCTTGCGGCCACAGCTCCAATCAGCTGGCTTGACAAGAGAGGCACGGAACATGATCCATTCAGACTCAATGTCCAGCACCTCCTTTGTGACATGTTCAAAGTTCCTCCGGAGGTGGAAAAAGAAACTCTCTCTGACAGGAAGAACCTGTCAGAGAGAGGTAAAAAGTGGACTTGAAGTGGGTGTGGCATGGATGATTGTTTGGCGCCCAATAAAAGACTTGATGGAGGATTCTTCAGTCAGCAGATGTTAAAGCAGCATAAATCTACTGGAGCCTATCCCAGTGCACCTTGGCACTGGACAGGTGAAATGACAAACAGGTGTGTGCATCAGTCGCGGCGCGGCGCCATAGGCATTCCCAAAAGACTCTCACAATGCGTTTGGGCCTGCCAGGTCTGTCCGGGATCCTACCCCACCATCGGAGCCAGCTCACCAGGTGGTGATCGGTAGAAAGCTCGCCCCTCTCTTCACCCGAGTGTCCAAAACACGAGGCCGCAAATCCCTTGACACAACTACAAAGTCAATCATGGAACTGCGGCCGAGGGTGTCCTGGTGCCAAGTGCACATATGGACACCCTTATGTTTGAACATTGTGTGACGAGCACAAAAGTCCAATAACAAAGCACCACTTGGGTTCAGATCCGGGTGGCCATTTTTCCCAATCACGACTCTCCAGGTTTCAAAGTCGTTGCCAACATGAGCGTTGAAGACCCCCAGCAGAACAAGGGAATCACCCGAGGGAGCACTCTCAAGGGAATCCAAAAAGAGTGGGTACTCTGAGCTGCTGTTTGGTGCGTAAACACCAACAACAGTCAGGACCCGTCACCCAACCCGAAAGCGGAGGGAAGCTACCATCTCGTCTTCTGGGTTAAGTCCAACGTGCAGGCTTTGAGCCGGGGGGCAACAAGAATTGCCAACCCAGCCTCTCATTACTTGCAACGCCAGAGTGGAAGAGAGTCCAACCCCTCTTGAGAGAACAGGTTCCAGAGCCCTTGCTGTGCGTCGAAGTGAGTCCAGCTTTATCTAGCCGGGAACTTCTCCACCTCGCGAGGTGACGTTCCACGTCCCAAGAGCGAGCTTATGTAGCCGATAATCGGACCGCCAAGTGCCCTGCCTTCGGCTTCCGCCCAGCTAACACTGCACCCGACCTCTATGACCCAGCCCATGAGTGGTGAGCCTATTGCAGGGGGGACCCACGTTGCCTCTTCGAGCTGGGCCCCATGGGCACCAGTCGCTCGCCATCGTGCCCCACCTCTGGGCCTGGCTCCACAGGGGAGCCACGGTGACCCGCGTCCGGGCGAGAAAATATCTAGGTCCTCGATTTGTACTTTTCATAAAGGTCTTTGAGCTGCTCTTTGTCTGATTCCTCACCTAGGACCTGTTTGTCTTGGGGGACCCTATCAGGGGGCATAGAAGCCCCCGGACAACATAGCTCCTAGGATCAGTGGGACACGCAAACCACAAAGGTGGCGGCTCAGAAAGCAGGTTATATAAACATAACTCCAAAACCAAACATGCAAGATGTCTAAACATGCCTGTAATATTGTATCAATGTGAGTTTTAGTAGAATCGGTTGTTTTTTTAAGGCTTGCAAACACAAAACGTTTTTTTTACTCAATATGACAGTAAGTTCTTAAAATGCTGAGATAATGTGAAAAAAGCAATACAAATGTATTCCAACATGATTCCTAAACCAAACATGCAAAATGTCTAAAAATGCCTGTAATATTGAATCCATGTGAGTTTTACTAAAATCATTTGTTTTTGTAAGGTTTGCAAATACAAAAATTGAGTTTTATGACAGACACAAGTTAGTTTTTTTACTCATTATAACAGTATAGATGTCATACTATATATTAAAGTTATATAAACATAACTCGAAAACCAAACGTGCATTATGTCCAAAATTGCCTGTAATATTGTATGGATGTGAGTTTTACTAGAATCACGTTTGCAAATACAAAAATTGGGTTTTATGACAGTATACTGTCACACTCAATATGACAGTATAACTGTCATACTAAATCCATCCATTTCCTTCCGCTTATCCGAGGTCGGGTTGCGGGGGCAGCAGCCTAAGCAGAGAGCCCAGACTTCCCTCTCCCCAGCCACTTCGTCCAGCTCTTCTCGGGGGATCCCGAGGCGTTCCCAGGACATAGTCTTTCCAATGTATCCTAGGTCTTCCCCATGGCCTCCTGCCGTTCGGACCTAGGGAGGCGTTCGGGTGGCATCCTGAGCAGATGCCCGAACCACCTCATCTGGCTCCTCTCAATGTGGAGGAGCAGCGGCTTTACACTGAGTTCCTCCCAGATGACAGAGCTTCTCACCCTATCTCTAAGGGAGAGACCCACCACCCGGCGGAGGAAACTCATTTCGGCCGCTTGTACCCGTGACCTTGTCCTTTCGGTCATAACCCAAAGCTCATGACCATAGGTGAGGATGGGAACGTTGATCGACCGGTAAATTGAAAGCTTTTCCTTCTGGCTCAGCTCCTTCTTCACCACAACGGATCGATATAGCGTCCTCATTACTGAAGACGCCGCACCGATCCGCCTGTAGATCTCACAATCCACTCTATCCTCACTCGTGAACAAGACTCCTAGGTACTTGAACTCCTTCACTTGGGGCAAGATCTCTTTCCCAACCTCGAGATGGCACTCCACCCTTTCCCGGGCGAGAACCATGGACTCGGACTTGGAGGTGCTGATTCTCATCCCAGTCGCTTCACTGCGAACCGATCCAATGAAAGCTGAAGATCTTGGCCAGTTGAAGCCATCAGGACCACATCATCTGCAAAAAGCAGAGACCTAATCCTGCAGCCACCAAACCAGGCGCAGTCATGGCGTTGAGGGGATCCTCAAAGCCATGACTGCGCCTAGATATTCTGTCCATTAAAGTTATGAACAGAATCGGTGACAAAGGGCAGCCTTGGCGGAGTCCAACCCTCACTGGAAAGGGGTCCGACATACTGCCGGCAATGCGGACCAAGCTCTGACACTGATCATACAGGGAGACACCCGCCACAATCAGACATGCCAATACTCCATACTCTCTGAGCACTCCCCACAGGATTTACCGGGGGCCAAGGTCGAATGTCTTCTCCAAGTCCACAAAACTTATGTAGACTGGTTGGGCAAACTCCCATGCACACTCAAGGACCCTGCCGAGAGTATAGAGCTGGTCTACCGTTCCACGACCAGGACGAAAACCACACTGTTCGTCCTGGATCCGAGGTTCCTCCTCTCCATTACACATGCATAGACCTTACCGGGAAGGCTGAGGAGTGTGATCTACGATAGTTGGAACACACCCTCCGGTTCCCCTTCTTAAAGAGAGGAACCACCACCCCGGTCTGCCAATCCAGAGGTACCGCCCCCGATGTAGACGCAATGTTGCAGAGTCTTGTCAACCAAGACTGCCCCACAGCATCCAGAGCCTTAAGGAACTCCGGACGGAGCTCATACCACCGAGGAGCTTTTTAACTACCTTGGCAACCTCAGCCCCAGAAATAGGAGAGCCCACCACAGACTTCCCAGGCACTGTTTCCTCATAGGAAGACGTGTTGGTGGGACTGAGGAGGTCTCGCTTGGCCTGTCGGTATGCCCACTGCCTCTGGAGTCCCATGAGCCAAAAGGACCCGGTGGCTCTTTCTTCAGCTTGACAGCATCCCTCACTGCTGGTGGATTACCGCCACGACAGGCACCAAACACCTTGCGGCCACAGCTTCAATCAGCTGGCTCAACAAGAGAGGAACGGAACATGGTCCACTCAGACTCAATGTCCAGCACCTCCCTCGTGACATGTTCAAAGTTCTTCCGGACATGTTCAAAGTTCTTCAGGAGACTCTGCTAGGTGTTCCCAGCAGACCCTTACAATGCGTTTGGGCCTGCCAGGTCTGACCGGCATCCTCCCCTACCATCGGAGCCAGCTCACCACCAGGTGGTGGTTGGTAGAAAGCTCTGCCCCTCTCTTCACCGAGTGTCCAAAACATGAGGCCGCAAATCCCATGACACAACTACAAAGTCAATCATGCGGCCGAGGGTGTCCTTGTGCCAAGTACACATATGGACACCCTTATGTTTGAACATTGTGTTTGTCATGGACAATCCGTGACAAGCACAAAAGTCCAATAACAAAGCACCACTTGGGTTCAGATCCGGGTGGCCATTTTTCCCAATCACGACTCTCCAGGTTTCACTGTCGTTGCCAACATAGCGTTGAAGTCCACCAGCAGAACAAGGGAATCACCCGAGGAAGCACTCTCCAGTACTCCCTCAAGGGAATCCAAAAAGAGTTGGTACTCTGAGCTGCTGTTTGGTGTGTAAACACAAACAACAGTCAGGACCCGTCACCCAACCCGAAGGCTGAAGGAAGCTACCATCTCGTCTATTGGGTTTAAAGTCCAACGTGCAGGCTTTGAGCCGGGGGGAAACAAGAATTGCCACCCCAGCCTCTCATTAGTTGCAACGCCAGTGTGGAATCTCTTCCACTCTGGCGTTGCAAGTAATGAAAGTTCAGCTCAGTCCAGCCCCTCTGAGAGAACAGGTTCCAGAGCCCTTGCTGTGAGTCCAACTATATCTAGCCGGGAACGTCTCCACCTCAAGCACCAGCTCAGGCTCCTTCCCTCCCAGCGAGGTGACGTTCCATGTCCCAAGAGCGAGCTTATGTAGCCGATAATCGGACCACCAAGTGCCCTGCCTTCGGCTGCCGCCCAGCTCACACTGCACCCTCTATGACCCAGCCCATGAGTGGTGAGCCCTGGAGTGGGGATCCACGTTGCCTCTTCGAGCTGAGCACGGCTGGGCCCCATGGGGACAGGCCCGTCAATCGCCATCGTGCCATACCTCTGGGCCTGGCTCCACAGGGGAGCCACGGTGACCTGCGTCCGGGCGAGAAAAAATCTAGGTCCTCAATTGTACTTTTAATAAAGGTCTTTGCGCTGCTCTTTGTCTGAGCCCTCACCTAGGACCTGTTTGTCTTGGGAGACCATAGAAGCCCCCGGACAACATAGTTCCTGGATCAGTGGGACACGCAAACCACAAAGGTGGCGGCTCAGAAAGCAGGTTATATAAATATAACTCCAAAACCAAACATGCAATATGTCTAAACATGCCTGTAATATTGTATCAATGTGAGTTTTCCTAGAATCGTTTGTTTTTGTAAGGTTTGCAAATACAAAAATTAGGTTCTACTCACAATGACAAAATCACACTCAATATGACAGCTATTTAAACATAACTCATAAACCACACAAAAAAATGGCTAATAATGCCTGAAATAATGAATCATTAACTACTGAGTTTTACATTTTGCAAACACAAAAAGTAGTTTTTTAATTGACTGTAATGTTCTTAGAACCCTGAGATAATGGGAAAAAAGCAATAAAAATGTATTTAAACCTAACTCCTAAACAACACATGCAAAATGGCTAATAATGCCTAGGGAGACATGTAACGTTGTTAGTTTAAAAAAAATGATCTTTTGTAAAGATATCAAAGACACAAGCTAGTTTTTTTTATTCAATATGACAGTATAACAGTCATAATACATATGAAAGTTATATAAACATAACTCCAAAACCAAACATGTGTCATGTCTAAAAATGCCTGTAATAATGTATTTATGTGAGGTTGTAAGGTTAACAAAAACAAAAAGTAGTTTTTTACTCAATATGAAAGTAATGTTCTTAGAATCCTGAGATAATGCGAAAAAAGCAATACAAATGTATTTAAACATTACTCCTAAACAACATATGCAAAATGGCTAATAATGCCTGGAAACATGTATCTTTGTTAGTTTTACTAGAAAATTTATCTTTTATAAAGTTTGCAAAGACACAAGCTAGTTGTTTTTTTTTCAATAAAACAGCACAACAGTCATACTAAACATGAAAGTTATATAAACATAACTCCAGAACCAAACGTGTGTCATGTCTAAAATTGCCTATAATAATGTATTTATGTGAGTTTGTAAGGTTTGCAAAAACAAAAAGTAGTTTTTTCCTCAATATGAAAGTAAGGATTTTAGAATCCTGAGATAATGCGAAAAAAGCAATAAAAATGTATTTAAACATAATTCCTAAACAACCCATGCAAAATGGCTAATAATGCCTTGAGACATGTATCTTTGTTAGTTTTACTAGAAACATTATCTTTTGTAAAGTTTGCAAAGACACAAGCTAGTTTTTTTTAATTCAATATGACAGTATAACAGTCATATTAAATATAAAAGTTATATAAACATAACTCCAAAACCAAACATGTGTCATGTCTAAAAATGCCTGTAATAATGTATTTATGTGAGTTTGTAAGCTTTGCTAAAACAAAAAGTAGTTTTTTACTCAATATGAAATTAATGATCTAAGAATCCTGAGATAATGCGAAAAAAGCAATAAAAATGTATTTAAACATAATTCCTAAACAACCCATGCAAAATGGGTAATAATGCCTGGAGACATGTATCTTTGTTAGTTTTACTAGAAAAATGATCTTTTGTAAAGTTTGCAAAGACACAAACTATTTTTTTTAATTCAATATGACAGTATAACAGTCATATTAAATATAAAAGTTATATAATTATAACTCCAAAACCAAACATGTGTCATGTCTAAAAATGCCTGTAATAATGTATTAATGTGAGTTTGTAAGGTTTGCAAAAACAAAAAGTAGTTTTTTCCTCAATATGAAAGTAAGGATTTTAGAATCCTGACATAATGCGAAAAAAGCAATAAAAATGTATTTAAACATAATTCCTAAACAACCCATGCAAAATGGGTAATAATGCCTGGAGACATGTATCTTTGTTAGTTTTACTAGAAAAATGATCTTTTGTAAAGTTTGCAAAGACACAAGCTAGTTTTTTTTAATTCAATATGACAGTATAACAGCCATACTGAATATAAAAGTTATATAAACATAACTCCAAAACCAAACATGTGTCGTGTCTAAAAATGTCTGTAATAATGTATTTATGTGAGTTTGTAAGGTTTGCAAAAACAAAAAGTAGTTTTTTACTCAATATGAAAGTAATGATCTTAGAATCCTGAGATAATGCGAAAAGAGCAATAAAAATGTATTTAAACATAACTCCTAAACAACCCAGGCAAAATGGGTAATAATGCCTGGAGACATGTATCTTTGTTAGTTTTACTAGGAAATGTATATTTTGTAAAGTTTGCAAAGACACAAGCTAGTTGTTTTTATTCAATAAGACAGTATAACAGTCATACTAAATAAGAAAGTTATATAAACATAACTCCAGAACCAAACGTGTGTTATGTCTAAAATTGCCTATAATAATGTATTTATGTGAGTTTGTAAGGTTTGCAAAAACAAAAAGTAGTTTTTTCCTCAATATGAAAGTAAGCATTTTAGAATCCTGAGATAATGCGAAAAAAGCAATAAAAATGTATTTAAACATAATTCCTAAACAACCCATGCAAAATGGGTAATAATGCCTGGGGACATGTATCTTTGTTAGTTTTACTAGAAAAATGATCTTTTGTAAAGTTTGCAAAGACACAAGCTAGTTTTTTTTAATTCAATATGACAGTATAACAGTCATACTAAATATACAAGTTATATAAACATAACTCCAAAACCAAACATGTGTCATGTCTAAAAATGTCTGTAATAATGTATTTATGTGAGTTTGTAAGGTTTGCAAAAACAAAAAGTAGTTTTTTACTCAATATGAAATTAATGATCTAAGAATCCTGAGATAATGCGAAAAAAGCAATAAAAATGTATTTAAACATAATTCCTAAACAACCCATGCAAAATGGGTAATAATGCCTGGAGACATGTATCTTTGTTAGTTTTACTACAAAAATGATCTTTTGTAAAGTTTGCAAAGACACAAACTATTTTTTTTAATTCAATATGACAGTATAACAGTCATATTAAATATAAAAGTTATATAAACATAACTCCAAAACCAAACATGTGTCATGTCTAAAAATGCCTGTAATAATGTATTAATGTGAGTTTGTAAGGTTTGCAAAAACAAAAAGTAGTTTTTTCCTCAATATGAAAGTAAGGATTTTAGAATCCTGACATAATGCGAAAAAAGCAATAAAAATGTATTTAAACATAATTCCTAAACAACCCATGCAAAATGGGTAATAATGCCTGGAGACATGTATCTTTGTTAGTTTTACTAGAAAAATGATCTTTTGTAAAGTTTGCAAAGACACAAGCTAGTTTTTTTTTATTCAATATGACAGTATAACAGCCATACTGAATATAAAAGTTATATAAACATAACTCCAAAACCAAACATGTGTCGTGTCTAAAAATGTCTGTAATAATGTATTTATGTGAGTTTGTAAGGTTTGCAAAAACAAAAAGTAGTTTTTTACTCAATATGAAAGTAATGATCTTAGAATCCTGAGATAATGCGAAAAGAGCAATAAAAATGTATTTAAACATAACTCCTAAACAACCCAGGCAAAATGGGTAATAATGCCTGGAGACATGTATCTTTGTTAGTTTTACTAGGAAATGTATATTTTGTAAAGTTTGCAAAGACACAAGCTAGTTGTTTTTATTCAATAAGACAGTATAACAGTCATACTAAATAAGAAAGTTATATAAACATAACTCCAGAACCAAACGTGTGTTATGTCTAAAATTGCCTATAATAATGTATTTATGTGAGTTTGTAAGGTTTGCAAAAACAAAAAGTAGTTTTTTCCTCAATATGAAAGTAAGCATTTTAGAATCCTGAGATAATGCGAAAAAAGCAATAAAAATGTATTTAAACATAATTCCTAAACAACCCATGCAAAATGGGTAATAATGCCTGGGGACATGTATCTTTGTTAGTTTTACTAGAAAAATGATCTTTTGTAAAGTTTGCAAAGACACAAGCTAGTTTTTTTTAATTCAATATGACAGTATAACAGTCATACTAAATATACAAGTTATATAAACATAACTCCAAAACCAAACATGTGTCATGTCTAAAAATGTCTGTAATAATGTATTTATGTGAGTTTGTAAGGTTTGCAAAAACAAAAAGTAGTTTTTTACTCAATAGGAAAGTAATGATCTTAGAATCCTGAGATAATGCGAAAAAAGCAATAAAAATGTATTTAAACATAACTCCTAAACAACCCAGGCAAAATGGGTAATAATGCCTGGAGACATGTATCTTTGTTAGTTTTACTAGGAAATGTATATTTTGTAAAGTTTGCAAAGACAAAAGCTAGTTGTTTTTATTCAATAAGACACTATAACAGTCATACTAAATATGAACGTTATATAAACATAACTCCAAAACCAAACATGTGTCATGTCTAAAAATGCCTGTAATAATGTATTAATGTGAGTTTGTGTGGTTTGCAAAAACAAAAAGTAGTTTTTTCCTCAATATGAAAGTAAGCATTTTAGAATCCTGAGATAATGCGAAAAAAGCAATAAAATTGTATTTAAACATAATTCCTAAACAACCCATGCAAAATGGGTAATAATGCCTGGAGACATGTATCTTTGTTAGTTTTACTAGGAAAATGAACTTTCGTAAAGTTTGCAAAGACACAAGCTAGTTTTTTTAATTCAATATGACAGTATAATAGTCATATTAAATATAAAAGTTATATAAACATAACTCCAGAACCAAACGTGTGTCATGTCTAAAATTGCTTATAATAATGTATTCATGTGAGTTTGTAAGGTTTGCAAAAACAAAAAGTAGTGTTTTACTCAATATGAAAGTAATGATCTTAGAATCCTGAGATAATGCGAATAAAGCAATACAAATGTATTCAAACACAACTTTTAAAACAAACATGTAAATTGTCTAAAAATGCCTGTAATATTGAATCTATGTAAGTTTTACTAGAATCAATTGTTTTTGTAAGGTTTGCAAATACAAAAATTAGGTTGACACATAATGACATTATAACTTTAACACTCAATATGAAAGTTATTTAATTATAACTCCTAAATACACATGAAACATGTCTAATAGCGTGAAAAAAAATATCTTTGTGAGTGTTGCTGGAAACATTTTCTTTTGTAAGGTTTGCAAAGACACAAGTTAGTTTTTTTTAACTCAATATGACAGTATAAGGCCCACTCAATATGACAGTTATTTAAACATAACTCCTAAACCACACCTGAAAAATGGCTAATAATGCCTGAAATAATGCATCTTTGGGAGTTTTACTGGAAACATATGCTTTTTTAAGGCTTGCAAACACAAACATTATTTGTATTGTATTATGTATTACAACATAATTCCTAAACCAAACATGCAAAATGTCTGAAAATGCCTGTAATATTGAATCCATGTGAGTTTTATTTGAATCAGTTGTATGGTTTGCTAATACAAAAATTGGGTTTTATGACAAACACAAGTTAGTTTTTTTACTTAATATAACAGTTTAGCTGTCATACTATATATGAAAGTTATATAAACATAACTCCAAAACCAAAACCAAACATGCATTATGTCCAAAACTGCCTGTAATATTGTATATATGTGAGTTTTACCAGAATCAGGGTTGCAAATACAAAAATTGGGTTTTATGACAGTATACTGTCACACTCAATATGACAGTTATTTAAACATAACTCAAACAACACATGCAAAATAGCTAATAATGCCTGGAGCATGTATCTTAGTTAGTTCTACTAGAAAAATGGTATTTTGTAAGGTTTGCAAAGACACAAGTTAGTTGTTTTTTTTATTCAATATGACAGAATAACTGTCATACTAAATATGAAAGTTATATAAACATTACTCTAAAACCAAACATGCATTGTGTCTAAAAAATGCCTGTAATATTGTATCTGTGTGAGCAGCGGCTTTACTTTGAGTTCCTCCCGGATGACAGAGCTTCTCACCCTGTCTCTAAGGGAGAGACCCACCACCCGGCAGAGGAAACGCATTTCGGCCGCTTGTCCTTTCGGTCATAACCCAAAGCTGGGAACGTAGATCGACGTAAATTGAGAGCTTTTCCTTCTGGCTCAGCTCCTTCTTCACCACAACGGATCGATATAGCGTCCTCAATACTGAAGACCATGTATCTAGTTAGTTTTACTAGAAAAATGGTATTTTGTAAGGTTTGCAAAGACACAAGTTAGTTGTTTTTTTTATTCAATATGACAGTACAGCTGTCATACTAAATATGAAAGTTATATAAACATTACTCTAAAACCAAACATGCATTATGTCTAAAAATGCCTGTAATATTGTATCTGTGTGAGTTTAACTAGATTTAGTTGTTTTTGCAAGGTTTGCAAATACAAAATAAGGGTTTTACTCACTATGACAGTTTACTGTCACACTCAATCTGACAGTTATTTATTTAAACATAACTCCTAAACCACACATGCAAAACGGCTAATAATGCCTGGAGATATGTATCTTTGTGAGTTTTACTAGAAACATTATATTGTGTAAGGTTTAGTTAGTTTTTGTACTCAATCTGACATTATAACTGTCATTCTAAATCCATCCATTTTCTTCCGCTTATCCGAGGTCGGGTTGCGGGGGCAGCAGCCTGAGCAGAAAATCCCAGACTTCCCTCTCCCCAGCCACTTCGTCCAGCTCTTCTCGGGGTATTCCGAGGCGTTCCCAGGCCAGCCGGGGACATAGTCTTTCCAATGTGTCCTAGGTCTTCCCCGTGGCCTCCTGCCACACCTCCCTAGAGGCGTTCGGGTGGCATCCTGAGCAGATGCCCGAACCACCTCATGGCTCCTCTCAATGTGGAGGAGCAGCGGCTTTACTTTGAGTTCCTCCCGGATGACGGAGCTTCTCACCCTGTCTCTAAGGGAGAGACCCACCACCCGGCAGAGGAAACACATTTCGGCCGCTTGTCCTTTCGGTCATAACCCAAAGCTGGGAACGTAGATCGACGGTAAATTGAGAGCTTTTCCTTCTGGCTCAGCTCCTTCTTCACCACAACGGATCGATATAGCGTCCTCAATACTGAAGACGCCGCACCAATCCGCCTGTGGATCTCTCGATCCACTCTATCCTCACTCGTGAACAAGACTCCTAGGTACTTGAACTCCTCCACTTGGGGCAAGATCTCCTCCCCAACCTGGAGATGGCACTCGACCCTTTCCTGCGCGAGAACCATGGACTTGGACTTGGAGGTGCTGATTCTCATCCCAGTCGCTTCACACTCAAGGACCCTGCCGAGAGTATAGACCTGGTCTACCGTTCCACGACCAGGACGAAAACCACGCTGTTCATCCTGGATCCGAGTTTCCTCCTCTCCAGTAGACATGAATAGACCTTACCGGGAAGGCTGAGGAGTGTGTTTCACGATAGTTGGAACACACCCTCCGGTTCCCCTTCTTAAAGAGAGGAACCACCACCCCGGTCTGCCAATCCAGAGGTACCGCCCCCAATGTTCACGCGATGTTGCAGAGTCTTGTCAACCAAGACAGCCCCACAGTATCCAGAGCCTTAAGGAACTCATCCACCACCGGGGCCTTGCCACAGAGGAGCTTTTTAACTACCTAGGCAACCTAAGCCCCAGAAATAGGAGAGTCCACCACAGATTCCCCAGGCACTGCTTGGCCTGTCGGTATGCCCGCTGCCTCTGGAGTCCCATGAGCCAAAAGGACCCGATAGGCTCTTTCTTCAGCTTGACGGCATCCCTCACTGCTGGTGGCCACCAGCGAGTTCTAGGATTACCGCCACGACAAGCACCAAACACCTTGCGGCCACAGCTCCAATCAGCAGGCTCCACAAGAGAGGCACGGAACATGGTCCACTCAGACTCAATGTCCAGCACCTCCCTTGTGACATGTTCAAAGTTCTTCCTTATGTTTGAACATTGTGTTTGTTATGGACAATCCGTGACGAGCACAAAAGTCCAATAACAAAGCACCACTTGGGTTCAGATCCGGGTGGCCATTTTTCCCAATCACGACTCTCCAGGTTTCACTGTCCTTGCCAACATGAGCATTGAAGTCCCCCAACAGAACAAGGGAATCACCCGAGGGAGCACTCTCCAGTACTCCCTCAAGGGAATCCAAAAAGAGTGGGTACTCTGAGCTGCTGTTTGGTGCGTAAACACAAACAACAGTCAGGACCCGTCACCCAACCCGAAGGCGGAGGGAAGCTACCATCTCGTCTACTGGGTTAAAGTCCAACGTGCAGGCTTTGAGCAACAACGATTGCCACCCCAGCCTCTCATTGCTTGCAACGCCAGAGTGGAAGAGAGTCCAGCCCCTCTTGAGAGAACAGGTTCCAGAGCCCTTGCTGTGCGTCAAAGTGAGTCCAACTATATCTAGCCGGAACTTCTTCACCTCGCGCACCAGCTCAGGCTCTTTCCCTCCCAGCGAGGTGACGTTCCACGTCCCAAGAGCGAGCTTATGTAGCCGATAATCGGACCACCAAGTGCCCTGCCTTCGGCTTCCGTCCAGTTCACACTGCATCCGACCTCTATGACCTCAATGGGCCCATGAGTGGTGAGCCCATTGGAGGGTTGACCCACGTTGCCTCTTCGAGCTGAGCCCGGCAGGGCCCCATGGAGACAGGCCCGGCCACCAGTCGCTCGCCATCGTGCCCCACCTCTGCGCCTGGCTCCACAGGGGTGACCTGCGCCTGGGCGAGAAAAAATCTAGGTCCTCGATTTGTACTTGTCATAAAGGTCTTTGAGCTGCTCTTTGTCTGATCCCTCACCTAGGACCTTTTCTCAGGGGATCCCGAGGCGTTCCCAGGCCAGCCGGGAGACATAGTGTTCCCAATGTGTCCTGGGTCTTCCCCGTGGCCTCCAGGATGACAGAGCTTCACCTTCACCAGGGGTGTCAAACTCAAATACAGAGTGGGCCAAAGTTTAAAACTGAACAAAGCCGCGGGCCAAGGTTGAACAAATTAACCTTTTAATAGGGACCCAAACAAGTTTTGCATTGAATATTGAACAAGCAAGGCTTATATAACTTTATAGTGACATGCAAAATGGAGTTTCAAATAATAATAATAATAATTAAAAAATATCAATTGCATATCAAATACAATTTAAATAAAAATTGAATGCCTCTTTTCTATTTGCAGCCTTCTGAGGTAAATATTAACATTAAGTTTTTCCACAGGCTAATAAATTTGAAAATAAAATAACAATGAATAAAACAACCATTCAGGACTTTAAACTGCTCAGTTTGCAACACACTGATCTAATTTGATGAGCCCAAGCCAGATACCTGGCATCTTTTTTTAGATGCTAGTTCTTTAATGTCGGGGCTCAGGCTTTGAGCTGAGGCAACTTTCATTATCGAACGAAGGTGTTCAACAGCACATGCAAAATGGCTGTTGAACTGGGTGATATCTCGTACACCCAATTCTAACATCATTCACACCCAGTCACAAGATATGTGCAGCTTCAGCACGCATACACAAATGAATGCAACGCATACTTCATCAACAGCGATACAGGTTACACTGAGGGTGCCAGTATAAAAAACTTTAACACTGTTAGAAATATACGCCACACTGTGAACCCACACCAAACAAAAATAAAAAAACACTTTTCGGGAGAACATCCGCACCGTAACATAACATAAACACAAAAGAACAAATACCCAGAATCTTTTGCAGCACAAACTCTTTCGGGACGCTACAAAATACACCCCCGCTACCACCAAACCACCCCCCCCCCACACACACACACCTTGTAGCGTCCCGGAAGATTTAGTGCTACAAAGGGTTCCGGGTATTTGTTCTGTTGTGTTTATGTTGTGTTACGGTGCGGATGTTCTCCCGAAATGTGTTTGTCATTCTTGTTTGGTGTGGATTCACAGTGTGGCGTATATTTCTAAAAGTCTTAAAGTTTTTTATTTGGCTACCGTCAGTGTAACCTGTATCGCTGTTGATGAAGTATGCGTTGCATTCAATTGTGTGTGGGTGCAGAAGCTGCACTGACATGAAACTGGGCCGGCACTCGTTTGACTAGCTGAAAAAAAAAAGAAAAAAGTCGGGAGGAGTGCTGGAGTCACTCCCGGGAGGGTTGGCAAGTATTAGAAGTAGCGGTGAATGCGGTGTTACCGCGGCACTGCCGCAATGTATAATCGACGGTCCAGCTTTAGTGTTAATTTGATATTGCCTCAAGAGCCATGTCAAATTACACGTTGGGCCAAATTTGGCCCACGGGCCACAGTTTGACACCCATGACCTTCACTGTAAAAAATTACTGTAAAAATAAAAAACAAAATTACAGTTATATGCTCCATCCATCCATCCATTTTCTACCGCTTATTCCCTTCGGGGTCGCGGGGGGCGCTGGAGCCTATCTCAGCTACAATCAGGCGGAAGGCGGGGTACACCCTGGACAAGTCGCCACCTCATCGCAGGGCCAACACAGATAGACAGACAACATTCACACTCACGTTCACACACTAGGGCCAATTTAGTGTTGCCAATCAACCTATCATGTTCTTCTTAAATGCAGTTAAGTACTGTAAATTTTGTTGCATTTTTCAAAAAATATCGACCAGCAGTAAGTTACTGTAAAACCTACAGTGTAATTCAGTATTTTTCAGACTTGTTTCTTGGGTCCGCCCACAATTCGTCCAACCGAGCTTCATTTCACCTGGCCGACCCTGCTAAATCCATCCTACTGCATCGTGTGTTTTTGATAACAAGGTAAGAGTCACTTGTACCTTGATGTGTCATTTTCTGTTTGAATTACTTTATATATATATATTTATAAAGTCCGAAATGACATAGCGTCACAGTCAGCATCACAGACACTATCGTTGACCACGCGCATGTACCGCCGCATGCTAGCTAGCTAAGTTTTCTTCTTTTTTGTCATAGTCATCATAAAAGATGATAACTTGCAACATATGTGCTACGACTTGCAGCAATGTATTTGCGTATGTTAGACACATGCGAAGTCATAGTTGTATGCCTAATGCAGGGGTCGGCAACCTTTACCACTCAAAGAGCCATTTTGGCAAGTTTCACACATTAAAGAAAGTAATGGGAGCCACAAAAATGTTTTTAAAATTTAAAATGAAAAACACCGCATACAAAGCTTACATGCTTTGTGCTATGTTAACCAGGGGTCTCAGACACACGCACCGGCACGCACTTTAATGTGGGAATTGGATGTTAGTGCAGCCCGCGAGTTTTGGATGAATGTCGCTTGCGTCACACTTGCCAACCCTCTCATTTTTCCCGGGAGACTCCCGAATATCAGAGCGTGATGACACTGCATTTGGCGCCCTCTACAGTCTGCCCAATCAGTGTACCTGCTCGGCCACAAGTGGAATGCAGCTTCAGTTTGCTCACGTAAGAGACAGCAAGGCTACTAACTCAGCAGCCACACATCTTACACTGACGGTACCAATACCCAGAATCCCATGCAGCCCTAACTCTTCCGCTCAACCAACCACGAAGAGGGGGTGGGGGGGGTTGATGTGTGGGGGGATTTGGTGGTAGCGGGGTGTATAATGTAGACCGGAAGAGTTAGGACTGCATGGGATTCTGGGTAATGGTTGTGTTGTGTTTATGTTGTGTTACAGTGGGATGTTCTCCAGAAATGTGTTTTTCATTCTTTTTTGGTGTGGGTTCACAGTGTGGCGCATATTTGTAACGTAACAATGTTGAAGTTGTTTGATACGGCTACCGTCAGTGTAAGCTGTGTGGCTGATGAGTAAGTATGCTTTGCTGTCTCCTGTGTGAGCAAGTAATAACAACATACAACATGTGGCTGGCCTGGCATGCTGTAAGTAAATGCTATAGAGGACAATTACTGCAGTGCAATTAGGGCACGCCCTTTATTTAGTAATTAGAGTGTTAATAGGATTATTTTTCCCTGGGAGTAGTCTATGAGAGACACTGACATCCATAAGTCTCCTGGGAAAATCGAGGGGGTCGGCATGTATGTAGCTGAGCCGCATCAGAGTGGTCAAGGAGCCGCATGCGGCTCCGGAGCCGCGGGTTGCCGACCCCTGGCCTAATGCATCGTTTAAGTGTGCTTTCCCTAAATGCACAAGAGTTTTTTCCAACTTCTCAGCCTTCAAAACTCACAGCCGTCGTCATAAATATGGCAAGAGTAGGACTGATATGTATAGCGCAGAAGGTTTACCTTGTAATATTGTCTCATGTAGCGCGAAGTGCGATGATATACGGGCCCTTCTCCTGCATTTGAAAAGTCATATTACCGAAGGTAGGACAGTTACGTGCCCCTTCAGTCAATGTGAAAAAAGATTTACAGTTAAGTCTACTTTCACATCGCACGCGTCAAGGAAGCACTACGGCTACACTGAACGAAGTTTGACTTGATCAACAGCAAATCCAAGCAGCTCTTGTGTTATTAACACTGATGATGACTATTGTGATATGCAACTTGAGAATTCAGGATATTCCTGTTATAAAGACATGGAGGACTACTTGCATTAAAAAAATGTTCACAGCACTGAAAAAAGGTTTTTTTCAGTGATGTACCCCTGTGAACATTTTTTAAATTCAAGTACCCCCTAATCAGAGCAAAGCATTTTTGGTTGAAAAAAAGAGATAAAGAAGTAAAATACAGCACTATGTCATCAGTTTCTGATTTATTAAATTGTATAACAGTGCAAAATATTGCTCATTTGTTGTGGTCTTTCTTGAACTATTTGGAAAAAAGATATAAAAATAACTAAAAACTTGTTGAAAAATAAACAAGTGATTCAATTATAAATAAAGATTTTTACACATAGAAGTAATCAACTTAAAGTGCCCTCTTTGGGGATTGCAATAGAGATCCATCTGGATTCATGAACTTCATTCTCAACATTTCTTCACAAAAAAAGAAATCTTTAACATCTATATTTATGGAACATGTCCACTACGCTTTAACCAAGCCTCCATTGTTTTCTACATGGATAGTTGATTGACAGTTGGTGCCGTGTGGCACCGCCAGGTAGGGTCAAACCATCATGGCATGGGGGAAACTCTGGCTTTATGGTAATGAATGGAATAGCCTACTTGATTAGTTGTTCAGTTTATGAACTTACATTCATATTTTGTCGAAGTATTATTCAATAAATATATTTATAAAGGATTTTTGAATTGTTGCTATTTTTAGAATATTTAAAAAAAATTTCACGAACCCCTTGGCATACCTTCAAGTACCCCCAGGAGTACGCGTACCCCCATTTGAGAACCACTGCCTTAGGAGACTAGATGTAAACAGAGGAAAGAGAGAGCGAGTGAGGTGGCCATTCCAAATACTTTTAAAATGCTACCCATATTGGATACTGTTTAGGAACATAAACTGCATTTCTTGACTGTACCAGTTGCTGGTGACAAAGTCACAATAAAACGTTGGATGATCAGCATGGAAGGTGATGTCATCTGCAAAGGCGTCCAACCTAGCTTAATCTCAGGGCTTGCTGCCCTTCTTGCCACCTACTATGTGTTTAACTTGGAATACCAAGAGGAAGGTCCTCGGACATTGGAATTTGTTCAAAGGTAAATCCTCTTGATACTGTTAAAATACTGTTAGAATATTTTATTTTATATTTCTCACCTCTGTTCAGGAATTTGACTTGTCATTTCCCCAATTTGGTGCCTTAAATCAATGACTCTTCTGTTCCTTTGTGGACCTTCTTATTAGGGACCGAAGCACCAGTTTGACTCTAGGATACAGAGAAGGTAGGTAATGTGCAGGTAAAGATATGTTGACTGGGTCAAAGAAGGAAGCACCTGTTTGACCCCAGGATGCAGAAAAAGTAGGTAATTTGCAGGTAAAGATATGTTGACTGGATGATGGCAGGAAGCACCAGTGTGACCCCACTATGCAGGGAAGGTAGGTAATGTGCGGGTGAAGGTATGTTGAATGGGTGAAAGAAGGAAGCGCAGGTGTGGTCGAGGCCATGCAGACAAGGTAGGTATGTGCAGGTGAAGATATGTTGTATGGTGAAAGAAAGAAGCACCAGTGTGACCCAAGGATGCAGGGAAGGTAGGTAATGTGCAGGTAAAGATATGTTGAATGGGTGAAGGCAGGAAACACCAGCTAGACGCCAGGATACAGAGAAGGTAGGTAATGTGCAGGTAAAGATATGTTGAATGAGTAAAGGCAGGAAACACCAGCTTGACTCCAGGATACAGAGAAGGTAGGTAATGTGCAGGTAAAGATATGTTGAATGGGTAAAGGTAGAAAGCACCAGCGTGACCACACTATGCAGAGAAGGTAGGTAATGTGCAGGTAAAGATATGTTGAATGGGTAAAGGCAAGAAGCACCAGTGTGACCCCAGGATGCAGAGAAGGTAGGTAAAGAGCAGGTAACGATATGTTAAATGGGTGAAAGCAGGAAACATCAGCGTAAATACACAGTCCCGTGGATGGAGAGAAAACATAAATAGAGAGAGGGATTGGGGAGGCTTTAGCATTGTCTTCCTCTCTGAATTTGTCTTAATGGGTTTTAGAGCATTCACTCATCTACAGCTGTGGTTATGGTATAGGCTCACATATATCCTAAAATTGATATTAATATTTGTGCATATTCCTAAATAACAATGTGAGGGGGCTTCTGTATCGACTGCAAGTAATCTTCAATCACAACAGAATATCTAATATGCTTTCTCTCTTTTTTAGGCGATTCATTGGCGTTAACCCTGAGAGGGGAACAAAGGCTAGCCAGGGAAAGGTGGTGTCCAAGAAGACCGAGAAGCTGGTCCAGAATAAGGCAGCAAGTGTAAATCCTCACGTAGCCACCCTTATAAAACATCTCACAGACTTTGAGTGGGGCTTTATGTAGCCGACAACTAAACACTGGACTCGTGTTCAGTGTTTTGTCTCCAGTTAGAAATTAAGTGGACATGTTATAAATGTTCAAATGCTTTACTGAAAATAAGAAGAATGCACTAAATGTACATTGAATGTATTTGATGCACTTTAAAATAATTGGTTAATAAAAACATAATCTTGCAAGGCCATTTCTCCAGTCATTTTTATGCCAGCAGATTGCAGGGGTTTTGATTTTGAAAAATTAAAAGTTCAACTCATTAACTTCTAGTGGCATTATACTGTAAAGCTCAGTCTATAGTGCTTACAATTATTTTACTGTAATTAACTGTTAATGGATATTACAGTAGATACACTAAAATAACAGTGTAATGCCGCTAAACAGATGACAGTATTATGCTGTGAAGTGTATATTTGATACAGCACAGTACTGTGATACTTTTTAAAGTAATAAACTGTAGTGATGAATCACAGTATGTGTGCTGTAGAAAAACAGTTTTATACTGGAACCATTAGCTGCCAGTAGGTTACTGTAATTAAACGGTGAAAATTCTTACAGTAAGGGAGAGACCCGCCACCCAGCGGAGAAAACTCATTTCGGCCACTTGTACCCGTGACCTTGTCCTTTCGGTCATAACCCAAAGCTCAAGGTGAGGATGGGAACGTAGATTGACCGGTAAATTGAGAGCTTTTCCTTCTGGCGCAGCTCCTTCTTACCACAACGAATCGATATAGCGTCCTCATTACTGAAGACGCCGCACCGATCAGCCTGTGCATCTCACGATCCACTCTTCCCTCACTCATGAACAAGACTCCAGGTACTTGAACTCATCCACTTGGGGCAAGATCTCCTGCCCAACCTCGAGATGGCACTCCACCCTTTCCCGGGCGAGAACCTTGGACTTGGAGGTGCTGATTCTCATCCCAGTCGCTTCACACTCGGCTGCCAACCAATCCAATGAGAGCTGAAGATCCTGGCCAGTTAAAGCCATAAGGACCACATCATCTGCAAAAAGGAGAGACCTAATCCTGCAGCCACCAAACCGGATCCCCTCAACGCCATGACTGCGCCTAGAAATTCTGTCCATAAAATGTATGAACACATTTGGTGACAAAGGGCAGCCAACACGAGGGTTGGACTCCGGTCCAACCCTCACTGGAAAGGGGTCCGACTTACTGCTGGCAATGCGGACCAAGCTCTGACACTGATCATACAGGGAGCGACCCGCCACAATCAGACATGCCGATACCCCATACTCTCTGAGCACTCCCCACAGGACTTCCCGGGGTGGCCACGGTCGAATGTCTTCTCCAAGTCCACAAAGCACATGTAGACTGGTTGGACAAACTCCCATGCACACTCAAGGACCCTGCCGAGAGTATAAATCTGGTCTACCGTTCCACGACCAGGACGAAAACCACAGTGTTCGTCCTGGATCCGAGGTTCCTCCTCTCCAGTACACATGAATAGACCTTACCGGGAAGGCTGAGGAGTGTGATCTACGATAGTTGGAACACACCCTCCGGTTCCCCTTCTTAAAGAGAGGAACCACCACCCCGGTCTGCCAATCCAGAGGTACCACCCCTGATGTCCACGCGATGTTGCAGAGTCTTGTCAACTAAAACAGCCCCACAGCATCCAGAGCCTTAAGGAACTCCGGACGGAGTTCATCCACCCCCGGGGCCTTGCCACCGAGGAGCTTTTTAACTACCTTGGCAACCTCAGCCCCAGAAATAGGAGAGCCCACCACAGATTCCCCAGGCACTGCTTGGCCTGTCGGTATGCCCGCTGCCTCTGGAGTCCCATGAGCCAAAAGGACCAGATAAGCTCTTTCTTCAGCTTGACGGCATCCCGCACTGCTGGTGGCCACCAGCGGGTTCTAGGATTACCGCCACGACAGGCACCAAACACCTTGCGGCCACAGCTCCAATCAGCTGGCTTGACAAGAGAGGCACGGAACATGATCCATTCAGACTCAATGTCCAGCACCTCCTTTGTGACATGTTCAAAGTTCCTCCGGAGGTGGAAAAATAAACTCTCTTTGACAGGAGACTCTGCTAGGCATTCCCAAAAGACTCTCACAATGCGTTTGGGCCTGCCAGGTCCGTCCGGGATCCTACCCCACCATCGGAGCCAGCTCACCAGGTGGTGATCGGTAGAAAGCTCGCCCCTCTCTTCACCCGAGTGTCCAAAACACGAGGCCGCAAATCCCATGACACAACTACAAAGTCAATCATGGAACTGCGGCCGAGGGTGTCCTGGTGCCAAGTGCACATATGGACACCCTTATGTTTGAACATTGTGTTTGTTATGGACAATCCGTGACGAGCACAAAAGTCCAATAACAAAGCACCACTTGGGTTCAGATCCGGGTGGCCATTTTTCCCAATCACGACTCTCCAGGTTTCAAAGTCGTTGCCAACATGAGCGTTGAAGACCCCCAGCAGAACAAGGGAATCACCCGAGGGAGCACTCTCAAGGGAATCCAAAAAGAGTGGGTACTCTGAGCTGCTGTTTGGTGCGTAAACACCAACAACAGTCAGGACCCGTCACCCAACCCGAAAGCGGAGGGAAGCTACCATCTCGTCTTCTGGGTTAAGTCCAACGTGCAGGCTTTGAGCCGGGGGGCAACAAGAATTGCCAACCCAGCCTCTCATTACTTGCAACGCCAGAGTGGAAGAGAGTCCAACCCCTCTTGAGAGAACAGGTTCCAGAGCCCTTGCTGTGCGTCGAAGTGAGTCCAGCTTTATCTAGCCGGGAACTTCTCCACCTCGCGAGGTGACGTTCCACGTCCCAAGAGCGAGCTTATGTAGCCGATAATCGGACCGCCAAGTGCCCTGCCTTCGGCTTCCGCCCAGCTAACACTGCACCCGACCTCTATGACCCAGCCCATGAGTGGTGAGCCTATTGCAGGGGGGACCCACGTTGCCTCTTCGAGCTGGGCCCCATGGGCACCAGTCGCTCGCCATCGTGCCCCACCTCTGGGCCTGGCTCCACAGGGGAGCCACGGTGACCCGCGTCCGGGCGAGAAAATATTTAGGTCCTCGATTTGTACTTTTCATAAAGGTCTTTGAGCTGCTCTTTGTCTGATTCCTCACCTAGGACCTGTTTGTCTTGGGGGACCCTACCAGGGGGCATAGAAGCCCCCGGACAACATAGCTCCTAGGATCAGTGGGACACGCAAACCACAAAGGTGGCGGCTCAGAAAGCAGGTTATATAAACATAACTCCAAAACCAAACATGCAAGATGTCTAAACATGCCTGTAATATTGTATCAATGTGAGTTTTACTAGAATCGGTTGTTTTTTTAAGGCTTGCAAACACAAAACGTTTTTTTTACTCAATATGACAGTAAGTTCTTAAAATGCTGAGATAATGTGAAAAAAGCAATACAAATGTATTCCAACATGATTCCTAAACCAAACATGCAAAATGTCTAAAAATGCCTGTAATATTGAATCCATGTGAGTTTTACTAGAATCATTTGTTTTTGTAAGGTTTGCAAATACAAAAATTGAGTTTTATGACAGACACAAGTTAGTTTTTTTACTCATTATAACAGTATAGATGTCATACTATATATTAAAGTTATATAAACATAACTCGAAAACCAAACGTGCATTATGTCCAAAATTGCCTGTAATATTGTATAGATGTGATTTTTACTAGAATCAGGTTTGCAAATACAAAAATTGGGTTTTATGACAGTATACTGTCACACTCAATATGACAGTATAACTGTCATACTAAATCCATCCATTTTCTTCCGCTTATCCGAGGTCGGGTTGCGGGGGCAGCAGCCTAAGCAGAGAGCCCAGACTTCCCTCTCCCCAGCCACTTCGTCCAGCTCTTCTCGGGGGATCGCGAGGCGTTCCCAGGCCATAGTCTTTCCAATGTATCCTAGGTCTTCCCCATGGCCTCCTGCCGTTCGGACCTAGGGAGGCGTTCGGGTGGCATCCTGAGCAGATGCCCGAACCACCTCATCTGGCTCCTCTCAATGTGGAGGAGCAGCGGCTTTACACTGAGTTCCTCCCAGATGACAGAGCTTCTCACCCTATCTCTAAGGGAGAGACCCACCACCCGGCGGAGGAAACTCATTTCGGCCGCTTGTACCCGTGACCTTGTCCTTTCGGTCATAACCCAAAGCTCATAGTCACGTCTGTTGTGTCCTTGGGCAAGACACTTCACCCTTTGCCTCTGATGGGTGCTGGTAGCGCCTTGCATGGCAGCTCCCGCCATCAGTGTGTGAATGTGTGTGTGAATGGGTAAATGTTGAAATACTGTCAAAGCGCTTTGAGTACCTTGAAGGTAGAAAAGCGCTATACAAGTACAACCCATTTATCATTATTTATTTATTTATGACCATAGATGAGGATGGGAACGTTGATCGACCGGTAAATTGAAAGCTTTTCCTTCTGGCTCAGCTCCTTCTTCACCACAACGGATCGATATAGCGTCCTCATTACTGAAGACCGATCTGCCTGTAGATCTGCCTGTAGATCTCACAATCCACTCTATCCTCACTCGTGAACAAGACTCCTAGGTACTTGAACTCCTTCACTTGGGGCAAGATCTCTTTCCCAACCTCGAGATGGCACTCCACCCTTTCCCGGGCGAGAACCATGGACTCGGACTTGGAGGTGCTGATTCTCATCCCAGTCGCTTCACTGCGAACCGATCCAATGAAAGCTGAAGATCTTGGCCAGTTGAAGCCATCAGGACCACATCATCTGCAAAAAGCAGAGACCTAATCCTGCAGCCACCAAACCAGGCGCAGTCATGGCGTTGAGGGGATCCTCAAAGCCATGACTGCGCCTAGATATTCTGTCCATTAAAGTTATGAACAGAATCGGTGACAAAGGGCAGCCTTGGCGGAGTCCAACCCTCACTGGAAAGGGGTCCGACATACTGCCGGCAATGCGGACCAAGCTCTGACACTGATCATACAGGGAGACACCCGCCACAATCAGACATGCCGATACTCCATACTCTCTGAGCACTCCCCACAGGATTTACCGGGGGCCAAGGTCGAATGTCTTCTCCAAGTCCACAAAACTTATGTAGACTGGTTGGGCAAACTCCCATGCACACTCAAGGACCCTGCCGAGAGTATAGAGCTGGTCTACCGTTCCACGACCAGGACGAAAACCACACTGTTCGTCCTGGATCCGAGGTTCCTCCTCTCCATTACACATGAATAGACCTTACCGGGAAGGCTGAGGAGTGTGATCTACGATAGTTGGAACACACCCTCCGGTTCCCCTTCTTAAAGAGAGGAACCACCACCCCGGTCTGCCAATCCAGAGGTACCGCCCCCGATGTAGACGCAATGTTGCAGAGTCTTGTCAACCAAGACTGCCCCACAGCATCCAGAGCCTTAAGGAACTCCGGACGGAGCTCACACCCCCGGGGCCTTGCCACCGAGGAGCTTTTTAACTACCTTGGCAACCTCAGCCCCAGAAATAGGAGAGCCCACCACAGACTTCCCAGGCACTGTTTCCTCATAGGAAGACGTGTTGGTGGGACTGAGGAGGTCTCGCTTGGCCTGTCGGTATGCCCACTGCCTCTGGAGTCCCATAAGCCAAAAGGACCCGGTGGCTCTTTCTTCAGCTTGACAGCATCCCTCACTGCTGGTGGATTACCGCCACGACAGGCACCAAACACCTTGCGGCCACAGCTTCAATCAGCTGGCTCAACAAGAGAGGAACGGAACATGGTCCACTCAGACTCAATGTCCAGCACCTCCCTCGTGACATGTTCAAAGTTCTTCCGGACATGTTCAAAGTTCTTCAGGAGACTCTGCTAGGTGTTCCCAGCAGACCCTTACAATGCGTTTGGGCCTGCCAGGTCTGACCGGCATCCTCCCCTACCATCGGAGCCAGCTCACCACCAGGTGGTGGTTGGTAGAAAGCTCTGCCCCTCTCTTCACCGAGTGTCCAAAACATGAGGCCGCAAATCCCATGACACAACTACAAAGTCAATCATGCGGCCGAGGGTGTCCTTGTGCCAAGTGCACATATGGACACCCTTATGTTTGAACATTGTGTTTGTTATGGACAATCCGTGACAAGCACAAAAGTCCAATAACAAAGCACCACTTGGGTTCAGATCCGGGTGGCCATTTTTCCCAATCACGACTCTCCAGGTTTCACTGTCGTTGCCAACATAGCGTTGAAGTCCACCAGCAGAACAAGGGAATCACCCTAGGGAGCACTCTCCAGTACTCCCTCAAGGGAATCCAAAAAGAGTTGGTACTCTGAGCTGCTGTTTGGTGTGTAAACACAAACAACAGTCAGGACCCGTCACCCAACCCGAAGGCTGAAGGAAGCTACCATCTCGTCTATTGGGTTTAAAGTCCAACGTGCAGGCTTTGAGCCGGGGGGCAACAAGAATTGCCACCCCAGCCTCTCATTAGTTGCAACGCCAGTGTGGAATCTCTTCCACTCTGGCGTTGCAAGTAATGAAAGTTCAGCTCAGTCCAGCCCCTCTGAGAGAACAGGTTCCAGAGCCCTTGCTGTGAGTCCAACTATATCTAGCCGGGAACGTCTCCACCTCAAGCACCAGCTCAGGCTCCTTCCCTCCCAGCGAGGTGACGTTCCATGTCCCAAGAGCGAGCTTATGTAGCCGATAATCGGACCACCAAGTGCCCTGCCTTCGGCTGCCGCCCAGCTCACACTGCACCCTCTATGACCCAGCCCATGAGTGGTGAGCCCTGGAGTGGGGATCCACGTTGCCTCTTCGAGCTGAGCACGGCTGGGCCCCATGGGGACAGGCCCGTCAATCGCCATCGTGCCACACCTCTGGGCCTGGCTCCACAGGGGAGCCACGGTGACCTGCGTCCGGGCGAGAAAAAATCTAGGTCCTCAATTGTACTTTTAATAAAGGTCTTTGCGCTGCTCTTTGTCTGAGCCCTCACCTAGGACCTGTTTGTCTTGGGAGACCATAGAAGCCCCCGGACAACATAGTTCCTGGATCAGTGGGACACGCAAACCACAAAGGTGGCGGCTCAGAAAGCAGGTTATATAAATATAACTCCAAAACCAAACATGCAATATGTCTAAACATGCCTGTAATATTGTATCAATGTGAGTTTTCCTAGAATCGGTTGTTTTTGTAAGGTTTGCAAATACAAAAATTAGGTTTTACTCACAATGACAAAATCACACTCAATATGACAGCTATTTAAACATAACTCATAAACCACACAAAAAAATGGCTAATAATGCCTGAAATAATGAATCATTGGGAGTTTTACTGAGTTTTACATTTTGCAAACACAAAAAGTAGTTTTTTACTTGACTGTAATGTTCTTAGAACCCTGAGATAATGGGAAAAAAGCAATAAAAATGTATTTAAACCTAACTCCTAAACAACACATGCAAAATGGCTAATAATGCCTAGGGAGACATGTAACGTTGTTAGTTTAAAAAAAAAAAGATCTTTTGTAAAGATATCAAAGACACAAGCTAGTTTTTTTATTCAATATGACAGTATAACAGTCATAATACATATGAAAGTTATATAAACACAACTCCAAAACCAAACATGTGTCATGTCTAAAAATGCCTGTAATAATGTATTTATGTGAGGTTGTAAGGTTAACAAAAACAAAAAGTAGTTTTTTACTCAATATGAAAGTAATGTTCTTAGAATCCTGAGATAATGCGAAAAAAGCAATACAAATGTATTCAAACATTACTCCTAAACAACATATGCAAAATGGCTAATAATGCCTGGAAACATGTATCTTTGTTAGTTTTACTAGAAAATGTATCTTTTATAAAGTTTGCAAAGACACAAGCTAGTTGTTTTTTTTTCAATAAAACAGCATAACAGTCATACTAAATATGAAAGTTATATAAACATAACTCCAGAACCAAACGTGTGTCATGTCTAAAATTGCCTATAATAATGTATTTATGTGAGTTTGTAAGGTTTGCAAAAACAAAAAGTAGTTTTTTCCTCAATATGAAAGTAAGGATTTTAGAATCCTGAGATAATGCGAAAAAAGCAATAAAAATGTATTTAAACATAATTCCTAAACAACCCATGCAAAATGGCTAATAATGCCTGGAGACATGTATCTTTGTTAGTTTTACTAGAAACATTATCTTTTGTAAAGTTTGCAAAGACACAAGCTAGTTTTTTTTAATTCAATATGACAGTATAACAGTCATATTAAATATAAAAGTTATATAAACATAACTCCAAAACCAAACATGTGTCATGTCTAAAAATGTCTGTAATAATGTATTTATGTGAGTTTGTAAGGTTTGCAAAAACAAAAAGTAGTTTTTTACTCAATATGAAAGTAAAGATCTTAGAATACTGAGATAATGCGAAAAAAGCAATACAAATGTATTTAAACATAACTCCTAAACAACCTAGGCAAAATGGGTAATAATGCCTGGAGACATGTATCTTTGTTAGTTTTACTAGGAAATGTATATTTTGTAAAGTTTGCAAAGACACAAGCTAGTTGTTTTTATTCAATATGACAGTATAACAGTCATAATACATATGAAAGTTATATAAACATAACTCCAAAACCAAACATGTGTCATGTCTAAAAATGCCTGTAATAATGTATTTATGTGAGGTTGTAAGGTTAACAAAAACAAAAAGTAGTTTTTTACTCAATATGAAAGTAATGTTCTTAGAATCCTGAGATAATGCGAAAAAAGCAATACAAATGTATTTAAACATTACTCCTAAACAACATATGCAAAATGGCTAATAATGCCTGGAAACATGTATCTTTGTTAGTTTTACTAGAAAATGTATCTTTTATAAAGTTTGCAAAGAAACAAGCTAGTTGTTTTTTTTTCTCAATAAAACAGCATAACAGTCATTCTAAATATGAAAGTTATATAAACATAACTCCAGAACCAAACGTGTGTCATGTCTAAAATTGCCTATAATAATGTATTTATGTGAGTTTGTAAGGTTTGCAAAAACAAAAAGTAGTTTTTTACTCAATATGAAAGTAATGATCTTAGAATCCTGAGATAATGCAAAAAAAGCAATAAAAATGTATTTAAACATAATTCCTAAACAACCCATGCAAAATGGGTAATAATGCCTGGAGACATGTATCTTTGTTAGTTTTACTAGAAAAATGATCTTTTGTAAAGTTTGCAAAGACACAAGCTAGTTTTTTTTAATTCAATATGACAGTATAACAGTCATATTAAATATAAAAGTTATATAAACATAACTCCAAAACCAAACATGTGTCATGTCTAAAAATGCCTGTAATAATGTATTAATGTGAGTTTGTAAGGTTTGCAAAAACAAAAAGTAGTTTTTTCCTCAATATGAAAGTAAGGATTTTAGAATCCTGAGATAATGCGAAAAAAGCAATAAAAATGTATTTAAACATAATTCCTAAACAACCCATGCAAAATGGGTAATAATGCCTGGAGACATGTATCTTTGTTAGTTTTACTAGAAAAATGATCTTTTGTAAAGTTTGCAAAGACACAAGCTAGTTTTTTTTAATTCAATATGACAGTATAACAGTCATATTAAATATAAAAGTTATATAAACATAACTCCAAAACCAAACATGTGTCATGTCTAAAAATGCCTATAATAATGTATTTATGTGAGTTTGTAAGGTTTGCAAAAACAAAAAGTAGTTTTTTACTCAATATGAAAGTAATGATCTTAGAATCCTGAGATAATGCAAAAAAAGCAATAAAAATGTATTTAAACATAATTCCTAAACAACCCATGCAAAATGGGTAATAATGCCTGGAGACATGTATCTTTGTTAGTTTTACTAGAAAAATGATCTTTTGTAAAGTTTGCAAAGACACAAGCTAGTTTTTTTTAATTCAATATGACAGTATAACAGTCATATTAAATATCAAAGTTATATAAACATAACTCCAAAACCAAACATGTGTCATGTCTAAAAATGCCTGTAATAATGTATTAATGTGAGTTTGTAAGGTTTGCAAAAACAAAAAGTAGTTTTTTCCTCAATATGAAAGTAAGGATTTTAGAATCCTGAGATAATGCGAAAAAAGCAATAAAAATTTATTTAAACATAATTCCTAAACAACCCATGCAAAATGGGTAATAATGCCTGGAGACATGTATCTTTGTTAGTTTTACTAGAAAAATGATCTTTTGTAAAGTTTGCAAAGACACAAGCTAGTTTTTTTTAATTCAATATGACAGTATAACAGCCATACTGAATATAAAAGTTATATAAACATAACTCCAAAACCAAACATGTGTCATGTCTAAAAATGTCTGTAATAATGTATTTATGTGAGTTTGTAAGGTTTGCAAAAACAAAAAGTAGTTTTTTACTCAATATGAAAGTAATGATCTTAGAATCCTGAGATAATGCAATAAAAGCAATAAAATTGTATTTAAACATAACTCCTAAACAACCCAGGCAAAATGGGTAATAATGCCTGGAGACATGTATCTTTGTTAGTTTTACTAGAAAAATGATCTTTTGTAAAGTTTGCAAAGACACAAGCTAGTTTTTTTTAATTCAATATGACAGTATAACAGTCATACTAAATATACAAGTTATATAAACAAAACTCCAAAACCAAACATGTGTCATGTCTAAAAATGTCTGTAATAATGTATTTATGTGAGTTTGTAAGGTTTGCAAAAACAAAAAGTAGTTTTTTACTCAATATGAAAGTAATGGTCTTAGAATCCTGAGATAATGCGAAAAAAGCAATAAAAATGTATTTAAACATAATTCCTAAACAACCCATGCAAAATGGCTAATAATGCCTGGAGACATGTATCTTTGTTAGTTTTACTAGAAAAATGATCTTTTTTAAAGTTTGCAAAGACACAAGCTAGTTGTTTTTATTCAATAAGACAGTATAACATTATTACTAAATATGAAAGTTATATAAACATAACTCCAAAACCAAACATGTGTCATGTCTAAAAATGCCTGTAATAATGTATTAATGTGAGTTTGTGAGGTTTGCAAAAACAAAAAGTAGTGTTTTACTCAATATGAAAGTAATGATCTTAGAATCCTGAGATAATGCGAATAAAGCAATACAAATGTATTCAAACACAACTTTTAAAACAAACATGTAAATTGTCTAAAAATGCCTGTAATATTGAATCTATGTAAGTTTTACTAGAATCAATTGTTTTTGTAAGGTTTGCAAATACAAAAATTAGGTTTTACACATAATGACATTATAACTTTAACACTCAATATGAAAGTTATTTAATTATAACTCCTAAATACACATGAAACATGTCTAATAGCGTGAAAAAAAATATCTTTGTGAGTGTTGCTAGAAACATTTTCTTTTGTAAGGTTTGCAAAGACACAAGTTAGTTTTTTTTAACTCAATATGACAGTATAACGCCACACTCAATATGACAGTTATTTAAACATAACTCCTAAACCACACCTGAAAAATGGCTAATAATGCCTGAAATAATGCATCTTTGGGAGTTTTACTGGAAACATATGCTTTTTTAAGGCTTGCAAACACAAAAATTATTTGTATTGTATTATGTATTACAACATAATTCCTAAACCAAACATGCAAAATGTCTGAAAATGCCTGTAATATTGAATCCATGTGAGTTTTATTTGAATCAGTTGTATGGTTTGCTAATACAAAAATTGGGTTTTATGACAACACAAGTTAGTTTTTTTTACTTAATATAACAGTTTAGCTGTCATACTATATATGAAAGTTATATAAACATAACTCCAAAACCAAAACCAAACATGCATTATGTCCAAAACTGCCTGTAATATTGTATATATGTGAGTTTTACCAGAATCAGGGTTGCAAATACAAAAATTGGGTTTTATGACAGTATACTGTCACACTCAATATGACAGTTATTTAAACATAACTCAAACAACACATGCAAAATAGCTAATAATGCCTGGAGCATGTATCTTAGTTAGTTCTACTAGAAAAATGGTATTTTGTAAGGTTTGCAAAGACACAAGTTAGTTGTTTTTTTTATTCAATATGACAGAATAACTGTCATACTAAATATGAAAGTTATATAAACATTACTCTAAAACCAAACATGCATTGTGTCTAAAAAATGCCTGTAATATTGTATCTGTGTGAGCAGCGGCTTTACTTTGAGTTCCTCCCGGATGACAGAGCTTCTCACCCTGTCTCTAAGGGAGAGACCCACCACCCGGCAGAGGAAACGCATTTCGGCCGCTTGTCCTTTCGGTCATAACCCAAAGCTGGGAACGTAGATCGACGGTAAATTGAGAGCTTTTCCTTCTGGCTCAGCTCCTTCTTCACCACAACGGATCGATATAGCGTCCTCAATACTGAAGACCATGTATCTAGTTAGTTTTACTAGAAAAATGGTATTTTGTAAGGTTTGCAAAGACACAAGTTAGTTGTTTTTTTTATTCAATATGACATACAGCTGTCATACTAAATATGAAAGTTATATAAACATTACTCCAAAACCAAACATGCATTATGTCTAAAAATGCCTGTAATATTGTATCTGTGTGAGTTTAACTAGATTTAGTTGTTTTTGCAAGGTTTGCAAATACAAAATAAGGGTTTTACTCACTATGACAGTTTACTGTCACACTCAATCTGACAGTTATTTATTTAAACATAACTCCTAAACCACACATGCAAAATGAATAATAATGCCTGGAGATATGTATCTTTGTGAGTTTTACTAGAAACATTATATTGTGTAAGGTTTAGTTAGTTTTTGTACTCAATCTGACAGTATAACTGTCATTCTAAATCCATCCATTTTCTTCCGCTTATCCGAGGTCGGGTTGCGGGGGCAGCAGCCTGAGCAGAAAATCCCAGACTTCCCTCTCCCCAGCCACTTCGTCCAGCTCTTCTCGGGGTATTCCGAGGCGTTCCCAGGCCAGCCGGGGACATAGTCTTTCCAATGTGTCCTAGGTCTTCCCCGTGGCCTCCTGCCACACCTCCCTAGAGGCGTTCGGGTGGCATCCTGAGCAGATGCCCGAACCACCTCATGGCTCCTCTCAATGTGGAGGAGCAGCGGCTTTAGTTTGAGTTCCTCCCGGATGACAGAGCTTCTCACCCTGTCTCTAAGGGAGAGACCCACCACCCGGCAGAGGAAACACATTTCGGCCGCTTGTCCTTTCGGTCATAACCCAAAGCTGGGAACGTAGATCGACGGTAAATTGAGAGCTTTTCCTTCTGGCTCAGCTCCTTCTTCACCACAACGGATCGATATAGCGTCCTCAATACTGAAGACGCCGCACCAATCCGCCTGTGGATCTCTCGATCCACTCTATCCTCACTCGTGAACAAGACTCCTAGGTACTTGAACTCCTCCACTTGGGGCAAGATCTCCTCCCCAACCTGGAGATGGCACTCGACCCTTTCCTGCGCGAGAACCATGGACTTGGACTTGGAGGTGCTGATTCTCATCCCAGTCGCTTCACACTCAAGGACCCTGCCGAGAGTATAGACCTGGTCTACCGTTCCACGACCAGGACGAAAACCACACTGTTCGTCCTGGATCCGAGTTTCCTCCTCTCCAGTACACATGAATAGACCTTACCGGGAAGGCAGAGGAGTGTGTTTCACGATAGTTGGAACACACCCTCCGGTTCCCCTTCTTAAAGATAGGAGCCACCACCCCGGTCTGCCAATCCAGAGGTACCGCCCCCAATGTTCACGCGATGTTGCAGAGTCTTGTCAACCAAGACAGCCCCACAGTATCCAGAGCCTTAAGGAACTCATCCACCACCGGGGCCTTGCCACAGAGGAGCTTTTTAACTACCTAGGCAACCTAAGCCCCAGAAATAGGAGAGTCCACCACAGATTCCCCAGGCACTGCTTGGCCTGTCGGTATGCCCGCTGCCTCTGGAGTCCCATGAGCCAAAAGGACCCAATAGGCTCTTTCTTCAGCTTGACGGCATCCCTCACTGCTGGTGGCCACCAGCGAGTTCTAGGATTACCGCCACGACAGGCACCAAACACCTTGCGGCCACAGCTCCAATCAGCAGGCTCGACAAGAGAGGCACGGAACATGGTCCACTCAGACTCAATGTCCAGCACCTCCCTCGTGACATGTTCAAAGTTCTTCCTTATGTTTGAACATTGTGTTTGTTATGGACAATCCGTGACGAGCACAAAAGTCCAATAACAAAGCACCACTTGGGTTCAGATCCGGGTGGCCATTTTTCCCAATCACGACTCTCCAGGTTTCACTGTCCTTGCCAACATGAGCATTGAAGTCCCCCAACAGAACAAAGGAATCACCTGAGGGAGCTCTCTCCAGTACTCCCTCAAGGGAATCCAAAAAGAGTGGGTACTCTGAGCTGCTGTTTGGTGCGTAAACACAAACAACAGTCAGGACCCGTCACCCAACCCGAAGGCGGAGGGAAGCTACCATCTCGTCTACTGGGTTAAAGTCCAACGTGCAGGCTTTGAGCAACAACAATTGCCACCCCAGCCTCTCATTGCTTGCAACGCCAGAGTGGAAGAGAGTCCAGCCCCTCTTGAGAGAACAGGTTCCAGAGCCCTTGCTGTGCGTCGAAGTGAGTCCAACTATATCTAGCTGGAACTTCTTCACCTCGCGCACCAGCTCAGGCTCTTTCCCTCCCAGCGAGGTGACGTTCCACGTCCCAAGAGCGAGCTTATGTAGCCGATAATCGGACCGCCAAGTGCCCTGCCTTCGGCTGCCGCCCAGTTCACACTGCATCCGACCTCTATGACCTCAATGGGCCCATGAGTGGTGAGCCCATTGGAGGGTTGACCCACGTTGCCTCTTCGAGCTGAGCCCGGCAGGGCCCCATGGAGACAGGCCCGGCCACCAGTCGCTCGCCATCATGCCCCACCTCTGCGCCTGGCTCCACAGGGGAGCCACGGTGACCTGCGCCTGGGCGAGAAAAAATCTAGGTCCTCGATTTGTACTTTTCATAAAGGTCTTTGAGCTGCTCTTTGTCTGATCCCTCACCTAGGACCTTTTCTCAGGGGATCCCGAGGCGTTCCCAGGCCAGCCGGGAGACATAGTGTTCCCAATGTGTCCTGGGTCTTCCCCGTGGCCTCCAGGATGACAGAGCTTCACCTTCACCAGGGGTGTCAAACTCAAATACAGAGTGGGCCAAAGTTTAAAACTGAACAAAGCCGCGGGCCAAGGTTGAACAAATTAACCTTTTAATAGGGACCCAAACAAGTTTTGCATTGAATATTGAACAAGCAAGGATTATATAACTTTATAGTGACATGCAAAATGGAGTTTCAAATAATAATAATAATAATTAAAAAATATCAATTGCATATCAAATACAATTTAAATAAAAATTGAATGCCTCTTTTCTATTTGCAGCCTTCTGAGGCAAATATCAACATTAACTTTTTCCACAGGCTAATACATTTGAAAATAAAATAACAATGAATAAAACAACCATTCAGGACTTTAAACTGCTCAGTTTGCAACACACTGATCTAATTTGATGTGCCCAAGCCAGATACCTGGCATCTTTTTTTAGATGATAGTTCTTTAACGTCGGGGCTCAGGCTTTGAGCTGAGGCAACTTTCATTATCGAACGAAGGTGTTCAACAGTCATATCTCGTACACCCAATTCTAACATCATTCACACCCAGTCACAAGAAATGTGCAGCTTCAGCACGCATACACAAATGAATGCAACGCATACTTCATCAACAGCGATACAGGTTACACTGAGAGTGCCAGTATAAAAAAACTTTAACACCGTTAGAAATATACGCCACACTGTGAACCCACACCAAACAAAAATAAAAAACACTTTTCAGGAGAACATCCGCACCGTAACATAACATAAACACAAAAGAACAAATACCCAGAATCTTTTGCAGCACTAACTCTTTCGGGACGCTACAAAATACACCCCCGCTACCACCAAACCCCCCCCCCCCTACACACACACACACCTTGTAGCGTCCCGGAAGATTTAGTGCTACAAAGGGTTCCGGGTATTTGTTCTGTTGTGTTTATGTTGTGTTACGGTGCGGATGTTCTCCCGAAATGTGTTTGTCATTCTTGTTTGGTGTGGATTCACAGTGTGGAGTATATTTCTAAAAGTCTTAAAGTTTTTTATTTGGCTACCGTCAGTGTAACCTGTATCGCTGTTGATGAAGTATGCGTTGCATTCAAGTGTGTGTGTGGGTGCAGAAGCTGCACTGACATGAAATTTGGGCCGGCACTTGTTTGACTAGCTGAAAAAAAAAAAAAAAAATTCGGGAGGAGTGCTGGAGTCACTCCCGGGAGGGTTGGCAAGTATTAGAAGTAGCGGTGAATGCGGTGTTACCGCGGCACTGCCGCAATGTAAAGGCGTCCAACCTAGCTTAATCTCAGGGCTTGCTGCCCTTCTTGCCACCTACTATGTGTTTAACTTGGAATACCAAGAGGAAGGTCCTCGGACATTGGAATTTGTTCAAAGGTAAATCCTCTTGATACTGTTTAAATACTGTTAGGATATTTTATTTTATATTTCTCACCTCTGTTCAGGAATTTGACTTGTCATTTCCCCAATTTGGTGCCTTAAATCAATGACTCTTCTGTTCCTTTGTGGACCTTCTTATTAGTGACCGAAGCACCAGTTTGACTCTAGGATACAGAGAAGGTAGGTAATGTGCAGGTAAAGATATGTTGACTGGGTCAAAGAAGGAAGCACCTGTTTGACCCCAGGATGCAGAAAAAGTAGGTAATTTGCAGGTAAAGATATGTTGACTGGATGATGGCAGGAAGCACCAGTGTGACCCCACTATGCAGGGAAGGTAGGTAATGTGCGGGTGAAGGTATGTTGAATGGGTGAAAGAAGGAAGCGCAGGTGTGGTCGAGGCCATGCAGACAAGGTAGGTATGTGCAGGTGAAGATATGTTGTATGGTGAAAGAAAGAAGCACCAGTGTGACCCAAGGATGCAGGGAAGGTAGGTAATGTGCAGGTAAAGATATGTTGAATGGGTGAAGGCAGGAAACACCAGCTAGACGCCAGGATACAGAGAAGGTAGGTAATGTGCAGGTAAAGATATGTTGAATGAGTAAAGGCAGGAAACACCAGCTTGACTCCAGGATACAGAGAAGGTAGGTAATGTGCAGGTAAATATATGTTAATGGGTAAAGGTAGAAAGCACCAGCGTGACCACACTATGCAGAGAAGGTAGGTAATGCGCAGGTAAAGATATGTTGAATGGGTAAAGGCAAGAAGCACCAGTGTGACCCCAGGATGCAGAGAAGGTAGGTAAAGAGCAGGTAACGATATGTTAAATGGGTGAAAGCAGGAAACATCAGCGTAAATACACGGTCCCGTGGATGGAGAGAAAACATAAATAGAGAGAGGGATTGGGGAGGCTTTAGCATTGTCTTCCTCTCTGAATTTGTCTTAATGGGTTTTAGAGCATTCACTCATCTACAGCTGTGGTTATGGTATAGGCTCACATATATCCTAAAATTGATATTAATATTTGTGCATATTCCTAAATAACAATGTGAGGGGGGTTCTGTATCGACTGCAAGTAATCTTCAATCACAACAGAATATCTAATATGCTTTCTCTCTTTTTTAGGCGATTCATTGGCGTTAACCCTGAGAGGGGAACAAAGGCTAGCCAGGGAAAGGTGGTGTCCAAGAAGACCGGGAAGCTGGTCCAGAAAAAGGCAGCAACTGTAAATCCTCACGTAGTCACCCTTATAAAACATCTCACAGACTTTGAGTGGGGCTTTATGTAGCCGACAACTAAACACTGGACTCGTGTTCAGTGTTTTGTCTCCAGTTAGAAATTAAGTGGACATGTTATAAATGTTCAAATGCTTTACTGAAAATAAGAAGAATGCACTAAATGTACATTGAATGTATTTGATGCACTTTAAAATAATTGGTTAATAAAAACATAATCTTGCAAGGCCATTTCTCCAGTCATTTTTATGCCAGCAGATTGCAGGGGTTTTGATTTTGAAAAATTAAAAGTTCAACTCATTAACTTCTAGTGGCATTATACTGTAAAGCTCAGTCTATAGTGCTTACAATTATTTTACTGTAATTAACTGTTAATGGATATTACAGTAGATACACTAAAATAACAGTGTAATGCCGCTAAACAGATGACAGTATTATGCTGTGAAGCGTATATTTGATACAGCACAGTACTGTGATACTTTTTAAAGTAATAAACTGTAGTGATAGATCACAGTATGTGTGCTGTAGAAAAACAGTTTTATACTGGAACCATTAGCTGCCAGTAGGTTACTGTAATTAAACGGTGAAAATTCTTACAGTAAGGGAGAGACCCGCCACCCAGCGGAGAAAACTCATTTCGGCCACTTGTACCCGTGACCTTGTCCTTTCGGTCATAACCCAAAGCTCAAGACCATAGGTGAGGATGGGAACGTAGATTGACCGGTAAATTGAGAGCTTTTCCTTCTGGCGCAGCTCCTTCTTACCACAACGAATCGATATAGCGTCCTCATTACTGAAGACGCCGCACCGATCAGCCTGTGCATCTCACGATCCACTCTTCCCTCACTCATGAACAAGACTCCAGGTACTTGAACTCATCCACTTGGGGCAAGATCTCCTGCCCAACCTCGAGATGGCACTCCACCCTTTCCCGGGCGAGAACCTTGGACTTGGAGGTGCTGATTCTCATCCCAGTCGCTTCACACTCGGCTGCGAACCAATCCAATGAGAGCTGAAGATCCTGGCCAGTTAAAGCCATAAGGACCACATCATCTGCAAAAAGGAGAGACCTAATCCTGCAGCCACCAAACCGGATCCCCTAAACGCCATGACTGCGCCTAGAAATTATGTCCATAAAATGTATGAACACATTTGGTGACAAAGGGCAGCCAACACAAGGGTTGGACTCCGGTCCAACCCTCACTGGAAAGGGGTCCGACTTACTGCTGGCAATGCGGACCAAGCTCTGACACTGATCATACAGGGAGCGACCCGCCACAATCAGACATGCCGATACCCCATACTCTCTGAGCACTCCCCACAGGACTTCCCGGGGTGGCCACGGTCGAATGTCTTCTCCAAGTCCACAAAGCACATGTAGACTGGTTGGACAAACTCCCATGCACACTCAAGGACCCTGCCGAGAGTATAGATCTGGTCTACCGTTCCACGACCAGGACGAAAACCACACTGTTCGTCCTGGATCCGAGGTTCCTCCTCTCCAGTACACATGAATAGACCTTACCGGGAAGGCTGAGGAGTGTGATCCACGATAGTTGGAACACACCCTCCGGTTCCCTTTCTTAAAGAGAGGAACCACCACCCCGGTCTGCCAATCCAGAGGTACCGCCCCTGATGTCCACGCGATGTTGCAGAGTCTTGTCAACTAAAACAGCCCCACAGCATCCAGAGCCTTAAGGAACTCCGGACGGAGCTCATCCACCCCCGGGGCCTTGCCACCGAGGAGCTTTTTAACTACCTTGGCAACCTCAGCCCCAGAAATAGGAGAGCCCACCACAGATTCCCCAGGCACTGCTTGGCCTGTCGGTATGCCCGCTGCCTCTGGAGTCCCATGAGCCAAAAGGACCAGATAAGCTCTTTCTTCAGCTTGACGGCATCCCCCACTGCTGGTGGCCACCAGCGGGTTCTAGGATTACCGCCACGACAGGCACCAAACACCTTGCGGCCACAGCTCCAATCAGCTGGCTTGACAAGAGAGGCACGGAACATGATCCATTCAGACTCAATGTCCAGCACCTCCTTTGTGACATGTTCAAAGTTCCTCCGGAGGTGGAAAAAGAAACTCTCTCTGACAGGAAGAACCTGTCAGAGAGAGGTAAAAAGTGGACTTGAAGTGGGTGTGGCATGGATGATTGTTTGGCGCCCAATAAAAGACTTGATGGAGGATTCTTCAGTCAGCAGATGTTAAAGCAGCATAAATCTACTGGAGCCTATCCCAGTGTACCTTGGCACTGGACAGGTGAAATGACAAACAGGTGTGTGCATCAGTCGCGGCGCGGCGCCATAGGCATTCCCAAAAGACTCTCACAATGCGTTTGGGCCTGCCAGGTCTGTCCGGGATCCTACCCCACCATCGGAGCCAGCTCACCAGGTGGTGATCGATAGAAAGCTCGCCCCTCTCTTCACCCGAGTGTCCAAAACACGAGGCCGCAAATCCCTTGACACAACTACAAAGTCAATCATGGAACTGCGGCCGAGGGTGTCCTGGTGCCAAGTGCACATATGGACACCCTTATGTTTGAACATTGTGTGACGAGCACAAAAGTCCAATAACAAAGCACCACTTGGGTTCAGATCCGGGTGGCCATTTTTCCCAATCACGACTCTCCAGGTTTCAAAGTCGTTGCCAACATGAGCGTTGAAGACCCCCAGCAGAACAAGGGAATCACCCGAGGGAGCACTCTCAAGGGAATCCAAAAAGAGTGGGTACTCTGAGCTGCTGTTTGGTGCGTAAACACCAACAACAGTCAGGACCCGTCACCCAACCCGAAAGCGGAGGAAAGCTACCATCTCGTCTTCTGGGTTAAGTCCAACGTGCAGGCTTTGAGCCGGGGGGCAACAAGAATTGCCAACCCAGCCTCTCATTACTTGCAACGCCAGAGTGGAAGAGAGTCCAACCCCTCTTGAGAGAACAGGTTCCAGAGCCCTTGCTGTGGGTCGAAGTGAGTCCAGCTTTATCTAGCCGGGAACTTCTCCACCTCGCGAGGTGACGTTCCACGTCCCAAGAGCGAGCTTATGTAGCCGATAATCGGACCGCCAAGTGCCCTGCCTTCGGCTTCCGCCCAGCTAACACTGCACCCGACCTCTATGACCCAGCCCATGAGTGGTGAGCCTATTGCAGGGGGGACCCACGTTGCCTCTTCGAGCTGGGCCCCATGGGCACCAGTCGCTCGCCATCGTGCCCCACCTCTGGGCCTGGCTCCACAGGGGAGCCACGGTGACCCGCGTCCGGGCGAGAAAATATCTAGGTCCTCGATTTGTACTTTTCATAAAGGTCTTTGAGCTGCTCTTTGTCTGATTCCTCACCTAGGACCTGTTTGTCTTGGGGGAGCCTATCAGGGGGCATAGAAGCCCCCGGACAACATAGCTCCTAGGATCAGTGGGACACGCAAACCACAAAGGTGGCGGCTCAGAAAGCAGGTTATATAAACATAACTCCAAAACCAAACATGCAAGATGTCTAAACATGCCTGTAATATTGTATCAATGGGAGTTTTACTAGAATCGGTTGTTTTTTTAAGGCTTGCAAACACAAAACGTTTTTTTTACTCAATATGACAGTAAGTTCTTAAAATGCTGAGATAATGTGAAAAAAGCAATACAAATGTATTCCAACATGATTCCTAAACCAAACATTCAAAATGTCTAAAAATGCCTGTAATATTGAATCCATGTGAGTTTTACTAGAATCATTTGTTTTTGTAAGGTTTGCAAATACAAAAATTTAGTTTTATGACAGACACAAGTGAGTTTTTTTACTCATTATAACAGTATAGATGTCATACTATATATTAAAGTTATATAAACATAACTCGAAAACCAAACGTGCATTATGTCCAAAATTGCCTGTAATATTGTATAGATGTGAGTTTTACTAGAATCAGGTTTGCAAATAAAAAAATTGGGTTTTATGACAGTATACTGTCACACTCAATATGACAGTATAACTGTCATACTAAATCCATCCATTTTCTTCCGCTTATCCGAGGTCGGGTTGCGGGGGCAGCAGCCTAAGCAGAGAGCCCAGACTTCCCTCTCCCCAGCCACTTCGTCCAGCTCTTCTTGGGGGATCGCGAGGCGTTCCCAGGCCATAGTCTTTCCAATGTATCCTAGGTCTTCCCCATGGCCTCCTGCCGTTCGGACCTAGGGAGGCGTTCGGGTGGCATCCTGAGCAGATGCCCGAACCACCTCATCTGGCTCCTCTAAATGTGGAGGAGCAGCGGCTTTACACTGAGTTCCTCCCAGATGACAGAGCTTCTCACCCTATCTCTAAGGGAGAGACCCACCACCCGGCGGAGGAAACTCATTTCGGCCGCTTGTACCCGTGACCTTGTCCTTTCGGTCATAACCCAAAGCTCATGACCATAGGTGAGGATGGGAACGTTGATCGACCGGTAAATTGAAAGCTTTTCCTTCTGGCTCAGCTCCTTCTTCACCACAACGGATCGATATAGCGTCCTCATTACTGAAGACGCCGCACCGATCCGCCTGTAGATCTCACAATCCACTCTATCCTCACTCGTGAACAAGACTCCTAGGTACTTGAACTCCTTCACTTGGGGCAAGATCTCTTTCCCAACCTGGAGATGGCACTCCACCCTTTCCCGGGCGAGAACCATGGACTCGGACTTGGAGGTGCTGATTCTCATCCCAGTCGCTTCACTGCGAACCGATCCAATGAAAGCTGAAAATCTTGGCCAGTTGAAGCCATCAGGACCACATCATCTGCAAAAAGCAGAGACCTAATCCTGCAGCCACCAAACCAGGCGCAGTCATGGCATTGAGGGGATCCTCAAAGCCATGACTGCGCCTAGATATTCTGTCCATTAAAGTTATGAACAGAATCGGTGACAAAGGGCAGCCTTGGCGGAGTCCAACCCTCACTGGAAAGGGGTCCGACATACTGCCGGCAATGCGGACCAAGCTCTGACACTGATCATACAGGGAGACACCCGCCACAATCAGACATGCCAATACTCCATACTCTCTGAGCACTCCCCACAGGATTTACCGGGGGCCAAGGTCGAATGTCTTCTCCAAGTCCACAAAACTTATGTAGACTGGTTGGGCAAACTCCCATGCACACTCAAGGACCCTGCCGAGAGTATAGAGCTGGTCTACCGTTCCACGACCAGGACGAAAACCACACTGTTCGTCCTGGATCCGAGGTTCCTCCTCTCCATTACACATGAATAGACCTTACCGGGAAGGCTGAGGAGTGTGATCTACGATAGTTGGAACACACCCTCCGGTTCCCCTTCTTAAAGAGAGGAACCACCACCCCGGTCTGCCAATCCAGAGGTACCGCCCCCGATGTAGACGCAATGTTGCAGAGTCTTGTCAACCAAGACTGCCCCACAGCATCCAGAGCCTTAAGGAACCGGAGTTCCTTAAGCAGCATGGGGGGAGCTCAAACCCCCGGGGCCTTGCCACCGAGGAGCTTTTTAACTACCTTGGCAACCTCAGCCCCAGAAATAGGAGAGCCCACCACAGACTTCCCAGGCACTGTTTCCTCATAGGAAGACGTGTTGGTGGGACTGAGGAGGTCTCGCTTGGCCTGTCGGTATGCCCACTGCCTCTGGAGTCCCATGAGCCAAAAGGACCCGGTGGCTCTTTCTTCAGCTTGACAGCATCCCTCACTGCTGGTGGATTACCGCCACGACAGGCACCAAACACCTTGCGGCCACAGCTTCAATCAGCTGGCTCAACAAGAGAGGAACGGAACATGGTCCACTCAGACTCAATGTCCAGCACCTCCCTCGTGACATGTTCAAAGTTCTTCCGGACATGTTCAAAGTTCTTCAGGAGACTCTGCTAGGTGTTCCCAGCAGACCCTTACAATGCGTTTGGGCCTGCCAGGTCTGACCGGCATCCTCCCCTACCATCGGAGCCAGCTCACCACCAGGTGGTGGTTGGTAGAAAGCTCTGCCCCTCTCTTCACCGAGTGTCCAAAACATGAGGCCGCAAATCCCATGACACAACTACAAAGTCAATCATGCGGCCGAGGGTGTCCTTGTGCCAAGTGTACATATGGACACCCTTATGTTTGAACATTGTGTTTGTTATGGACAATCCGTGACAAGCACAAAAGTCCAATAACAAAGCACCACTTGGGTTCAGATCCGGGTGGCCATTTTTCCCAATCACGACTCTCCAGGTTTCACTGTCGTTGCCAACATAGCGTTGAAGTCCACCAGCAGAACAAGGGAACCACCCGAGGGAGCACTCTCCAGTACTCCCTCAAGGGAATCCAAAAAGAGTTGGTACTCTGAGCTGCTGTTTGGTGTGTAAACACAAACAACAGTCAGGACCCGTCACCCAACCCGAAAGCTGAAGGAAGCTACCATCTCGTCTATTGGGTTTAAAGTCCAACGTGCAGGCTTTGAGCCGGGGGGCAACAAGAATTGCCACCCCAGCCTCTCATTAGTTGCAACGCCAGTGTGGAATCTCTTCCACTCTGGCGTTGCAAGTAATGAAAGTTCAGCTCAGTCCAGCCCCTCTGAGAGAACAGGTTCCAGAGTCCTTGCTGTGAGTCCAACTATATCTAGCCGGGAACGTCTCCACCTCAAGCACCAGCTCAGGCTCCTTCCCTCCCAGCGAGGTGACGTTCCATGTCCCAAGAGCGAGCTTATGTAGCCGATAATCGGACCACCAAGTGCCCTGCCTTCGGCTGCCGCCCAGCTCACACTGCACCCTCTATGACCCAGCCCATGAGTGGTGAGCCCTGGAGTGGGGATCCACGTTGCCTCTTCGAGCTGAGCACGGCTGGGCCCCATGGGGACAGGCCCGTCAATCGCCATCGTGCCACACCTCTGGGCCTGGCTCCACAGGGGAGCCACGGTGACCTGCGTCCAGGCGAGAAAAAATCTAGGTCCTCAATTGTACTTTTAATAAAGGTCTTTGCGCTGCTCTTTGTCTGAGCCCTCACCTAGGACCTGTTTGTCTTGGGAGACCATAGAAGCCCCCGGACAACATAGTTCCTGGATCAGTGGGACACGCAAACCACAAAGGTGGCGGCTCAGAAAGCAGGTTATATAAATATAACTCCAAAACCAAACATGCAATATGTCTAAACATGCCTGTAATATTGTATCAATGTGAGTTTTCCTAGAATCGGTTGTTTTTGTAAGGTTTGCAAATACAAAAATTAGGTTTTACTCACAATGACAAAATCACACTCAATATGACAGCTATTTAAACATAACTCATAAACCACACAAAAAAATGGCTAATAATGCCTGAAATAATGAATCATTGGGAGTTTTACTGAGTTTTACATTTTGCAAACACAAAAAGTAGTTTTTTACTTGACTGTAATGTTCTTAGAACCCTGAGATAATGGGAAAAAAGCAATAAAAATGTATTTAAACCTAACTCCTAAACAACACATGCAAAATGGCTAATAATGCCTAGGGAGACATGTAACGTTGTTAGTTTAAAAAAAAAAGATCTTTTGTAAAGATATCAAAGACACAAGCTAGTTTTTTTTATTCAATATGACAGTATAACAGTCATAATACATATGAAAGTTATATAAACATAACTCCAAAACCAAACATGTGTCATGTCTAAAAATGCCTGTAATAATGTATTTATGTGAGGTTGTAAGGTTTACAAAAACAAAAAGTAGTTTTTTAACTCAATATGAAAGTAATGTTCTTAGAATCCTGAGATAATGCGAAAAAAGCAATACAAATGTATTTAAACATTACTCCTAAACAACATATGCAAAATGGCTAATAATGCCTGGAAACATGTATCTTTGTTAGTTTTACTAGAAAATAAATCTTTTATAAAGTTTGCAAAGACACAAGCTAGTTGTTTTTTTTTTCAATAAAACAGCATAACAGTCATACTAAATATGAAAGTTATATAAACATAACTCTAGAACCAAACGTGTGTCATGTCTAAAATTGCCTATAATAATGTATTTATGTGAGTTTGTAAGGTTTGCAAAAAAAAAAGTAGTTTTTTCCTCAATATGAAAGTAAGGATTTTAGAATCCTGAGATAATGCGAAAAAAGCAATAAAAATGTATTTAAACATAATTCCTAAACAACCCATGCAAAATGGCTAATAATGCCTGGAGACATGTATCTTTGTTAGTTTTACTAGAAAAATTATCTTTTGTAAAGTTTGCAAAGACACAAGCTAGTTTTTTTAAATTCCATATGACAGCATAACAGTCATATTAAATATAAAAGTTATATAAACATAACTCCAAAACCAAACATGTGTCATGTCTAAAAATGCCTGTAATAATGTATTAATGTGAGTTTGTAAGGTTTGCAAAAACAAAAAGTAGTTTTTTCCTCAATATGAAAGTAAGGATTTTAGAATCCTGAGATAATGCGAAAAAAGCAATAAAAATGTATTTAAACATAATTCCTAAACAACCCATGCAAAATGGGTAATAATGCCTGGAGACATGTATCTTTGTTAGTTTTACTAGAAAAATGATCTTTTGTAAAGTTTGCAAAGACACAAGCTAGTTTTTTTTAATTCAATATGACAGTATAACAGCCATACTAAATATAAAAGTTATATAAACATAACTCCAAAACCAAACATGTGTCATGTCTAAAAATGTCTGTAATAATGTATTCATGTGAGTTTGTAAGGATTGCAAAAACAAAAAGTAGTTTTTTACTCAATATGAAAGTAATGATCTTAAAATCCTGAGATAATGCGAAAAAAGCAATAAAAATGTATTTAAACATAACTCCTAAACAACCCAGGCAAAATGGGTAATAATGCCTGGAGACATGTATCTTTGTTAGTTTTACTAGGAAATGTATATTTTGTAAAGTTTGCAAAGACACAAGCTAGTTGTTTTTATTCAATAAGACAGTATAACAGTCATACTAAATATGAAAGTTATATAAACATAACTCCAGAACCAAACGTGTGTCATTTATGTGAGTTTGTAAGGTTTGCAAAAACAAAAAGTAGTTTTTTACTCAATATGAAAGTAATGATCTAAGAATCCTGAGATAATGCGAAAAAAGCAATAAAAATGTCTTTAAACATAATTCCTAAACAACCCATGCAAAATGGCTAATAATGCCTGGAGACATGTATCTTTGTTAGTTTTACTAGAAAAATGATCGTTTTTAAAGTTTGCAAAGACACAAGCTATTTTTTTTTATTCAATAAGACAGTATAACATTATTACTAAATATGAAAGTTATATAAACATAACTCCAAAACCAAACATGTGTCATGTCTAAAAATGCCTGTAATAATGTATTAATGTGAGTTTGTGAGGTTTCCAAAAACAAAAAGTAGTTTTTTACTCAATATGAAAGTAATGATCTTAAAATCCTGAGATAATGCGAAAAAAGCAATAAAAATGTATTTAAACATAATTCCTAAACAACCCATGCAAAATGAGTAATAATGCCTGGAGACATGTATCTTTGTTACTTTTACTAGAAAAATTATCTTTTTTAAAGTTTGCAAAGACACAATCTAGTTGTTTTTATTCAATAAGACACTATAACAGTCATACTAAATATGAAAGTTATATAAACATAACTCCAGAACCAAACGTGTGTCATGTCTAAAATTGCCTATAATAATGTATTTATGTGAGTTTGTAAGGTTTGCAAAAACAAAAAGTAGTTTTTTCCTCAATATGAAAGTAAGCATTTTAGAATCCTGAGATAATGCGAAAAAAGCAATAAAAATGTATTTAAACATAATTCCTAAACAACCCATGCAAAATGGCTAATAATGCCTGGAGACATGTATCTTTGTTAGTTTTACTAGAAAAATGATCTTTTGTAAAGTTTGCAAAGACACAAGCTAGTTTTTTTTAATTCAATATGACAGTATAACTGTCATATTAAATATAAAAGTTATATAAACATAACTCCAAAACCAAACATGTGTCATGTCTAAAAATGCCTGTAATAATGCATTTATGTGAGTTTGTAAGGTTTGCAAAAACAAAAAGTAGTTTTTTACTCAATATGAAAGTAATGATCTAAGAATCCTGAGATAATGCGAAAAAAGCAATAAAAATGTCTTTAAACATAATTCCTAAACAACCCATGCAAAATGGCTAATAATGCCTGGAGACATGTATTTTTGTTAGTTTTACTAGAAAAATGATCTTTTGTAAAGTTTGCAAAGACACAAGCTAGTTTTTTTTTATTCAATACGACAGTATAACAGTCATACTAAATATGAACGTTATATAAACATAACTCCAAAACCAAACATGTGTCATGTCTAAAAATGCCTGTAATAATGTATTAATGTGAGTTTGTAAGGTTTGCAAAAACAAAAAGTAGTTTTTTACTCAATATGAAAGTAATGATCTTAAAATCCTGAGATAATGCGAAAAAAGCAATACAAATGTATTTAAACATAATTCCTAAACAACCCATGCAAAATGGCTAATAATGCCTGGAGACATGTATCTTTGTTAGTTTTACTAGAAAAATGATCTTTTTTAAAGTTTGCAAAGACACAAGCTAGTTGTTTTTATTCAATAAGACAGTATAACATTATTACTAAATATGAAAGTTATATAAACATAACTCCAAAAGCAAACATGTGTCATGTCTAAAAATGCCTGTAATAATGTATTAATGTGAGTTTGTGAGGTTTGCAAAAACAAAAAGTAGTTTTTTACTCAATATGAAAGTAATGATCTTAAAATCCTGAGATAATGCGAAAAAAGCAATAAAAATTGTATTTAAACATAATTCCTAAACAACCCATGCAAAATGGGTAATAATGCCTGGAGACATGTATCTTTGTTAGTTTTACTAGAAAAATGAACTTTTGTAAAGTTTGCAAAGACACGAGCTAGTTTTTTTAATTCAATATGACAGTATAACAGTCATATTAAATATAAAAGTTATATAAACATAACTCCAGAACCAAACGTGTGTCATGTCTAAAATTGCTTATAATAATGTATTCATGTGAGTTTGTAAGGTTTGCAAAAACAAAAAGTAGTGTTTTACTCAATATGAAAGTAATGATCTTAGAATCCTGAGATAATGCGAATAAAGCAATACAAATGTATTCAAACACAACTTTTAAAACAAACATGTAAATTGTCTAAAAATGCCTGTAATATTGAATCTATGTAAGTTTTACTAGAATCAATTGTTTTTGTAAGGTTTGCAAATACAAAAATTAGGTTTTACACATAATGACATTATAACTTTAACACTCAATATGAAAGTTATTTAATTATAACTCCTAAATACACATGAAACATGTCTAATAGCGTGAAAAAAAATATCTTTGTGAGTGTTGCTAGAAACATTTTCTTTTGTAAGGTTTGCAAAGACACAAGTTAGTTTTTTTTAACTCAATATGACAGTATAACGCCACACTCAATATGACAGTTATTTAAACATAACTCCTAAACCACACCTGAAAAATGGCTAATAATGCCTGAAATAATGCATCTTTGGGAGTTTTACTGGAAACATATGCTTTTTTAAGGCTTGCAAAAATTATTTGTATAGTATTATGTATTACAACATAATTCCTAAACCAAACATGCAAAATGTCTGAAAATGCCTGTAATATTGAATCCATGTGAGTTTTATTTGAATCAGTTGTATGGTTTGCTAATACAAAAATTGGGTTTTATGACAAACACAAGTTAGTTTTTTTACTTAATATAACAGTTTAGCTGTCATACTATATATGAAAGTTATATAAACATAACTCCAAAACCAAAACCAAACATGCATTATGTCAAAACTGCCTGTAATATTGTATATATGTGAGTTTTACCAGAATCAGGGTTGCAAATACAAAAATTGGGTTTTATGACAGTATACTGTCACACTCAATATGACAGTTATTTAAACATAACTCAAACAACACATGCAAAATAGCTAATAATGCCTGGAGCATGTATCTTAGTTAGTTTTACTAGAAAAATGGTATTTTGTAAGGTTTGCAAAGACACAAGTTAGTTGTTTTTTGTATTCAATATGACAGAATAACTGTCATACTAAATATGAAAGTTATATAAACATTACTCTAAAACCAAACATGCATTGTGTCTAAAAAATGCCTGTAATATTGTATCTGTGTGAGTTTAACTAGATTTAGTTGTTTTTGTAAGGTTTGCAAATACAAAATAAGGGTTTTACTCACTATGACAGTTTACTGTCACACTCAATCTGACAGTTATTTATTTAAACATAACTCCTAAACCACACATGCAAAACGGCTAATAATGCCTGGAGATATGTATCTTTGTGAGTTTTACTAGAAACATTATATTGTGTAAGGTTTAGTTAGTTTTTGTACTCAATCTGACAGTATAACTGTCATTCTAAATCCATCCATTTTCTTCCGCTTATCCGAGGTCGGGTTGCGGGGGCAGCAGCCTGAGCAGAAAATCCCAGACTTCCCTCTCCCCAGCCACTTCGTCCAGCTCTTCTCGGGGTATTCTTTCCAATGTGTCCTAGGTCTTCCCCGTGGCCTCCTGCCACACCTCCCTAGAGGCGTTCGGGTGGCATCCTGAGCAGATGCCCGAACCACCTCATGGCTCCTCTCAATGTGGAGGAGCAGCGGCTTTAGTTTGAGTTCCTCCCGGATGACAGAGCTTCTCACCCTGTCTCTAAGGGAGAGACCCACCACTCGGCAGAGGAAACACATTTCGGCCGCTTGTCCTTTCAGTCATAACCCAAAGCTGGGAACGTAGATCGACGGTAAATTGAGAGCTTTTCCTTCTGGCTCAGCTCCTTCTTCACCACAACGGATCGATATAGCGTCCTCAATACTGAAGACGCCGCACCAATCCGCCTGTGGATCTCTCGATCCACTCTATCCTCACTCGCGAACAAGACTCCTAGGTACTTGAACTCCTCCACTTAGGGCAAGATCTCCTCCCCAACCTGGAGATGGCACTCGACCCTTTCCTGCGCGAGAACCATGGACTTGGACTTGGAGGTGCTGATTCTCATCCCAGTCGCTTCACACTCAAGGACCCTGCCGAGAGTATAGACCTGGTCTACCGTTCCACGACCAGGACGAAAACCACGCTGTTCATCCTGGATCCGAGTTTCCTCCTCTCCAGTACACATGAATAAACCTTACCGGGAAGGCTGAGGAGTGTGTTTCACGATAGTTGGAACACACCCTCCGGTTCCCCTTCTTAAAGAGAGGAACCACCACCCCGGTCTGCCAATCCAGAGGTACCGCCCCCAATGTTCACGCGATGTTGCAGAGTCTTGTCAACCAAGACAGCCCCACAGTATCCAGAGCCTTAAGGAACTCATCCACCACCGGGGCCTTGCCACAGAGGAGCTTTTTAACTACCTAGGCAACCTAAGCCCCAGAAATAGGAGAGTCCACCACAGATTCCCAAGGCACTGCTTGGCCTGTCGGTATGCCCGCTGCCTCTGGAGTCCCATGAGCCAAAAGGACCCGATAGGCTCTTTCTTCAGCTTGACGGCATCCCTCACTGCTGGTGGCCACCAGCGAGTTCTAGGATTACCGCCACGACAAGCACCAAACACCTTGCGGCCACAGCTCCAATCAGCAGGCTCGACAAGAGAGGCACGGAACATGGTCCAATCAGACTCTATGTCCAGCACCTCCCTCGTGACATGTTCAAAGTTCTTCCTTATGTTTGAACATTGTGTTTGTTATGGACAATCCGTGACGAGCACAAAAGTCCAATAACAAAGCACCACTTGGGTTCAGATCCGGGTGGCCATTTTTCCCAATCACGACTCTCCAGGTTTCACTGTCCTTGCCAACATGAGCATTGAAGTCCCCCAACAGAACAAGGGAATCACCCGAGGGAGCACTCTCCAGTACTCCCTCAAGGGAATCCAAAAAGAGTGGGTACTCTGAGCTGCTGTTTGGTGCGTAAACACAAACAACAGTCAGGACCCGTCACCCAACCCGAAGGCGGAGGGAAGCTACCATCTCGTCTACTGGGTTAAAGTCCAACGTGCAGGCTTTGAGCAACAACAATTGCCACCCCAGCCTCTCATTGCTTGCAACGCCAGAGTGGAAGAGAGTCCAGCCCCTCTTGAGAGAACAGGTTCCAGAGCCCTTGCTGTGCGTCAAAGTGAGTCCAACTATATCTAGCCGGAACTTCTTCACCTCGCGCACCAGCTCAGGCTCTTTCCCTCCCAGCGAGGTGACGTTCCACGTCCCAAGAGCGAGCTTATGTAGCCGATAATCGGACCGCCAAGTGCCCTGCCTTCGGCTGCCGCCCAGTTCACACTGCATCCGACCTCTATGACCTCAATGGGCCCATGAGTGGTGAGCCCATTGGAGGGTTGACCCACGTTGCCTCTTCGAGCTGAGCCCGGCAGGGCCCCATGGAGACAGGCCCGGCCACCAGTCGCTCGCCATCGTGCCCCACCTCTGCGCCTGGCTCCACAGGGGTGACCTGCGCCTGGGCGAGAAAAAATCTAGGTCCTTGATTTGTACTTGTCATAAAGGTCTTTGAGCTGCTCTTTGTCTGATCCCTCACCTAGGACCTTTTCTCAGGGGATCCCGAGGCGTTCCCAGGCCAGCCGGGAGACATAGTGTTCCCAATGTGTCCTGAGTCTTCCCCGTGGCCTCCAGGATGACAGAGCTTCACCTTCACCAGGGGTGTCAAACTCAAATACAGAGTGGGCCAAAGTTTAAAACTGAACAAAGCCGCGGGCCAAGGTTGAACAAATTATCAATCAATCAATCAATCAATCAATGTTTATTTATATAGCCCTAAATCACAAGTGTCTCAAAGGGCTGTACAAGCCACAACGACATCCTCGGTGTCGAGTGGGTCTGACATAATATTGTGAAAGTCCAACACATCAGCGAAAGTCCAGTCCATGGTGGGGCCAGCGGGAACCATCCCGAGCGGAGACGGGTCAGCAGCGTAGAGATGTCCCCATCTGATGGACAGGCTAGCGGTCCACCCCGGAGCAGAGTAGAAAAGAGAAGAAAAGAAACGGCAGATCAACTGGTCTAAAAAGGGAGTCTATTTAAAGGCTAGAGTATACAAATGAGTTTTAAGATGAGACTTAAATGCTTCTACTGAGGTAGCATCTCTAACTTTTACCGGGAGGGCATTCCATAGTATTGGAGCCCGAATAGAAAACGCTCTATAGCCCGCAGACTTTTTTTGGGCTCTGGGAATCACTAATAAGCCGGAGTTCTTTGAACGCAGATTTCTTGCCGGGACATATGGTACAATACAATCGTCAAGATAGGCAGGAGCTTGACCGTGTAGTATTTTATACGTAAGTAGTAAAACCTTAAAGTCGCATCTTAGGTGCACAGGAAGCCAGTGCAAGTGAGCCAGTATAGGCGTAATATGATCAAACTTTCTTGTTTTTGTCAAAAGTCTAGCAGCCGCATTTTGTACCATCTGTAATCTTTTAATGCTAGACATAGGGAGGCACGAAAATAAAACGTTACAGTAATCGAGACGAGATGTAACGAACGCATGGATAATGATCTCAGCATCGCTTGTGGACAAAATGGAACGAATTTTTGCGATATTACGGAGATGAAAGAAGGCCGTTTTAGTAACACTCTTAATGTGTGACTCAAACGAGAGAAATTAACCTTTTAATAGGGACCCAAACAAGTTTTGCATTGAATATTGAACAAGCAAGGCTTATATAACTTTATAGTGACATGCAAAATGGAGTTTCAAATAATAATAATAATAATTAAAAAATATCAATTGCATATCAAATACAATTTAAATAAAAATTGAATGCCTCTTTTCTATTTGCAGCCTTCTGAGGTAAATATCAACATTAACTTTTTCCACAGGCTAATAAATTTGAAAATAAAATAACAATGAATAAAACAACCATTCAGGACTTTAAACTGCTCAGTTTGCAACACACTGATCTAATTTGATGTGCCCAAGCCAGATACCTGGCATCTTTTTTTAGATGCTAGTTCTTTAATGTCGGGGCTCAGGCTTTGAGCTGAGGCAACTTTCATTATCGAACGAAGGTGTCCAACAGTCATATCTCGTACACCCAATTCTAACATCATTCACACCCAGTCACAAGATATGTGCAGCTTCAGCACGCATACACAAATGAATGCAACGCATACTTCATCAACAGCGATACAGGTTACACTGAGGGTGCCAGTATAAAAAACTTTAACACTGTTAGAAATATACGCCACACTGTGAACCCACACCAAACAAAAATAAAAAAACACTTTTCGGGAGAACATCCGCACCGTAACATAACATAAACACAAAAGAACAAATACCCAGAATCTTTTGCAGCACTAACTCTTTCGGGACGCTACAAAATACACCCCCGCTACCACCAAACCACCCCCCCCCACACACACACACCTTGTAGCGTCCCGGAAGATTTAGTGCTACAAAGGGTTCCGGGTATTTGTTCTGTTGTGTTTATGTTGTGTTACGGTGCGGATGTTCTCCCGAAATGTGTTTGTCATTCTTGTTTGGTGTGGATTCACAGTGTGGCGTATATTTCTAAAAGTCTTAAAGTTTTTTATTTGGCTACCGTCAGTGTAACCTGTATCGCTGTTGATAAAGTATGCGTTGCATTCAATTGTGTGTGGGTGCAGAAGCTGCACTGACATGAAACTGGGCCGGCACTCGTTTGACTAGCTGAAAAAAAAAAGAAAAAAGTCGGGAGGAGTGCTGGAGTCACTCCCGGGAGGGTTGGCAAGTATTAGAAGTAGCGGTGAATGCGGTGTTACCGCGGCACTGCCGCAATGTATAATCGACGGTCCAGCTTTAGTGTTAATTTGATATTGCCTCAAGAGCCATGTCAAATTACACGTTGGGCCAAATTTGGCCCACGGGCCAGAGTTTGACACCCATGACCTTCACTGTAAAAAATTACTGTAAAAATAAAAAATAAAATTACAGTTATATACTCCATCCATCCATCCATTTTCTACTGCTTATTCCCTTCGGGGTCGCGGGGGGCGCTGGAGCCTATCTCAGCTACAATCAGGCGGAAGGCGGGGTACACCCTGGACAAGTCGCCACCTCATCGCAGGGCCAACACAGATAGACAGACAACATTCACACTCACATTCACACACTAGGGCCAATTTAGTGTTGCCAATCAACCTATCATGTTCTTCTTAAATGCAGTTAAGTACTGTAAATTTTGTTGCATTTTTCAAAAAATATCGACCAGCAGTAAGTTACTGTAAAACCTACAGTGTAATTCAGTATTTTTCAGACTTGTTTCTTGGGTCCGCCCACAATTCGTCCAACCGAGCTTCATTTCACCTGGCCGACCCTGCTAAATCCATCCTACTGCATCGTGTGTTTTTGATAACAAGGTAAGAGTCACTTGTACCTTGATGTGTCATTTTCTGTTTGAATTACTTTATATATATATTTATAAAGTCCGAAATGACATAGCGTCACAGTCAGCATCACAGACACTATCGTTGACCACGCGCATGTACCGCCGCATGCTAGCTAGCTAAGTTTTCTTCTTTTTTGTCATAGTCATCATAAAAGATGATAACTTGCAACATGTGTGCTACGACTTGCAGCAATGTATTTGCGTATGTTAGACACATGCGAAGTCATAGTTGTATGCCTAATGCATCGTTTAAGTGTGCTTTCCCTAAATGCACAAGAGTTTTTTCCAACTTCTCAGCCTTCAAAACTCACAGCCGTCGTCATAAATATGGCAAGAGTAGGACTGATATGTATAGCGCAGAAGGTTTACCTTGTAATATTGTCTCATGTAGCGCGAAGTGCGATGATTTACGGGCCCTTCTCCTGCATTTGAAAAGTCATATTACCAAAGGTAGGACAGTTACGTGCCCCTTCAGTCAATGTGAAAAAAGATTTACAGTTAAGTCTACTTTCACATCGCACGCGTCAAGGAAGCACTACGGCTACACTGAACGAAGTTTGACTTGATCAACAGCAAATCCAAGCAGCTCTTGTGTTATTAACACTGATGATGACTATTGTGATATGCAACTTGAGAATTCAGGATATTCCTGTTATAAAGACATGGAGGACTACTTGCATTAAAAAAATGTTCACAGCACTGAAAAAAGGTTGAGAACCACTGCCTTAGGACAGTGGTTCTCAACCTTTTTTCAGTGATGTACCCCTGTGAACATTTTTTAAATTCAAGTACCCCCTAATCAGAGCAAAGCCTTTTTGGTTGAAAAAAAGAGATAAAGAAGTAAAATACAGCACTATGTCATCAGTTTCTGATTTATTAAATTGTATAACAGTGCAAAATATTGCTCATTTGTTGTGGTCTTTCTTGAACTATTTGGAAAAAAAGATATAAAACTAACTAAAAACTTGTTGAAAAATAAACAAGTGATTCAATTATAAATAAAGATTTTTACACATAGAAGTAATCAACTTAAAGTGCCCTCTTTGGGGATTGCAATAGAGATCCATCTGGATTCATGAACTTCATTCTCAACATTTCTTCACAAAAAAAGAAATCTTTAACATCAATATTTATGGAACATGTCCACTACGCTTTAACCAAGCCTCCATTGTTTTCTACATGGATAGTTGATTGACAGTTGGTGCCGTGTGGCACCGCCAGGTAGGGTCAAACCATCGTGGCATGGGGGAAACTCTGGCTTTATGGTAATGAATGGAATAGCCTACTTGATTAGTTGTTCAGTTTATGAACTTACATTCATATTTTGTCGAAGTATTATTCAATAAATATATTTATAAAGGATTTTTGAATTGTTGCTATTTTTAGAATATTTAAAAAAAATCTCACGAACCCCTTGGCATACCTTCAAGTACCCCCAGGAGTACGCGTACCCCCATTTGAGAACCACTGCCTTAGGAGACTAAATGTAAACAGAGGAAAGAGAGAGCGAGTGAGGTGGCCATTCCAAATACTTTTAAAATGCTACCCATATTGGATACTGTTTAGGAACATAAACTGCATTTCTTGACTGTACCAGTTGCTGGTGACAAAGTCACAATAAAACGTTGGATGATCAGCATGGAAGGTGATGTCATCTGCAAAGGCGTCCAACCTAGCTTAATCTCAGGGCTTGCTGCCCTTCTTGCCACCTACTATGTGTTTAACTTGGAATACCAAGAGGAAGGTCCTCGGACATTGGAATTTGTTCAAAGGTAAATCCTCTTGATACTGTTAAAATACTGTTAGGATATTTTATTTTATATTTCTCACCTCTGTTCAGGAATTTGACTTGTCATTTCCCCAATTTGGTGCCTTAAATCAATAACTCTTCTGTTCCTTTGTGGACCTTCTTATTAGTGACCGAAGCACCAGTTTGACTCTAGGATACAGAGAAGGTAGGTAATGTGCAGGTAAAGATATGTTGACTGGGTCAAAGAAGGAAGCACCTGTTTGACCCCAGGATGCAGAAAAAGTAGGTAATTTGCAGGTAAAGATATGTTGACTGGATGATGGCAGGAAGCACCAGTGTGACCCCACTATGCAGGGAAGGTAGGTAATGTGCGGGTGAAGGTATGTTGAATGGGTGAAAGAAGGAAGCGCAGGTGTGGTCGAGGCCATGCAGACAAGGTAGGTATGTGCAGGTGAAGATATGTTGTATGGTGAAAGAAAGAAGCACCAGTGTGACCCAAGGATGCAGGGAAGGTAGGTAATGTGCAGGTAAATATATGTTGAATGGGTGAAGGCAGGAAACACCAGCTAGACGCCAGGATACAGAGAAGGTAGGTAATGTGCAGGTAAAGATATGTTGAATGAGTAAAGGCAGGAAACACCAGCTTGACTCCAGGATACAGAGAAGGTAGGTAATGTGCAGGTAAATATATGTTGAATGGGTAAAGGTAGAAAGCACCAGCGTGACCACACTATGCAGAGAAGGTAGGTAATGCGCAGGTAAAGATATGTTGAATGGGTAAAGGCAAGAAGCACCAGTGTGACCCCAGGATGCAGAGAAGGTAGGTAAAGAGCAGGTAACGATATGTTAAATGGGTGAAAGCAGGAAACATCAGCGTAAATACACGGTCCCGTGGATGGAGAGAAAACATAAATAGAGAGAGGGATTGGGGAGGCTTTAGCATTGTCTTCCTCTCTGAATTTGTCTTAATGGGTTTTAGAGCATTCACTCATCTACAGCTGTGGTTATGGTATAGGCTCACATATATCCTAAAATTGATATTAATATTTGTGCATATTCCTAAATAACAATGTGAGGGGGGTTCTGTATCGACTGCAAGTAATCTTCAATCACAACAGAATATCTAATATGCTTTCTCTCTTTTTTAGGCGATTCATTGGCGTTAACCCTGAGAGGGGAACAAAGGCTAGCCAGGGAAAGGTGGTGTCCAAGAAGACCGGGAAGCTGGTTCAGAAAAAGGCAGCAACTGTAAATCCTCACGTAGCCACCCTTATAAAACATCTCACAGACTTTGAGTGGGGCTTTATGTAGCCGACAACTAAACACTGGACTTGTGTTCAGTGTTTTGTCTCCAGTTAGAAATTAAGTGGACATGTTATAAATGTTCAAATGCTTTACTGAAAATAAGAAGAATGCACTAAATGTACATTGAATGTATTTGATGCACTTTAAAATAATTGGTTAATAAAAACATAATCTTGCAAGGCCATTTCTCCAGTCATTTTTATGCCAGCAGATTGCAGGGGTTTTGATTTTGAAAAATTAAAAGTTCAACTCATTAACTTCTAGTGGCATTATACTGTAAAGCTCAGTCTATAGTGCTTACAATTATTTTACTGTAATTAACTGTTAATGGATATTACAGTAGATACACTAAAATAACAGTGTAATGCCGCTAAACAGATGACAGTATTATGCTGTGAAGCGTATATTTGATACAGCACAGTACTGTGATACTTTTTAAAGTAATAAACTATAGTGATAGATCACAGTATGTGTGCTGTAGAAAAACAGTTTTATACTGGAACCATTAGCTGCCAGTAGGTTACTGTAATTAAACGGTGAAAATTCTTACAGTAAGGGAGAGACCCGCCACCCAGCGGAGAAAACTCATTTCGGCCACTTGTACCCGTGATCTTGTCCTTTCGGTCATAACCCAAAGCTCAAGACCATAGGTGAGGATGGGAACGTAGATTGACCGGTAAATTGAGAGCTTTTCCTTCTGGCGCAGCTCCTTCTTACCACAACGAATCGATATAGCGTCCTCATTACTGAAGACGCCGCACCGATCAGCCTGTGCATCTCACGATCCACTCTTCCCTCACTCATTAACAAGACTCCAGGTACTTGAACTCATCCACTTGGGGCAAGATCTCCTGTCCAACCTCGAGATGGCACTCCACCCTTTCCCGGGCGAGAACCTTGGACTTGGAGGTGCTGATTCTCATCCCTGTTGCTTCACACTCGGCTGCGAACCAATCCAATGAGAGCTGAAGATCCTGGCCAGTTAAAGCCATAAGGACCACATCACCTGCAAAAAGGAGAGACCTAATCCTGCAGCCACCAAACCGGATCCCCTCAACGCCATGACTGCGCCTAGAAATTCTGTCCATAAAATGTATGAACACATTTGGTGACAAAGGGCAGCCAACATGAGGGTTGGACTCGGGTCCAACCCTCACTGGAAAGGGGTCCGACTTACTGCTGGCAATGCGGACCAAGCTCTGACACTGATCATACAGGGAGCGACCCGCCACAATCAGACATGCCGATACCCCATACTCTCTGAGCACTCCCCACAGGACTTCCCGGGGTGGCCACGGTCGAATGTCTTCTCCAAGTCCACAAAGCACATGTAGACTGGTTGGACAAACTCCCATGCACACTCAAGGACCCTGCCGAGAGTATAGATCTGGTCTACCGTTCCACGACCAGGACGAAAACCACAGTGTTCGTCCTGGATCCGAGGTTCCTCCTCTCCAGTACACATGAATAGACCTTACCGGGAAATGCTGAGGAGTGTGATCTACGATAGTTGGAACACACCCTCCGGTTCCCCTTCTTAAAGAGAGGAACCACCACCCCGGTCTGCCAATCCAGAGGTACCGCCCCTGATGTCCACGCGATGTTGCAGAGTCTTGTCAACTAAAACAGCCCCACAGCATCCAGAGCCTTAAGGAACTCCGGACGGAGCTCATCCACCCCCGGGGCCTTGCCACCGAGGAGCTTTTTAACTACCTTGGCAACCTCAGCCCCAGAAATAGGAGAGCCCACCACAGATTCCCCAGGCACTGCTTGGCCTGTCGGTATGCCCGCTGCCTCTGGAGTCCCATGAGCCAAAAGGACCAGATAAGCTCTTTCTTCAGCTTGACGGCATCCCGCACTGCTGGTGGCCACCAGCGGGTTCTAGGATTACCGCCACGACAGGCACCAAACACCTTGCGGCCACAGCTCCAATCAGCTGGCTTGACAAGAGAGGCACGGAACATGATCCATTCAGACTCAATGTCCAGCACCTCCTTTGTGACATGTTCAAAGTTCCTCCGGAGGTGGAAAAAGAAACTCTCTCTGACAGGAAGAACCTGTCAGAGAGAGGTAAAAAGTGGACTTGAAGTGGGTGTGGCATGGATGATTGTTTGGCGCCCAATAAAAGACTTGATGGAGGATTCTTCAGTCAGCAGATGTTAAAGCAGCATAAATCTACTGGAGCCTATCCCAGTGCACCTTGGCACTGGACAGGTGAAATGACAAACAGGTGTGTGCATCAGTCGCGGCGCGGCGCCATAGGCATTCCCAAAAGACTCTCACAATGCGTTTGGGCCTGCCAGGTCTGTCCGGGATCCTACCCCACCATCGGAGCCAGCTCACCAGGTGGTGATCGGTAGAAAGCTCGCCCCTCTCTTCACCCGAGTGTCCAAAACACGAGGCCGCAAATCCCTTGACACAACTACAAAGTCAATCATGGAACTGCGGCCGAGGGTGTCCTGGTGCCAAGTGCACATATGGACACCCTTATGTTTGAACATTGTGTGACGAGCACAAAAGTCCAATAACAAAGCACCACTTGGGTTCAGATCCGGGTGGCCATTTTTCCCAATCACGACTCTCCAGGTTTCAAAGTCGTTGCCAACATGAGCGTTGAAGACCCCCAGCAGAACAAGGGAATCACCCGAGGGAGCACTCTCAAGGGAATCCAAAAAGAGTGGGTACTCTGAGCTGCTGTTTGGTGCGTAAACACCAACAACAGTCAGGACCCGTCACCCAACCCGAAAGCGGAGGGAAGCTACCATCTCGTCTTCTGGGTTAAGTCCAACGTGCAGGCTTTGAGCCGGGGGGCAACAAGAATTGCCAACCCAGCCTCTCATTACTTGCAACGCCAGAGTGGAAGAGAGTCCAACCCCTCTTGAGAGAACAGGTTCCAGAGCCCTTGCTGTGCGTCGAAGTGAGTCCAGCTTTATCTAGCCGGGAACTTCTCCACCTCGCGAGGTGACGTTCCACGTCCCAAGAGCGAGCTTATGTAGCCGATAATCGGACCGCCAAGTGCCCTGCCTTCGGCTTCCGCCCAGCTAACACTGCACCCGACCTCTATGACCCAGCCCATGAGTGGTGAGCCTATTGCAGGGGGGACCCACGTTGCCTCTTCGAGCTGGGCCCCATGGGCACCAGTCGCTCGCCATCGTGCCCCACCTCTGGGCCTGGCTCCACAGGGGAGCCACGGTGACCCGCGTCCGGGCGAGAAAATATCTAGGTCCTCGATTTGTACTTTTCATAAAGGTCTTTGAGCTGCTCTTTGTCTGATTCCTCACCTAGGACCTGTTTGTCTTGGGGGACCCTATCAGGGGGCATAGAAGCCCCCGGACAACATAGCTCCTAGGATCAGTGGGACACGCAAACCACAAAGGTGGCGGCTCAGAAAGCAGGTTATATAAACATAACTCCAAAACCAAACATGCAAGATGTCTAAACATGCCTGTAATATTGTATCAATGTGAGTTTTACTAGAATCGGTTGTTTTTTTAAGGCTTGCAAACACAAAACGTTTTTTTTACTCAATATGACAGTAAGTTCTTAAAATGCTGAGATAATGTGAAAAAAGCAATACAAATGTATTCCAACATGATTCCTAAACCAAACATGCAAAATGTCTAAAAATGCCTGTAATATTGAATCCATGTGAGTTTTACTAGAATCATTTGTTTTTGTAAGGTTTGCAAATACAAAAATTGAGTTTTATGACAGACACAAGTGAGTTTTTTTTACTCATTATAACAGTATAGATGTCATACTATATATTAAAGTTATATAAACATAACTCGAAAACCAAACGTGCATTATGTCCAAAATTGCCTGTAATATTGTATAGATGTGAGTTTTACTAGAATCAGGTTTGCAAATACAAAAATTGGGTTTTATCACAGTATACTGTCACACTCAATATGACAGTATAACTGTCATACTAAATCCATCCATTTTCTTCCGCTTATCCGAGGTCGGGTTGCGGGGGCAGCAGCCTAAGCAGAGAGCCCAGACTTCCCTCTCCCCAGCCACTTCGTCCAGCTCTTCTCGGGGGATCCCGAGGCGTTCCCAGGCCATAGTCTTTCCAATGTATCCTAGGTCTTCCCCATGGCCTCCTGCCGTTCGGACCTAGCGAGGCGTTCGGGTGGCATCCTGAGCAGATGCCCGAACCACCTCATCTGGCTCCTCTCAATGTGGAGGAGCAGCGGCTTTACACTGAGTTCCTCCCAGATGACAGAGCTTCTCACCCTATCTCTAAGGGAGAGACCCACCACCCGGCGGAGGAAACTCATTTCGGCCGCTTGTACCCGTGACCTTGTCCTTTCGGTCATAACCCAAAGCTCATGACCATAGGTGAGGATGGGAACGTTGATCGACCGGTAAATTGAAAGCTTTTCCTTCTGGCTCAGCTCCTTCTTCACCACAACGGATCGATATAGCGTCCTCATTACTGAAGACGCCGCACCGATCCGCCTGTAGATCTCACAATCCACTCTGACCTCACTCGTGAACAAGACTCCTAGGTACTTGAACTCCTTCACTTGGGGCAAGATCTCTTTCCCAACCTCGAGATGGCACTCCACCCTTTCCCGGGCGAGAACCATGGACTCGGACTTGGAGGTGCTGATTCTCATCCCAGTCGCTTCACTGCGAACCGATCCAATGAAAGCTGAAGATCTTGGCCAGTTGAAGCCACATCATCTGCAAAAAGCAGAGACCTAATCCTGCAGCCACCAAACCAGGCGCAGTCATGGCGTTGAGGGGATCCTCAAAGCCATGACTGCGCCTAGATATTCTGTCCATTAAAGTTATGAACAGAATCGGTGACAAAGGGCAGCCTTGGCGGAGTCCAACCCTCACTGGAAAGGGGTCCGACATACTGCCGGCAATGCGGACCAAGCTCTGACACTGATCATACAGGGAGACACCCGCCACAATCAGACATGCCAATACTCCATACTCTCTGAGCACTCCCCACAGGATTTACCGGGGGCCAAGGTCGAATGTCTTCTCCAAGTCCACAAAACTTATGTAGACTGGTTGGGCAAACTCCCATGCACACTCAAGGACCCTGCCGAGAGTATAGAGCTGGTCTACCGTTCCACGACCAGGACGAAAACCACACTGTTCGTCCTGGATCCGAGGTTCCTCCTCTCCATTACACATGCATAGACCTTACCGGGAAGGCTGAGGAGTGTGATCTACGATAGTTGGAACACACCCTCCGGTTCCCCTTCTTAAAGAGAGGAACCACCAGCCCGGTCTGCCAATCCAGAGGTACCGCCCCCGATGTAGACGCAATGTTGCAGAGTCTTGTCAACCAAGACTGCCCCACAGCATCCAGAGCCTTAAGGAACTCCGGACGGAGCTCATACCCCCGGGGCCTTGCCACCGAGGAGCTTTTTAACTACCTTGGCAACCTCAGCCCCAGAAATAGGAGAGCCCACCACAGACTTCCCAGGCACTGTTTCCTCATAGGAAGACGTGTTGGTGGGACTGAGGAGGTCTCGCTTGGCCTGTCGGTATGCCCACTGCCTCTGGAGTCCCATGAGCCAAAAGGACCCGGTGGCTCTTTCTTCAGCTTGACAGCATCCCTCACTGCTGGTGGATTACCGCCACGACAGGCACCAAACACCTTGCGGCCACAGCTTCAATCAGCTGGCTCAACAAGAGAGGAACGGAACATGGTCCACTCAGACTCAATGTCCAGCACCTCCCTCGTGACATGTTCAAAGTTCTTCCGGACATGTTCAAAGTTCTTCAGGAGACTCTGCTAGGTGTTCCCAGCAGACCCTTACAATGCGTTTGGGCCTGCCAGGTCTGACCGGCATCCTCCCCTACCATCGGAGCCAGCTCACCACCAGGTGGTGGTTGGTAGAAAGCTCTGCCCCTCTCTTCACCGAGTGTCCAAAACATGAGGCCGCAAATCCCATGACACAACTACAAATTCAATCATCCGGCCGAGGGTGTCCTTGTGCCAAGTGCAAATATGGACACCCTTATGTTTGAACATTGTGTTTGTTATGGACAATCCGTGACAAGCACAAAAGTCCAATAACAAAGCACCACTTGGGTTCAGATCCGGGTGGCCATTTTTCCCAATCACGACTCTCCAGGTTTCACTGTCGTTGCCAACATAGCGTTGAAGTCCACAAGCAGAACAAGGGAATCACCCGAGGGAGCACTCTCCAGTACTCCCTCAAGGGAATCCAAAAAGAGTTGGTACTCTGAGCTGCTGTTTGGTGTGTAAACACAAACAACAGTCAGGACCCGTCACCCAACCCGAAGGCTGAAGGAAGCTACCATCTCGTCTATTGGGTTTAAAGTCCAACGTGCAGGGTTTGAGCCGGGGGGCAACAAGAATTGCCACCCCAGCCTCTCATTAGTTGCAACGCCAGTGTGGAATCTCTTCCACTCTGGCGTTGCAAGTAATGAAAGTTCAGCTCAGTCCAGCCCCTCTGAGAGAACAGGTTCCAGAGCCCTTGCTGTGAGTCCAACTATATCTAGCCGGGAACGTCTCCACCTCAAGCACCAGCTCAGGCTCCTTCCCTCCCAGCGAGGTGACGTTCCATGTCCCAAGAGCGAGCTTATGTAGCCGATAATCGGACCACCAAGTGCCCTGCCTTCGGCTGCCGCCCAGCTCACACTGCACCCTCTATGACCCAGCCCATGAGTGGTGAGCCCTGGAGTGGGGATCCACGTTGCCTCTTCGAGCTGAGCACGGCTGGGCCCCATGGGGACAGGCCCGTCAATCGCCATCGTGCCACACCTCTGGGCCTGGCTCCACAGGGGAGCCACGGTGACCTGCGTCCGGGCGAGAAAAAATCTAGGTCCTCAATTGTACTTTTAATAAAGGTCTTTGCGCTGCTCTTTGTCTGAGCCCTCACCTAGGACCTGTTTGTCTTGGGAGACCATAGAAGCCCCCGGACAACATAGTTCCTGGATCAGTGGGACACGCAAACCACAAAGGTGGCGGCTCAGGAAGCAGGTTATATAAATATAACTCCAAAACCAAACATGCAATATGTCTAAACATGCCTGTAATATTGTATCAATGTGAGTTTTCCTAGAATCGGTTGTTTTTGTAAGGTTTGCAAATACAAAAATTAGGTTTTACTCACAATGACAAAATCACACTCAATATGACAGCTATTTAAACATAACTCATTAACCACACAAAAAAATGGCTAATAATGCCTGAAATAATGAATCATTGGGAGTTTTACTGAGTTTTACATTTTGCAAACACAAAAAGTAGTTTTTTACTTGACTGTAATGTTCTTAGAACCCTGAGATAATGGGAAAAAAGCAATAAAAATGTATTTAAACCTAACTCCTAAACAACACATGCAAAATGGCTAATAATGCCTAGGGAGACATGTAACGTTGTTAGTTTAAAAAAAAAAGATCTTTTGTAAAGATATCAAAGACACAAGCTAGTTTTTTTTATTCAATATGACAGTATAACAGTCATAATACATATGAAAGTTATATAAACATAACTCCAAAACCAAACATGTGTCATGTCTAAAAATGCCTGTAATAATGTATTTATGTGAGGTTGTAAGGTTTACAAAAACAAAAAGTAGTTTTTTACTCAATATGAAAGTAATGTTCTTAGAATCCTGAGATAATGCGAAAAAAGCAATACAAATGTATTCAAACACAAATTTTAAACCAAACATGTAAAATGTCTAAAAATGCCCGTAATATTGAATCTATATAAGTTTTACTAGAATCAATTGTTTTTGTAAGGTTTGCAAATACAAAAATTAGGTTTTACACATAATGACATTAAAACTGTAACACTCAATATGACAATTATTTATTTATAACTCCTAACCACACATGAAACATGTCTAATAATGCGTGAAAAAATTTATCTTTGTGAGTGTTACTAGAAACATTTTCTTTTGTAAGGTTTGCAAAGACAGGTTAGTTTTTTTTACTCAATATGACAGTATAACTGCCACACTCAATATGACAGTTATTTAAACATAACTCTTAAACTACACATGAAAAATGATTAACAATGCCTAAAATAATGCATTCTTGTAAGTTTTACTCGAAACATATGCTTTTTTAAGGCTTGCAAACACAAAAATTATTTTTTTACTCATATGACAGTAATGTTCTAAAATTCTGAGAAAATACGAACAAATTAATAAAAATGATTCCAACATAATTCCTAAACCAAACATGCAAAAGTCTAAAAATGTCTGTAATATTGAATCCATGTGAGTTTTACTAGATTTAAATGATTTTGTAAGGTTTGCAAATACATAAATTAGGTTTTACTTACTATGTCATAAAAAAATGGCTAATAATGCCTGAAATAATGCATCCTTGGCCGTTTTACTCGAAACACATGCTTTTTTAAATCTTGCAAACACAAAAAGTAGTTTTTTTACTCAATATGAAAGTAATGATCTAAGAATCCTGAGATAATGCGAAAAAAGCAATACAAATGTATTTAAACATTACTCCTAAACAACATATGCAAAATGGCTAATAATGCCTGGAAACATGTATCTTTGTTAGTTTTACTAGAAAATGTATCTTTTATAAAGTTTGCAAAGACACGAGCTAGTTGTTTTTTTTTTCAATAAAACAGCATAACAGTCATACTAAATATGAAAGTTATATAAACATAACTCCAGAACCAAACGTGTGTCATTTCTAAAATTGCCTATAATAATGTATTTATGTGAGTTTGTAAGGTTTGCAAAAACAAAAAGTAGTTTTTTCCTCAATATGAAATAAATGATCTAAGAATCCTGAGATAATGCGAAAAAAGCAATAAAAATGTATTTAAACATAATTCCTAAACAACCCATGCAAAATGGGTAATAATGCCTGGAGACATGTATCTTTGTTGGTTTTACTAGAAAAATGATCTTTTGTAAAGTTTGCAAAGACACAAGCTAGTTTTTTTTAATTCAATATGACAGTATAACAGTCATACTAAATATAAAAGTTATATAAACATAACTCCAAAACCAAACATGTGTCAAGTCTAAAAATGTCTGTAATAATGTATTTATGTGAGTTTGTAAGGTTTGCAAAAACAAAAAGTAGTTTTTTACTCAATATGAAAGTAATGATCTTAGAATCCTGAGATAATGCGAAAAAAGCAATAAAAATGTATTTAAACATAACTCCTAAACAACCCAGGCAAAATGGGTAATAATGCCTGGAGACATGTATCTTTGTTAGTTTTACTAGAAAAATGATCTTTTGTAAAGTTTGCAAAGACACAAGCTAGTTTTTTTTAATTCAATATGACAGTATAACAGTCATATTAAATATAAAAGTTATATAAACATAACTCCAAAACCAAACATGTGTCATGTCTAAAATTGCCTGTAATAATGTATTAATGTGAGTTTGTAAGGTTTGCAAAAACAAAAAGTAGTTTTTTCCTCAATATGAAAGTAAGGAATTTAGAATCCTGAGATAATGCGAAAAAAGCAATAAAAATGTATTTAAACATAATTCCTAAACAACCCATGCAAAATGGGTAATAATGCCTGGAGACATGTATCTTTGTTAGTTTTACTAGAAAAATGATCTTTTGTAAAGTTTGCAAAGACACAAGCTAGTTTTTTTAAATTCAATATGACAGCATAACAGTCATATTAAATATAAAAGTTATATAAACATAACTCCAAAACCAAACATGTGTCATGTCTAAAAATGCCTGTAATAATGCATTTATGTGAGTTTGTAAGGTGTCCAAAAACAAAAAGTAGTTTTTTACTCAATATGAAAGTAATGATCTTAAAATCCTGAGATAATGCGAAAAAAGCAATAAAAATGTATTTAAACATAATTCCTAAACAACCCATGCAAAATGAGTAATAATGCCTGGAGACATGTATCTTTGTTAGTTTTACTAGAAAAATGATCTTTTGTAAAGTTTGCAAAGACACAAGCTAGTTGTTTTTATTCAATAAGACAGTATAACAGTCATACTAAATATGAAAGTTATATAAACATAACTCCAGAACCAAACGTGTGTCATGTCTAAAATTGCCTATAATAATGTATTTATGTGAGTTTGTAAGGTTTGCAAAAACAAGAAGTAGTTTTTTCCTCAATATGAAAGTAAGCATTTTAGAATCCTGAGATAATGCGAAAAAAGCAATAAAAATGTATTTAAACATAATTCCTAAACAACCCATGCAAAATGGGTAATAATGCCTGGAAACATGTATCTTTGTTAGTTTTACTAGAAAAATGATCTTTTGTAAAGTTTGCAAAGACACAAGCTATTTTTTTTAAATTCAATATGACAGTATAACAGTCATATTAAATATAAAAGTTATATAAACATAACTCCAAAACCAAACATGTGTCATGTCTAAAAATGCCTGTAATAATGCATTTATGTGAGTTTGTAAGGTTTGCAAAAACAAAAAGGAGTTTTTTACTCAATATGAAAGTAATGATCTAAGAATCCTGAGATAATGCGAAAAAAGCAATAAAAATGTCTTTAAACATAATTCCTAAACAACCCATGCAAAATGGGTAATAATGCCTGGAGACATGTATCTTTGTTAGTTTTACTAGAAAAATGATCTTTTGTAAAGTTTGCAAAGACACAAGCTAGTTTTTTTTTTATTCAATACGACAGTATAACAGTCATACTAAATATGAACGTTATATAAACATAACTCCAAAACCAAACATGTGTCATGTCTAAAAATGCCTGTAATAATGTATTAATGTGAGTTTGTAAGGTTTGCAAAAACAAAAAGTATTTTTTTACTCAATATGAAAGTAATGATCTTAAAATCCTGAGATAATGCGAAAAAAGCAATAAAAATGTATTTAAACATAATTCCTAAACAACCCATGCAAAATGGGTAATAATGCCTGGAGACATGTATCTTTGTTAGTTTTACTAGAAAAATGATCTTTTTTAAAGTTTGCAAAGACACAATTTAGTTGTTTTTATTCAATAAGACAGTATAACATTATTACTAAATATGAAAGTTATATAAACATAACTCCAAAACCAAACATGTGTCATGTCTAAAAATGCCTGTAATAATGTATTAATGTGAGTTTGTGAGGTTTGCAAAAACAAAAAGTAGTTTTTTACTCAATATGAAAGTAATGATCTTAAAATCCTGAGATAATGCGAAAAAAGCAATAAAAATGTATTTAAACATAATTCCTAAACAACCCATGCAAAATGAGTAATAATGCCTGGAGACATGTATCTTTGTTAGTTTTACTAGAAAAATGATCTTTTTTAAAGTTTGCAAAGACACAAGCTAGTTGTTTTTATTCAATAAGACAGTATAACAGTCATACTAAATATGAAAGTTATATAAACATAACTCCACAACCAAACGTGTGTCATGTCTAAAATTGCCTACAATAATGTATTTATGTGAGTTTGTAAGGTTTGCAAAAACAAAAAGTAGTTTTTTCCTCAATATGAAAGTAATGATATAAGAATCCTGAGATAATGCGAAAAAAGCAATAAAATTGTATTTAAACATAATTCCTAAACAACCCATGCAAAATGGGTAATAATGCCTGGAGACATGTATCTTTGTTAGTTTTACTAGAAAAATGAACTTTTGTAAAGTTTGCAAAGACACAAGCTAGTTTTTTTTAATTCAATATGACAGTATAACAGTCATATTAAATATAAAAGTTATATAAACATAACTCCAAAACCAAACATGTGTTATGTCTAAAAATGCCTGTAATAATGTATTTATGTGAGTTTGTAAGGTTTGCTAAAACAAAAAGTAGTTTTTTACTCAATATGAAAGTAATGATCTAAGAATCCTGAGATAATGCGAAAAAAGCAATAAAAATGTATTTAAACATAATTCCTAAACAACCCATGCAAAATGGGTAATAATGCCTGGAGACATGTATCTTTGTTAGTTTTACTAGAAAAATGATATTTTGTAAAGTTTGCAAAGACACAAGCTAGTTTTTTTTTTTATTCAATATGACAGTATAACAGTCATACTAAATATAAAAGTTACATAAACATAACTCCAGAACCAAACGTGTGTCATGTCTAAAATTGCTTATAATAATGTATTCATGTGAGTTTGTAAGGTTTGCAAAAACAAAAAGTAGTGTTTTACTCAATATGAAAGTAATGATCTTAGAATCCCGAGATAATGCGAATAAAGCAATAAAAATGTATTCAAAAACAACTTTTAAACCAAACATGTAAATTGTCTAAAAATGCCTGTAATATTGAATCTATGTAAGTTTTACTAGAATCAATTGTTTTTGTAAGGTTTGCAAATACAAAAATTTGGTTTTACACATAATGACATTATAACTTTAACACTCAATATAAAAGTGATTCAATTATAACTCCTAAATACACATGAAACATGTCTAATAGCGTGAAAAAAAATATCTTTGTGAGTGTTGCTAGAAACATTTTCTTTTGTAAGGTTTGCAAATACACAAGTTAGTTTTTTTTAACTCAATATGACAGTATAACGCCACACTCAATATGACAGTTATTTAAACATAACTCCTAAACCACACCTGAAAAATGGCTAATAATGCCTGAAATAATTTATCTTTGGGAGTTTTACTGGAAACATATGCTTTTTAAAGGCTTGCAAACACAAAAATTATTTGTATTGTATTATGTATTACAACATAATTCCTAAACCAAACATGCAAAATGTCTGAAAATGCCTGTAATATTGAATCCATGTGAGTTTTATTTGAATCAGTTGTATGGTTTGCTAATACAAAAATTGGGTTTTATGACAAACACAAGTTAGTTTTTTTACTTAATATAACAGTTTAGCTGTCATACTATATATAAAAGTTATATAAACACAACTCCAAAACCAAAACCAAACATGCATTATGTCCAAAACTGCCTGTAATATTGTATATATGTGAGTTTTACCAGAATCAGGGTTGCAAATACAAAAATTGGGTTTTATGACAGTATACTGTCACACTCAATATGACAGTTATTTAAACATAACTCAAACTACACATGCAAAATAGCTAATAATGCCTGGAGCATGTATCTTAGTTAGTTTTACTAGAAAAATTGTATTTTGTAAGGTTTGCAAAGACACAAGTTAGTTGTTTTTTTTATTCAATATGACAGAATAACTGTCATACTAAATATGAAAGTTATATAAACATTACTCTAAAACCAAACATGCATTGTGTCTAAAAAATGCCTGTAATATTGTATCTGTGTGAGTTTAACTAGATTTAGTTGTTTTTGTAAGGTTTGCAAATACAAAATAAGGGTTTTACTCACTATGACAGTTTACTGTCACACTCAATCTGACAGTTATTTATTTAAACAAAACTCCTAAACCACACATGCAAAATGGCTAATAATGCCTGGAGATATGTATCTTTGTGAGTTTTACTAGAAACATTATATTGTGTAAGGTTTAGTTAGTTTTTGTACTCAATCTGACAGTATAACTGTCATTCTAAATCCATCCATTTTCTTCCGCTTATCCGAGGTCGGGTTGCGGGGGCAGCAGCCTGAGCAGAAAATCCCAGACTTCCCTCTCCCCAGCCACTTCGTCCAGCTCTTCTCGGGGTATTCCGAGGCGTTCCCAGGCCAGCCGGGGACATAATCTTTCCAATGTGTCCTAGGTCTTCCCCGTGGCCTCCTGCCACACCTCCCTAGAGGCGTTCGGGTGGCATCCTGAGCAGATGCCCGAACCACCTCATGCCTCCTCTCAATGTGGAGGAGCAGCGGCTTTACTTTGAGTTCCTCCCGGATGACAGAGCTTCTCACCCTGTCTCTAAGGGAGAGACCCACCACCCGGCAGAGGAAACGCATTTCGGCCGCTTGTCCTTTCGGTCATAACCCAAAGCTGGGAACGTAGATCGACGGTAAATTGAGAGCTTTTCCTTCTGGCTCAGCTCCTTCTTCACCACAACGGATCGATATAGCGTCCTCAATACTGAAGACCATGTATCTAGTTAGTTTTACTAGAAAAATGGTATTTTGTAAGGTTTGCAAAGACACAAGTTAGTTGTTTTTTTTATTCAATATGACACTACAGCTGTCATACTAAATATGAAAGTTATATAAACATTACTCTAAAACCAAACATGCATTATGTCTAAAAATGCCTGTAATATTGTATCTGTGTGAGTTTAACTAGATTTAGTTGTTTTTGTAAGGTTTGCAAATACAAAATAAGGGTTTTACTCACTATGACAGTTTACTGTCACACTCAATCTGACAGTTATTTATTTAAACATAACTCCTAAACCACACATGCAAAATTGCTAATAATGCCTGGAGATATGTATCTTTGTGAGTTTTACTAGAAACATTATATTGTGTAAGGTTTAGTTAGTTTTTGTACTCAATCTGACAGTATAACTGTCATTCTAAATCCATCCATTTTCTTCCGCTTATCCGAGGTCGGGTTGCGGGGGCAGCAGCCTGAGCAGAAAATCCCAGACTTCCCTCTCCCCAGCCACTTCGTCCAGCTCTTCTCGGGGTATTCCGAGGCGTTCCCAGGCCAGCCGGGGACATAGTCTTTCCAATGTGTCCTAGGTCTTCCCCGTGGCCTCCTGCCACACCTCCCTAGAGGCGTTCGGGTGGCATCCTGAGCAGATGCCCGAACCACCTCATGGCTCCTCTCAATGTGGAGGAGCAGCGGCTTTAGTTTGAGTTCCTCCCGGATGACAGAGCTTCTCACCCTGTCTCTAAGGGAGAGACCCACCACCCGGCAGAGGAAACACATTTCGGCCGCTTGTCCTTTCGGTCATAACCCAAAGCTGGGAACGTAGATCGACGGTAAATTGAGAGCTTTTCCTTCTGGCTCAGCTCCTTCTTCACCACAACGGATCGATATAGCGTCCTCAATACTGAAGACGCCGCACCAATCCGCCTGTGGATCTCTCGATCCACTCTATCCTCACTCGTGAACAAGACTCCTAGGTACTTGAACTCCTCCACTTGGGGCAAGATCTCCTCCCCAACCTGGAGATGGCACTCGACCCTTTCCTGCGCGAGAACCATGGACTTGGACTTGGAGGTGCTGATTCTCATCCCAGTCGCTTCACACTCAAGGACCCTGCCGAGAGTATAGACCTGGTCTACCGTTCCACGACCAGGACGAAAACCACGCTGTTCATCCTGGATCCGAGTTTCCTCCTCTCCAGTAGACATGAATAGACCTTACCGGGAAGGCTGAGGAGTGTGTTTCACGATAGTTGGAACACACCCTCCGGTTCCCCTTCTTAAAGAGAGGAACCACCACCCCGGTCTGCCAATCCAGAGGTACCGCCCCCAATGTTCACGCGATGTTGCAGAGTCTTGTCAACCAAGACAGCCCCACAGTATCCAGAGCCTTAAGGAACTCATCCACCACCGGGGCCTTGCCACAGAGGAGCTTTTTAACTACCTAGGCAACCTAAGCCCCAGAAATAGGAGAGTCCACCACAGATTCCCCAGGCACTGCTTGGCCTGTCGGTATGCCCGCTGCCTCTGGAGTCCCATGAGCCAAAAGGACCCGATAGGCTCTTTCTTCAGCTTGACGGCATCCCTCACTGCTGGTGGCCACCAGCGAGTTCTAGGATTACCGCCACGACAAGCACCAAACACCTTGCGGCCACAGCTCCAATCAGCAGGCTCGACAAGAGAGGCACGGAACATGGTCCACTCAGACTCAATGTCCAGCACCTCCCTCGTGACATGTTCAAAGTTCTTCCTTATGTTTGAACATTGTGTTTGTTATGGACAATCCGTGACGAGCACAAAAGTCCAATAACAAAGCACCACTTGGGTTCAGATCCGGGTGGCCATTTTTCCCAATCACGACTCTCCAGGTTTCACTGTCCTTGCCAACATGAGCATTGAAGTCCCCCAACAGAACAAGGGAATCACCCGAGGGAGCACTCTCCAGTACTCCCTCAAGGGAATCCAAAAAGAGTGGGTACTCTGAGCTGCTGTTTGGTGCGTAAACACAAACAACAGTCAGGACCCGTCACCCAACCCGAAGGCGGAGGGAAGCTACCATCTCGTCTACTGGGTTAAAGTCCAACGTGCAGGCTTTGAGCAACAACAATTGCCACCCCAGCCTCTCATTGCTTGCAACGCCAGAGTGGAAGAGAGTCCAGCCCCTCTTGAGAGAACAGGTTCCAGAGCCCTTGCTGTGCGTCGAAGTGAGTCCAACTATATCTAGCTGGAACTTCTTCACCTCGCGCACCAGCTCAGGCTCTTTCCCTCCCAGCGAGGTGACGTTCCACGTCCCAAGAGCGAGCTTATGTAGCCGATAATCGGACCGCCAAGTGCCCTGCCTTCGGCTGCCGCCCAGTTCACACTGCATCCGACCTCTATGGCCACAATGGGCCCATGAGTGGTGAGCCCATTGGAGGGTTGACCCACGTTGCCTCTTCGAGCTGAGCCCGGCAGGGCCCCATGGAGACAGGCCCGGCCACCAGTCGCTCGCCATCGTGCCCCACCTCTGCGCCTGGCTCCACAGGGGAGCCACGGTGACCTGCGCCTGGGCGAGAAAAAATCTAGGTCCTCGATTTGTACTTTTCATAAAGGTCTTTGAGCTGCTCTTTGTCTGATACCTCACCTAGGACCTTTTCTCAGGGGATCCCGAGGCGTTCCCAGGCCAGCCGGGAGACATAGTGTTCCCAATGTGTCCTGGGTCTTCCCCGTGGCCTCCAGGATGACAGAGCTTCACCTTCACCAGGGGTGTCAAACTCAAATACAGAGTGGGCCAAAGTTTAAAACTGAACAAAGCCGCGGGCCAAGGTTGAACAAATTAACCTTTTAATAGGGACCCAAACAAGTTTTGCATTGAATATTGAACAAGCAAGGCTTATATAACTTTATAGTGACATGCAAAATGGAGTTTCAAATAATAATAATAATAATTAAAAAATATCAATTGCATATCAAATACAATTTAAATAAAAATTGAATGCCTCTTTTCTATTTGCAGCCTTCTGAGGCAAATATCAACATTAACTTTTTCCACAGGCTAATAAATTTGAAAATAAAATAACAATGAATAAAACAACCATTCAGGACTTTAAACTGTTCAGTTTGCAACACACTGATCTAATTTGATATGCCCAAGCCAGATACCTGGCATCTTTTTTTAGATGCTAGTTCTTTAACGTCGGGGCTCAGGCTTTGAGCTGAGGCAACTTTCATTATCGAACGAAGGTGTTCAACAGTCATATCTCGTACACCCAATTCTAACATCATTCACACCCAGTCACAAGAAATGTGCAGCTTCAGCACGCATACACAAACGAATGCAAGCATACTTCATCAACAGCGATACAGGTTACACTGAGAGTGCCAGTATAAAAAACTTTAACACTGTTAGAAATATACGCCACACTGTGAACCCACACCAAACAAAAATAAAAAACACTTTTCAGGAGAACATCCGCACCGTAACATAACATAAACACAAAAGAACAAATACCCAGAATCTTAAATGCAGTTAAGTACTGTAAATTTTGTTGCATTTTTCAAAAAATATCGACCAGCAGTAAGTTACTGTAAAACCTACAGTGTAATTCAGTATTTTTCAGACTTGTTTCTTGGGTCCGCCCACAATTCGTCCAACCGAGCTTCATTTCACCTGGCCGACCCTGCAAATCCATCCTACTGCATCGTGTGTTTTTGATAACAAGGTAAGAGTCACTTGTACCTTGATGTGTAATTTTCTGTTTGAATTACTTTATATATATATTTATAAAGTCCGAAATGACATAGCGTCACAGTCAGCATCACAGACACTATCGTTGACCACGCGCATGTACCGCCGCATGCTAGCCAGCTAAGTTTTCTTCTTTTTTGTCATAGTCATCATAAAAGATGATAACTTGCAACATATGTGCTACGACTTACAGCAATGTATTTGCGTATGTTAGACACATGCGAAGTCATAGTTGTATGCCTAATGCATCGTTTAAGTGTGCTTTCCCTAAATGCACAAGAGTTTTTTCTAACTTCTCAGCCTTCAAAACTCACAGCCGTCGTCATAAATATGGCAAGAGTAGGACTGATACGTATAGCGCAGAAGGTTTACCTTGTAATATTGTCTCATGTAGCGCAAAGTGCGATGATATACGGGCCTTTCTCCTGCATTTGAAAAGTCATATTACCGAAGGTAGGACAGTTGCGTGCCCCTTCAGTCAATGTGAAAAAAGATTTACAGTTAAGTCTACTTTCACATCGCACGCGTCAAGGAAACACTACGGCTACACTGAACGAAGTTTGACTTGATCAACAGCAAATCCAAGCAGCTCTTGTGTTATTAACACTGATGATGACTATTGTGATATGCAACTTGAGAATTCAGGATACTCCTGTTATAAAGACATGGAGGTCTACTTGCATTAAAAAAATGTTCACAGCACTGAAAAAAGGTTGAGAACCACTGCCTTAGGACAGTGGTTCTCAACCTTTTTTCAGTGATGTACCCCTGTGAACATTTTTTAAATTCAAGTACCCCCTAATCAGAGCAAAGCGTTTTTGGTTGAAAAAAAGAGATAAAGAAGTAAAATACAGCACTATGTCATCAGTTTCTGATTTATTAAATTGTATAACAGTGCAAAATATTGCTCATTTGTTGTGGTCTTTCTTGAACTATTTGGAAAAAAAGATATAAAAATAACTAAAAACTTGTTGAAAAATAAACAAGTGATTCAATTATAAATAAAGATTTTTACACATAGAAGTAATCAACTTAAAGTGCCCTCTTTGGGGATTGTAATAGAGATACATCTGGATTCATGAACTTCATTCTCAACATTTCTTCACAAAAAAAGAAATCTTTAACATCAATATTTATGGAACATGTCCACTACGCTTTAACCAAGCCTCCATTGTTTTCTACATGGATAGTTGATTGACAGTTGGTGCCGTGTGGCACCGCCAGGTAGGGTCAAACCATCATGGCATGGGGGAAACTCTGGCTTTATGGTAATGAATGGAATTGCCTACTTGATTAGTTGTTCAGTTTATGAACTTACATTCATATTTTGTCGAAGTATTATTCAATAAATATACTTATAAAGGATTTTTGAATTGTTGCTATTTTTAGAATATTAAAAAAAAATCTCACGTACCCCTTGGCATACCTTCAAGTACCCCCAGGAGTACGCGTACCCCCATTTGAGAACCACTGCCTTAGGAGACTAGATGTAAACAGAGGAAAGAGAGAGCAAGTGAGGTGGCCATTCCAAATACTTTTAAAATGCTACCCATATTGGATACTGTTTAGGAACATAAACTGCATTTCTTGACTGTACCAGTTGCTGGTGACAAAGTCACAATAAAACGTTGGATGATCAGCATGGAAGGTGATGTCATCTGCAAAGGCGTCCAACCTAGCTTAATCTCAGGGCTTGCTGCCCTTCTTGCCACCTACTATGTGTTCAACTTGGAATACCAAGAGGAAGGTCCTCGGACATTGGAATTTGTTCAAAGGTAAATCCTCTTGATACTGTTAAAATACTGTTAGGATATTTTATTTTATATTTCTCACCTCTGTTCAGGAATTTGACTTGTCATTTCCCCAATTTGGTGCCTTAAATCAATGACTCTTCTGTTCCTTTGTGGACCTTCTTATTAGGGACCGACGCACCAGTTTGACTCGAGGATACAGAGAAGGTAATGTACAGGTAAAGATATGTTGACTGGGTCAAAGAAGGAAGCACCTGTTTGACCCCAGGATGCAGAAAAAGTAGGTACTTTGCAGGTAAAGATATGTTGACTGGATGATGGCAGGAAGCACCAGCTTGACCCGAGAATGCAGAGCAAGTAGGTAATGTGCGGGTGAAGATATGTTGAATGGGTAAAATGGGTGAAAGAAGGAAGCGCAGGTGTGGTCGAGGCCATGCAGACAAGGTAGGTATGTGCAGGTGAAGATATGTTGTATGGTGAAAGAAAGAAGCACCAGTGTGACCCAAGGATGCAGGGAAGGTAGGTAATGTGCAGGTAAAGATATGTTGAATGGGTGAAGGCAGGAAACACCAGCTAGACGCCAGGATACAGAGAAGGTAGGTAATGTGCAGGTAAAGATATGTTGAATGAGTAAAGGCAGGAAACACCAGCTTGACTCCAGGATACAGAGAAGGTAGGTAATGTGCAGGTAAAGATATGTTGAATGGGTAAAGGTAGAAAGCACCAGCGTGACCACACTATGCAGAGAAGGTAGGTAATGTGCAGGTAAAGATATGTTGAATGGGTAAAGGCAAGAAGCACCAGTGTGACCCCAGGATGCAGAGAAGATAGGTAATGAGCAGGTAACGATATGTTAAATGGGTGAAAGCAGGAAACATCAGCGTAAATACACGGTCCCGTAGATGGAGAGAAAACATAAATAGAGAGAGGGATTGGGGAGGCTTTAGCATTGTCTTCCTCTCTGAATTTGTCTTAATGGGTTCTAGAGCATTCACTCATCTACAGCTGTGGTTATGGTATAGGCTCACATATATCCTAAAATTGATATTAATATTTGTGCAGTGCATATTCCTAAATAACAATGTGAGGGGGGTTCTGTATCGACTGCAAGTAATCTTCAATCACAACAGAATATCTAATATGCTTTCTCTCTTTTTTAGGCGATTCATTGGCGTTAACCCTGAGAGGGGAACAAAGGCTAGCCAGGGAAAGGTGGTGTCCAAGAAGACCGGGAAGCTGGTCCAGAAAAAGGCAGCAACTGTAAATCCTCACGTAGCCACCCTTATAAAACATCTCACAGACTTTGAGTGGGGCTTTATGTAGCCGACAACTAAACACTGGACTCGTGTTCAGTGTTTTGTCTCCAGTTAGAAATTAAGTGGACATGTTATAAATGTTAAAATGCTTTACTGAAAATAAGAAGAATGCACTAAATGTACAATGAATGTATTTGATGCACTTTAAAATAATTGGTTAATAAAAACATAATCTTGCAAGGCCATTTCTCCAGTCATTTTTATGCCAGCAGATTGCAGGGGTTTTGATTTTGAAAAATTAAAAGTTCAACTCATTAACTTCTAGTGGCATTATACTGTAAAGCTCAGTCTATAGTGCTTACAATTATTTTACTGTAATTAACTGTTAATGGATATTACAGTAGATACACTAAAATAACAGTGTAATGCCGCTAAACAGATGACAGTATTATGCTGTGAAGCGTATATTTGATACAGCACAGTGCTGTGATACTTTTTAAAGTAATAAACTGTAGTGATAATTAACAGTATGTGTGCTGTAGAAAAACAGTTTTATACTGGAACCATTAGCTGCCAGTAGGTTACTGTAATTAAACGGTGACAATTCTTACAGAAAGGGAGAGACCCGCCAACCAGCGGAGAAAACTAATTTCGGCCACTTGTACCCGTGATCTTGTCCTTTCGGTCATAACCCAAAGCTCAAGACCATAGGTGAGGATGGGAACGTAGATTGACCGGTAAATTGAGAGCTTTTCCTTCTGGCGCAGCTCCTTCTTACCACAACGAATCGATATAGCGTCCTCATTACTGAAGACGCCGCACCGATCAGCCTGTGCATCTCACGATCCACTCTTCCCTCACTCATGAACAAGACTCCAGGTACTTGAACTCATCCACTTGGGGCAAGATCTCCTGCCCAACCTCGAGATGGCACTCCACCCTTTCCCGGGCGAGAACCTTGGACTTGGAGGTGCTGATTCTCATCCCAGTCGCTTCACACTCGGCTGTGAACCAATCCAATGAGAGCTGAAGATCCTGGCCAGTTAAAGCCATAAGGACCACATCATCTGCAAAAAGGAGAGACCTAATCCTGCAGCCACCAAACCGGATCCCCTCAACGCCATGACTGCGCCTAGAAATTCTGTCCATAAAATGTATGAACACATTTGGTGACAAAGGGCAGCCAACATGAGGGTTGGACTCCGGTCCAACCCTCACTGGAAAGGGGTCCAACTTACTGCTGGCAATGCGGACCAAGCTCTGACACTGATCATACAGGGAGCGACCCGCCACAATCAGACATGCCGATACCCCATACTCTCTGAGCACTCCCCACAGGACTTCCCGGGGTGGCCACAGTTGAATGTCTTCTCCAAGTCCACAAAGCACATGTAGACTGGTTGGACAAACTCCCATGCACACTCAAGGACCCTGCCGAGAGTATAGATCTGGTCTACCGTTCCACGACCAGGACGAAAACCACAGTGTTCGTCCTGGATCCGAGGTTCCTCCTCTCCAGTACACATGAATAGACCTTACCGGGAAGGCTGAGGAGTGTGATCTACGATAGTTGGAACACACCCTCCGGTTCCCCTTCTTAAAGAGAGGAACCACCACCCCGGTCTGCCAATCCAGAGGTACCGCCCCTGATGTCCACGCGATGTTTCAGAGTCTTGTCAACTAAAACAGCCCCACAGCATCCAGAGCCTTAAGGAACTCCGGACGGAGCTCATCCACCCCGGGGCCTTGCCACCGAGGAGCTTTTTAACTACCTTGGCAACCTCAGCCCCAGAAATAGGAGAGCCCACCACAGATTCCCCAGGCACTACTTGGCCTGTCGGTATGCCCGCTGCCTCTGGAGTCCCATGAGCCAAAAGGACCAGATAACCTCTTTCTTCAGCTTGACGGCATCCCGCACTGCTGGTGGCCACCAGCGGGTTCTAGGATTACCGCCACGACAGGCACCAAACACCTTGCGGCCACAGCTCCAATCAGCTGGCTTGACAAGAGAGGCACGGAACATGATCCATTCAGACTCAATGTCCAGCACCTCCTTTGTGACATGTTCAAAGTTCCTCCGGAGGTGGAAAAAGAAACTCTCTCTGACAGGAGACTCTGCTAGGCATTCCCAAAAGACTCTCGCAATGCTTTTGGGCCTGCCAGGTCTGTCCGGGATCCTACCCCACCATCGGAGCCAGCTCACCAGGTGGTGATCGGTAGAAAGCTCGCCCCTCTCTTCACCCGAGTGTCCAAAACATGAGGCCGCAAATCCCATGACACAACTACAAAGTCAATAATGGAACTGCGGCCGAGAGTGTCCTGGTGCCAAGTGCACATATGGACACCCTTATGTTTGAACATTGTGTTTGTTATGGACAATCCGTGACGAGCACAAAAGTCCAATAACAAAGCACCACTTGGGTTCAGATCCGGGTGGCCATTTTTCCCAATCACGACTCTCCAGGTTTCAAAGTCGTTGCCAACATGAGCGTTGAAGACCCCCAGCAGAACAAGGGAATCACCCGAGGGAGCACTCTCAAGGGAATCCAAAAAGAGTGGGTACTCTGAGCTGCTGTTTGGTGCGTAAACACCAACAACAGTCAGGACCCGTCACCCAACCCGAAAGCGGAGGGAAGCTACCATCTCGTCTTCTGGGTTAAGTCCAACGTGCAGGCTTTGAGCCGGGGGGCAACAAGAATTGCCAACCCAGCCTCTCATTACTTGCAACGCCAGAGTGGAAGAGAGTCCAACCCCTCTTGAGAGAACAGGTTCCAGAGCCCTTGCTGTGCGTCGAAGTGAGTCCAGCTTTATCTAGCCGGGAACTTCTCCACCTCGCGAGGTGACGTTCCACGTCCCAAGAGCGAGCTTATGTAGCCGATAATCGGACCGCCAAGTGCCCTGCCTTCGGCTTCCGCCCAGCTAACACTGCACCCGACCTCTATGACCCAGCCCATGAGTGGTGAGCCTATTGCAGGGGGGACCCACGTTGCCTCTTCGAGCTGGGCCCCATGGGCACCAGTCGCTCGCCATCGTGCCCCACCTCTGGGCCTCCACAGGGGAGCCACGGTGACCCGCGTCCGGGCGAGAAAATATCTAGGTCCTCGATTTGTACTTTTAATAAAGGTCTTTGAGCTGCTCTTTGTCTGATTCCTCACCTAGGACCTGTTTGTCTTGGGGGACCCTACCAGGGGGCATAGAAGCCCCCGGACAACATAGCTCCTAGGATCAGTTGGACACGCAAACCACAAAGGTGGCGGCTCAGAAAGCAGGTTATATAAACATAACTCCAAAACCAAACATGCAAGATGTCTAAACATGTCTGTAATATTGTATCAATGTGAGTTTTACTAGAATCGGTTGTTTTTTTAAGGCTTGCAAACACAAAAAGTTTTTTTTACCCAATATGACAGTAAGTTCTTAAAATGCTGAGATAATGTGAAAAAAATAATACAAATGTATTCCAACATGATTCCTAAACCAAACATGCAAAATGTCTAAAAATGCCTGTAATATTGAATCCATGTGAGTTTTACTAGAATCATTTGTTTTTGTAAGGTTTGCAAATACAAAAATTGAGTTTTATGACAGACACAAGTTAGTTTTTTTTACTCATTATAACAGTATAGATGTCATACTATATATTAAAGTTATATGAACATAACTCCAAAACCAAACGTGCATTATGTCCAAAATTGCCTGTAATATTGTATAGATGTGAGTTTTACTAGAATCACGTTTGCAAATACAAAAATTGGGTTTTATCACAGTATACTGTCACACTCAATATGACAGTATAACTGTCATACTAAATCCATCCATTTTCTTCCGCTTATCCGAGGTCGGGTTGCGGGGGCAGCAGCCTAAGCAGAGAGCCCAGACTTCCCTCTCCCCAGCCACTTCGTCCAGCTCTTCTCGGGGGATCCCGAGGCGTTCCCAGGCCATAGTCTTTCCAATGTATCGTAGGTCTTCCCCATGGCCTCCTGCCGTTCGGACCTAGGGAGGCGTTCGGGTGGCATCCTGAGCAGATGCCCGAACCACCTCATCTGGCTCCTCTCAATGTGGAGGAGCAGCGGCTTTACACTGAGTTCCTCCCAGATGACAGAACTTCTCACCCTATCTCTAAGGGAGAGACCCACCACCCGGCGGAGGAAACTCATTTCGGCCGCTTGTACCCGTGACCTTGTCCTTTCGGTAATAACCCAAAGCTCATGACCAAAGGTGAGGATGAGAACGTTGATCGACCGGTAAATTGAAAGCTTTTCCTTCTGGCTCAGCTCCTACTTCACCACAACGGATCGATATAGCGTCCTCATTACTGAAGACGCCGCACCGATCCGCCTGTAGATCTCACAATCCACTCTATCCTCACTCGTGAACAAGACTCCTAGGTACTTGAACTCCTTCACTTGGGGCAAGATCTCTTTCCCAACCTCGAGATGGCACTCCACCCTTTCCCGGGCGAGAACCATGGACTCGGACTTGGAGGTGCTAATTCTCATCCCAGTCGCTTCACTGCGAACCGATCCAATGAAAGCTGAAGATCTTGGCCAGTTGAAGCCATCAGGACCACATCATCTGCAAAAGCAGAGACCTAATCCTGCAGCCACCAAACCAGGCGCAGTCATGGCGTTGAGGGGATCCTCAAAGCCATGACTGCGCCTAGATATTCTGTCCATTAAAGTTATGAACAGAATCGGTGACAAAGGGCAGCCTTGGCGGAGTCCAACCCTCACTGGAAAGGGGTCCGACATACTGCCGGCAATGCGGACCAAGCTCTGACACTGATCATACAGGGAGACACCCGCCACAATCAGACATGCCGATACTCCATACTCTCTGAGCACTCCCCACAGGATTTACCGGGGGCCAAGGTCGAATGTCTTCTCCAAGTCCACAAAACTTATGTAGACTGGTTGGGCAAACTCCCATGCACACTCAAGGACCCTGCCGAGAGTATAGAGCTGGTCTACCGTTCCACGACCAGGACGAAAACCACACTGTTCATCCTGGATCCGAGGTTCCTCCTCTCCATTACACATGAATAGACCTTACCGGGAAGGCTGAGGAGTGTGATCTACGATAGTTGGAACACACTCTCCGGTTCCCCTTCTTAAAGAGAGGAACCACCACCCCGGTCTGCCAATCCAGAGGTACCGCCCCCGATGTAGACGCAATGTTGCAGAGTCTTGTCAACCAAGACTGCCCCACAGCATCCAGAGCCTTAAGGAACTCCGGACGGAGCTCACACCCCTGGGCCTTGCCACCGAGGAGCTTTTTAACTACCTTGGCAACCTCAGCCCCAGAAATAGGAGAGCCCACCACAGACTTCCCAGGCACTGTTTCCTCATAGGAAGACGTGTTGGTGGGACTGAGGAGGTCTCGCTTGGCCTGTCGGTATGCCCACTGCCTCTGGAGTCCCATGAGCCAAAAGGACCCGGTGGCTCTTTCTTCAGCTTGACAGCATCCCTCACTACTGGTGGATTACCGCCACGACAGGCACCAAACACCTTGCGGCCACAGCTTCAATCAGCTGGCTCAACAAGAGAGGAACGGAACATGGTCCACTCAGACTCAATGTCCAGCACCTCCCCCGTGACATGTTCAAAGTTCTTCCGGACATGTTCAAATATCTTCAGGAGACTCTGCTAGGTGTTCCCAGCAGACCCTTACAATGCGTTTGGGCCTGCCAGGTCTGACCGGCATCCTCCCCTACCATCGGAGCCAGCTCACCACCAGGTGGTGGTTGGTAGAAAGCTCTGCCCCTCTCTTCACCGAGTGTCCAAAACATGAGGCCGCAAATCCCATGACACAACTACAAAGTCAATCATGCGGCCGAGGGTGTCCTTGTGCCAAGTGCACATATGGACACCCTTATGTTTGAACATTGTGTTTGTTATGGACAATCCGTGACAAGCACAAAAGTCCAATAACAAAGCACCACTTGGGTTCAGATCCGGGTGGCCATTTTTCCCAATCACGACTCTCCAGGTTTCACTGTCGTTGCCAACATAGCGTTGAAGTCCACCAGCAGAACAAGGGAATCACCCTAGGGAGCACTCTCCAGTACTCCCTCAAGGGAATCAAAAAAGAGTTGGTACTCTGAGCTGCTGTTTGGTGTGTAAACACAAACAACAGTCAGGACCCGTCACCCAACCCGAAGGCTGAAGGAAGCTACCATCTCGTCTATTGGGTTTAAAGTCCAACGTGCAGGCTTTGAGCCGGGGGGCAACAAGAATTGCCACCCCAGCCTCTCATTAGTTGCAACGCCAGTGTGGAATCTCTTCCACTCTGGCGTTGCAAGTAATGAAAGTTCAGCTCAGTCCAGCCCCTCTGAGAGAACAGGTTCCAGAGCCCTTGCTGTGAGTCCAACTATATCTAGCCGGGAACGTCTCCACCTCAAGCACCAGCTCAGGCTCCTTCCCTCCCAGCGAGGTGACGTTCCATGTCCCAAGAGCGAGCTTATGTACCTGATAATCGGACCACCAAGTGCCCTGCCTTCGGCTGCCGCCCAGCTCACACTGCACCCTCTATGACCCAGCCCATGAGTGGTGAGCCCTGGAGGGGGGATCCACGTTGCCTCTTCGAGCTGAGCACGGCTGGGCCCCATGGGGACAGGCCCGTCAATCGCCATCGTGCCACACCTCTGGGCCTGGCTCCACAGGGGAGCCACGGTGACCTGCGTCCGGGCGAGAAAAAATCTAGGTCCTCAATTGTACTTTTAATAAAGGTCTTTGCGCTGCTCTTTGTCTGATCCCTCACCTAGGACCTGTTTGTCTTGGGAGACCATAGAAGCCCCCGGACAACATAGTTCCTGGATCAGTGGGACACGCAAACCACAAAGGTGGCGGCTCAGAAAGCAGGTTATATAAATATAACTCCAAAACCAAACATGCAATATGTCTAAACATGCCTGTAATATTGTATCAATGTGAGTTTTCCTAGAATCGGTTGTTTTTGTAAGGTTTGCAAATACAAAAATTAGGTTCTACTCACAATGACAAAATCACACTCAATATGACAGTTATTTAAACATAACTCATAAACCACACAAAAAAATGGCTAATAATGCCTGAAATAATGAATCATTGGGAGTTTTACTGAGTTTTACATTTTGCAAACACAAAAAGTAGTTTTTTACTTGACTTTAAAGTTCTTAGAACCCTGAGATAATGGGAAAAAAGCAATACAAATGTATTTAAACCTAACTCCTAAACAACACATGCAAAATGGCTAATAATGCCTAGGGAGACATGTAACGTTGTTAGTTTAAAAAAATGATCTTTTGTAAAGATATCAAAGACACAAGCTAGTTTTTTTTATTCAATATGACAGTATAACAGTCTTACTAAATATGAAAGTTATATAAACATAACTCCAAAACCAAACATGTGTCATGTCTAAAAATGCCTGTAATAATGTATTTATGTGAGTTTGTAAGGTTTGCAAAAACAAAAAGTAGTTTGTTAATCAATATGAAAGTAATGTTCTTAGAATCCTGAGATAATGCGAAAAAAGCAATACAAATGTATTCAAACACAAATTTTAAACCAAACATGTAAAATGTCTAAAAATGCCTGTAATATTGAATCTATATAAGTTTTACTAGAATCAATTGTTTTTGTAAGGTTTGCAAATACAAAAATTAGGTTTTACACATAATGACATTAAAACTGTAACACTCAATATGACAATTATTTATTTATAACTCCTAACCACACATGAAACATGTCTAATAATGCGTGAAAAAATGTATCTTTGTGAGTGTTACTAGAAACATTTTCTTTTGTAAGGTTTGCAAAGCCAGGTTAGTTTTTTTTACTCAATATGACAGTATAACTGCCACACTCAATATGACAGTTATTTAAACATAACTCTTAAACTACACATGAAAAATGACTAACAATGCCTGAAATAATGCATTCTTCTAAGTTTTACTCGAAACATATGCTTTTTTAAGGCTTGCAAACACAACAATTATTTTTTTACTCAATATGACAGTAATGTTCTAAAATTCTGAGATAATACGAACAAATTAATAAAAATGATTCCAACATAATTCCTAAACCAAACATGCAAAATGTCTAAAAATGTCTGTAATATTGAATCCATGTGAGTTTTACTAGATTTAAATGATTTTGTAAGGATTGCAAATACATAAATTAGGTTTTACTTACTATGTCATAACTGACAGTATATGACAGTTATTTAACCATAACTCAAACCACACATGAAAAATGGCTAATAATGCCTGAAATAATGCATCCTTGGCAGTTTTACTCGAAACACATGCTTTTTTAAATCTTGCAAACACAAAAAGTAGTTTTTTTACTCAATATGACTGTAATGTTCTTAAAATCCTGAAATAATGCGAAAAAGCAACAAAAATGTATTTAAACATAATTCCTAAACAACCCATGCAAAATGGCTAATAATGCCTTGAGACATGTATCTTTGTTAGTTTTACTAGAAAATTATATTTTGTAAAGTTTGCAAAGACACAAGCTAGTTTTTTAAAATTAAATATGACAGTATAACAGTCATATTAAATATAAAAGTTATATAAACATAACTCCAAAACCAAACATGTGTCATGTCTAAAAATGCCTGTAATAATGTATTTATGTGAGTTTGTAAGGTTTGCAAAAACAAAAAGTAGTTTTTTACTCAATATGAAAGTAATGATTTAAGAATCCTGAGATAATGCGAAAAAAGCAATAAAAATGTCTTTAAACATAATTCCTAAACAACCCATGCAAAATGGGTGATAATGCCTGGAGACATGTATCTTTGTTAGTTTTACTAGAAAAATGATCTTTTGTAAAGTTTGCAAAGACACAAGCTAGTTTTTTTTAATTCAATATGACAGTATAACAGTCATACTAAATATGAAAGTTATATAAACATAACTCCAAAACCAAACATGTGTCATGTCTAAAAATGCCTGTAATAATGTATTAACGTGAGTTTGTAAGGTTTGCAAAAACAAAAAGTAATTTTTTACTCAATATGAAAGTAATGATCTTAAAATCCTGAGATAATGCGAAAAAAGCAATAAAAATGTATTTAAACATAATTCCTAAACAACCCAGGCAAAATGGGTAATAATGCCTGGAGACATGTATCTTTGTTAGTTTTACTAGGAAATGTATATTTTGTAAAGTTTGCAAAGACACAAGCTAGTTGTTTTTATTCAATAAGACAGTATAACAGTCATACTAAATAGGAAAGTTATATAAACATAACACCAGAACCAAACGTGTGTCATGTCTAAAATTGCCTATAATAATGTATTTATGTGAGTTTGTAAGGTTTGCAAAAACAAAAAGTAGTGTTTTACTTAATATGAAAGTAATGATCTAAGAATCCTGAGATAATGCGAAAAAAGCAATAAAAATGTCTTTAAACATAATTCCTAAACAACCCATGCAAAATGGGTAATAATGCCTGGAGACATGTATCTTTGTTAGTTTTACTAGAAAAATGATCTTTTGTAAAGTTTGCAAAGATACAAGCTAGTTTTTTTTAATTCAATATGACGGTATAACAGTCATATTAAATATAAAAGTTATATAAACATAACTCCAAAACCAAACATGTGTCATGTCTAAAAATGCCTGTATTAATGTATTTTTGTGAGTTTGTAAGGTTTGCTAAAACAAAAAGTAGTTTTTTACTCAATATGAAAGTAATGATCTAAGAATCCTGAGATAATGCGAAAAAAGCAATAAAAATGTATTTAAACATAATTCCTAAACAACCCATGCAAAATGGGTAATAATGCCTGGAGACATGTATCTTTGTTAGTTTTTCTAGAAAAATGATATTTTGTAAAGTTTGCAAAGACACAAGCTAGTTTTTTTTAAATTTAATATGACAGTATAACAGTCATACTAAATATAAAAGTTATATAAACATAACTCCAAAACCAAACATGTGTCATGTCTAAAAATGTCTGTAATAATGTACTTATGTGAGTTTGTAAGGTTTGCAAAAACAAAAAGTAGTGTTTTACTCAATATGAAAGTAATGATCTTAGAATCCTGAGATAATGCAAAAAAAGCAATACAAATGTATTCAAACACAACTTTTAAACCAAACATGTAAATTGTCTAAAAATGCCTGTAATATTGAATCTATGTAAGTTTTACTAGAATCAATTGTTTTTGTAAGGTTTGCAAATACAAAAATTAGGTTTTACACATAATGACATTATAACTTTAACACTCAATATGAAAGTTATTTAATTATAACTCCTAAATACACATGAAACATGTCTAATAGCGTGAAAAAAATTATCTTTGTGAGTGTTGCTAGAAACATTTTCTTTTGTAAGGTTTGCAAAGACACAAGTTAGTTTTTTTTTAACTCAATACGACAGTATAACGCCACACTCAATATGACAGTTATTTAAACATAACTCCTAAACCACACCTGAACAATGGCTAATAATGCCTGAAATAATGCATCTTTGGGAGTTTTACTGGAAACATATGCTTTTTTTAAGGCTTGCAAACACAACAATTATTTTTTTACTCAATATGACAGTAATGTTCTAAAAATCCTGAGATAATGTGAAAAAAGCAATACAAATGTATTACAACATAATTCCTAAACCAAACATGCAAAATGTCTGAAAATGCCTGTAATATTGAATCCATGTGAGTTTTATTTGAATCAGTTGTATGGTTTGCTATTACAAAAATTGGGTTTTATGACTAACACAAGTCAGTTATTTTACTCAATATAACAGTTTAGCTGTCATACTATATATGAAAGTTATATAAACATAACTCCAAAACCAAACATGCATTATGTCCAAAACTGCCTGTAATATTGTATATATGTGAGTTTTACTAGAATCAGGGTTGCAAATACAAAAATTGGGTTTTATGACAGTATACTGTCACACTCAATATGACAGTTATTTAAACATAACTCAAACAACACATGCAAAATGGCTAATAATGCCTGGTGCATGTATCTTAGTTAGTTTTACTGGAAAAATTGTATTTTGTAAGGTTTGCAAAGACACAAGTTAGTTGTTTTTTTATTCAATATGACAGTATAACTGTCATACTAAATATGAAAGTTATATATACACATCACTCTAAAACCAAACATGCATTATGTCTAAAAATGCCTGTAATATTGTATCTGTGTGAGTTTAACTAGATTTAGTTGTTTTTGTAAGGTTTGCAAATACAAAATAAGGGTTTTACTCACTATGACAGTTTACTGTCACACTCAATCTGACAGTTATTTATTTAAACATAACTCCTAAACCACACATGCAAAATGGCTAATAATGCCTGGAGATATGTATCTTTGTGAGTTTTACTAGAAACATTATATTGTGTAAGGTTTAGTTAGTTTTTGTACTCAATCTGACAGTATAACTGTCATTCTAAATCCATCCATTTTCTTCCGCTTATCCGAGGTCGGGTTGCGGGGGCAGCAGCCTGAGCAGAAAATCCCAGACTTCCCTCTCCCCAGCCACTTCGTCCAGCTCTTCTCGGGGTATTCCGAGGCGTTCCCAGGCCAGCCGGGGACAAAGTCTTTCCAATGTGTCCTAGGTCTTCCCCGTGGCCTCCTGCCACACCTCCCTAGAGGCGTTCGGGTGGCATCCTGAGCAGATGCCCGAACCACCTCATGGCTCCTCTCAATGTGGAGGAGCAGCGGCTATACTTTGAGTTCCTCCCGGATGACAGAGCTTCTCACCCTGTCTCTAAGGGAGAGACCCACCACCCGGCAGAGGAAGCGCCGGGTGGTGAAGCTGGGAACGTAGATCGACGGTAAATTGAGAGCTTTTCCTTCTGGCTCAGCTCCTTCTTCACCACAACGGATCGATATAGCGTCCTCAATACTGAAGACGCCGCACCAATCCGCCTGTGGATCTCTCGATCCACTCTATCCTCACTCGTGAACAAGACTCCTAGGTACTTGAACTCCTCCACTTGGGGCAAGATCTCCTCCCCAACCTGGAGATGGCACTCGACCCTTTCCTGCGCGAGAACCATGGACTTGGACTTGGAGGTGCTGATTCTCATCCCAGTCGCTTCACACTCAAGGACCCTGCCGAGAGTATAGACCTGGTCTACCGTTCCACGACCAGGACGAAAACCACGCTGTTCATCCTGGATCCGAGTTTCCTCCTCTCCAGTAGACATGAATAGACCTTACCGGGAAGGCTGAGGAGTGTGTTTCACGATAGTTGGAACACACCCTCCGGTTCCCCTTCTTAAAGAGAGGAAGCACCACCCCGGTCTGCCAATCCAGAGGTACCGCCCCCAATGTTCACGCGATGTTGCAGAGTCTTGTCAACCAAGACAGCCCCACAGTATCCAGAGCCTTAAGGAACTCATCCACCACCGGGGCCTTGCCACAGAGGAGCTTTTTAACTACCTAGGCAACCTAAGCCCCAGAAATAGGAGAGTCCACCACAGATTCCCCAGGCACTGCTTGGCCTGTCGGTATGCCCGCTGCCTCTGGAGTCCCATGAGCCAAAAGGACCCGATAGGCTCTTTCTTCAGCTTGACGGCATCCCTCACTGCTGGTGGCCACCAGCGAGTTCTAGGATTACCGCCACGACAAGCACCAAACACCTTGCGGCCACAGCTCCAATCAGCAGGCTCGACAAGAGAGGCACGGAACATGGTCCACTCAGACTCAATGTCCAGCACCTCCCTCGTGACATGTTCAAAGTTCTTCCTTATGTTTGAACATTGTGTTTGTTATGGACAATCCGTGACGAGCACAAAAGTCCAATAACAAAGCACCACTTGGGTTCAGATCCGGGTGGCCATTTTTCCCAATCACGACTCTCCAGGTTTCCCTGTCCTTGCCAACATGAGCATTGAAGTCCCCCAACAGAACAAGGGAATCACCCGAGGGAGCACTCTCCAGTACTCCCTCAAGGGAATCCAAAAAGAGTGGGTACTCTGAGCTGCTGTTTGGTGCGTAAACACAAACAACAGTCAGGACCCGTCACCCAACCCGAAGGCGGAGGGAAGCTACCATCTCGTCTACTGGGTTAAAGTCCAACGTGCAGGCTTTGAGCAACAACAATTGCCACCCCAGCCTCTCATTGCTTGCAACGCCAGAGTGGAAGAGAGTCCAGCCCCTCTTGAGAGAACAGGTTCCAGAGCCCTTGCTGTGCGTCAAAGTGAGTCCAACTATATCTAGCCGGAACTTCTTCACCTCGCGCACCAGCTCAGGCTCTTTCCCTCCCAGCGAGGTGACGTTCCACGTCCCAAGAGCGATCTTATGTAGCCGATAATCGGACCGCCAAGTGCCCTGCCTTCGGCTGCCGCCCAGTTCACACTGCATCCGACCTCTATGACCACAATGGGCCCATGAGTGGTGAGCCCATTGGAGGGTTGACCCACGTTGCCTCTTCGAGCTGAGCCCGGCAGGGCCCCATGGAGACAGGCCCGGCCACCAGTCGCTCGCCATCGTGCCCCACCTCTGCGCCTGGCTCCACAGGGGTGACCTGCGCCTGGGCGAGAAAAAATCTAGGTCCTCGATTTGTACTTGTCATAAAGGTCTTTGAGCTGCTCTTTGTCTGATCCCTCACCTAGGACCTTTTCTCAGGGGATCCCGAGGCGTTCCCAGGCCAGCCGGGAGACATAGTGTTCCCAATGTGTCCTGGGTCTTCCCCGTGGCCTCCAGGATGACAGAGCTTCACCTTCACCAGGGGTGTCAAACTCAAATACAGAGTGGGCCAAAGTTTAAAACTGAACAAAGCCGCGGGCCAAGGTTGAACAAATTAACCTTTTAATAGGGACCCAAACAAGTTTTGCATTGAATATTGAACAAGCAAGGCTTATATAACTTTATAGTGACATGCAAAATGGAGTTTCAAATAATAATAATAATAATTAAAAAATATCAATTGCATATCAAATACAATTTAAATAAAAATTCAATGCCTCTTTTCTATTTGCAGCCTTCTGAGGTAAATATCAACATTAACTTTTTCCACAGGCTAATACATTTGAAAATAAAATAACAATGAATAAAACAACCATTCAGGACTTTAAACTGCTCAGTTTGCAACACACTGATCTAATTTGATGTGCCCAAGCCAGATACCTGGCATCTTTTTTTAGATGCTAGTTCTTTAATGTCGGGGCTCAGGCTTTGAGCAGAGGCAACTTTCATTATCGAACGAAGGTGTTCAACAGTCATATCTCGTACACCCAATTCTAACATCATTCACACCCAGTCACAAGATATGTGCAGCTTCAGCACGCATACACAAATGAATGCAACGCATACTTCATCAACAGCGATACAGGTTACACTGAGGGTGCCAGTATAAAAAACTTTAACACTGTTAGAAATATACGCCACACTGTGAACCCACACCAAACAAAAATAAAAAAACACTTTTCGGGAGAACATCCGCACCGTAACATAACATAAACACAAAAGAACAAATACCCAGAATCTTTTGCAGCACTAACTCTTTCGGGACGCTACAAAATACACCCCCGCTACCACCAAACCACCCCCCCCACACACACACACCTTGTAGCGTCCCGGAAGATTTAGTGCTACAAAGGGTTCCAGGTATTTGTTCTGTTGTGTTTATGTTGTGTTACGGTGCGGATGTTCTCCCGAAATGTGTTTGTCATTCTTGTTTGGTGTGGATTCACAGTGTGGCGTATATTTCTAAAAGTCTTAAAGTTTTTTATTTGGCTACCGTCAGTGTAACCTGTATCGCTGTTGATGAAGTATGCGTTGCATTCAATTGTGTGTGGGTGCAGAAGCTGCACTGACATGAAACTGGGCCGGCACTTGTTTGACTAGCTGAAAAAAAAAAGAAAAAAGTCGGGAGGAGTGCTGGAGTCACTCCCGGGAGGGTTGGCAAGTATTAGAAGTAGCGGTGAATGCGGTGTTACCGCGGCACTGCCGCAATGTATAATCGACGGTCCAGCTTTAGTGTTAATTTGATATTGCCTCAAGAGCCATGTCAAATTACACGTTGGGCCAAATTTGGCCCACGGGCCAGAGTTTGACACCCATGACCTTCACTGTAAAAAATTACTGTTAAAATAAAAAATAAAATTACAGTTATATACTCCATCCATCCATCCATTTTCTACCGCTTATTCCCTTCGGGGTCCCGGGGGGCGCTGGAGCCTATCTCAGCTACAATCAGGCGGAAGGCGGGGTACACCCTGGACAAGTCGCCACCTCATCGCAGGGCCAACACAGATAGACAGACAACATTCACACTCACATTCACACACTAGGGCCAATTTAGTGTTGCCAATCAACCTATCATGTTCTTCTTAAATGCAGTTAAGTACTGTAAATTTTGTTGCATTTTTCAAAAAATATCGACCAGCAGTAAGTTACTGTAAAACCTACAGTGTAATTCAGTATTTTTCAGACTTGTTTCTTGGGTCCGCCCACAATTCGTCCAACCGAGCTTCATTTCACCTGGCCGACCCTGCTAAATCCATCCTACTGCATCGTGTGTTTTTGATAACAAGGTAAGAGTCACTTGTACCTTGATGTGTCATTTTCTGTTTGAATTACTTTATATATATATTTATAAAGTCCGAAATGACATAGCGTCACAGTCAGCATCACAGACACTATCGTTGACCACGCGCATGTACCGCCGCATGCTAGCTAGCTAAGTTTTCTTCTTTTTTGTCATAGTCATCATAAAAGATGATAACTTGCAACATGTGTGCTACGACTTGCAGCAATGTATTTGCGTATGTTAGACACATGCGAAGTCATAGTTGTATGCCTAATGCATCGTTTAAGTGTGCTTTCCCTAAATGCACAAGAGTTTTTTCCAACTTCTCAGCCTTCAAAACTCACAGCCGTCGTCATAAATATGGCAAGAGTAGGACTGATATGTATAGCGCAGAAGGTTTACCTTGTAATATTGTCTCATGTAGCGCGAAGTGCGATGATTTACGGGCCCTTCTCCTGCATTTGAAAAGTCATATTACCGAAGGTAGGACAGTTACGTGCCCCTTCAGTCAATGTGAAAAAAGATTTACAGTTAAGTCTACTTTCACATTGCACGCGTCAAGGAAGCACTACGGCTACACTGAACGAAGTTTGACTTGATCAACAGCAAATCCAAGCAGCTCTTGTGTTATTAACACTGATGATGACTATTGTGATATGCAACTTGAGAATTCAGGATATTCCTGTTATAAAGACATGGAGGACTACTTGCATTAAAAAAATGTTCACAGCACTGAAAAAAGGTTGAGAACCACTGCCTTAGGACAGTGGTTCTCAACCTTTTTTCAGTGATGTACCCCTGTGAACATTTTTTAAATTCAAGTACCCCCTAATCAGAGCAAAGCATTTTTGGTTGAAAAAAAGAGATAAAGAAGTAAAATACAGCACTATGTCATCAGTTTCTGATTTATTAAATTGTATAACAGTGCAAAATATTGCTCATTTGTTGTGGTCTTTCTTGAACTATTTGGAAAAAAAGATATAAAAATAACTAAAAACTTGTTGAAAAATAAACAAGTGATTCAATTATAAATAAAGATTTTTACACATAGAAGTAATCAACTTAAAGTGCCCTCTTTGGGGATTGCAATAGAGATCCATCTGGATTCATGAACTTCATTCTCAACATTTCTTCACAAAAAAAGAAATCTTTAACATCAATATTTATGGAACATGTCCACTACGCTTTAACCAAGCCTCCATTGTTTTCTACATGGATAGTTGATTGACAGTTGGTGCCGTGTGGCACCGCCAGGTAGGGTCAAACCATCATGGCATGGGGGAAACTCTGGCTTTATGGTAATGAATGGAATAGCCTACTTGATTAGTTGTTCAGTTTATGAACTTACATTCATATTTTGTCGAAGTATTATTCAATAAATATATTTATAAAGGATTTTTGAATTGTTGCTATTTTTAGAATATTTAAAAAAAATCTCACGAACCCCTTGGCATACCTTCAAGTACCCCCAGGAGTACGCGTACCCCCATTTGAGAACCACTGCCTTAGGAGACTAAATGTAAACAGAGGAAAGAGAGAGCGAGTGAGGTGGCCATTCCAAATACTTTTAAAATGCTACCCATATTGGATACTGTTTAGGAACATAAACTGCATTTCTTGACTGTACCAGTTGCTGGTGACAAAGTCACAATAAAACGTTGGATGATCAGCATGGAAGGTGATGTCATCTGCAAAGGCGTCCAACCTAGCTTAATCTCAGGGCTTGCTGCCCTTCTTGCCACCTACTATGTGTTTAACTTGGAATACCAAGAGGAAGGTCCTCGGACATTGGAATTTGTTCAAAGGTAAATCCTCTTGATACTGTTAAAATACTGTTAGGATATTTTATTTTATATTTCTCACCTCTGTTCAGGAATTTGACTTGTCATTTCCCCAATTTGGTGCCTTAAATCAATAACTCTTCTGTTCCTTTGTGGACCTTCTTATTAGTGACCGAAGCACCAGTTTGACTCTAGGATACAGAGAAGGTAGGTAATGTGCAGGTAAAGATATGTTGACTGGGTCAAAGAAGGAAGCACCTGTTTGACCCCAGGATGCAGAAAAAGTAGGTAATTTGCAGGTAAAGATATGTTGACTGGATGATGGCAGGAAGCACCAGTGTGACCCCACTATGCAGGGAAGGTAGGTAATGTGCGGGTGAAGGTATGTTGAATGGGTGAAAGAAGGAAGCGCAGGTGTGGTCGAGGCCATGCAGACAAGGTAGGTATGTGCAGGTGAAGATATGTTGTATGGTGAAAGAAAGAAGCACCAGTGTGACCCAAGGATGCAGGGAAGGTAGGTAATGTGCAGGTAAAGATATGTTGAATGGGTGAAGGCAGGAAACACCAGCTAGACGCCAGGATACAGAGAAGGTAGGTAATGTGCAGGTAAAGATATGTTGAATGAGTAAAGGCAGGAAACACCAGCTTGACTCCAGGATACAGAGAAGGTAGGTAATGTGCAGGTAAATATATGTTGAATGGGTAAAGGTAGAAAGCACCAGCGTGACCACACTATGCAGAGAAGGTAGGTAATGCGCAGGTAAAGATATGTTGAATGGGTAAAGGCAAGAAGCACCAGTGTGACCCCAGGATGCAGAGAAGGTAGGTAAAGAGCAGGTAACGATATGTTAAATGGGTGAAAGCAGGAAACATCAGCGTAAATACACGGTCCCGTGGATGGAGAGAAAACATAAATAGAGAGAGGGATTGGGGAGGCTTTAGCATTGTCTTCCTCTCTGAATTTGTCTTAATGGGTTTTAGAGCATTCACTCATCTACAGCTGTGGTTATGGTATAGGCTCACATATATCCTAAAATTGATATTAATATTTGTGCATATTCCTAAATAACAATGTGAGGGGGGTTCTGTATCGACTGCAAGTAATCTTCAATCACAACAGAATATCTAATATGCTTTCTCTCTTTTTTAGGCGATTCATTGGCGTTAACCCTGAGAGGGGAACAAAGGCTAGCCAGGGAAAGGTGGTGTCCAAGAAGACCGGGAAGCTGGTTCAGAAAAAGGCAGCAACTGTAAATCCTCACGTAGCCACCCTTATAAAACATCTCACAGACTTTGAGTGGGGCTTTATGTAGCCGACAACTAAACACTGGACTCGTGTTCAGTGTTTTGTCTCCAGTTAGAAATTAAGTGGACATGTTATAAATGTTCAAATGCTTTACTGAAAATAAGAAGAATGCACTAAATGTACATTGAATGTATTTGATGCACTTTAAAATAATTGGTTTATAAAAACATAATCTTGCAAGGCCATTTCTCCAGTCATTTTTATGCCAGCAGATTGCAGGGTTTTTGATTTTGAAAAATTAAAAGTTCAACTCATTAACTTCTAGTGGCATTATACTGTAAAGCTCAGTCTATAGTGCTTACAATTATTTTACTGTAATTAACTGTTAATGGATATTACAGTAGATACACTAAAATAACAGTGTAATGCCGCTAAACAGATGACAGTATTATGCTGTGAAGCGTATATTTGATACAGCACAGTACTGTGATACTTTTTAAAGTAATAAACTATAGTGATAGATCACAGTATGTGTGCTGTAGAAAAACAGTTTTATACTGGAACCATTAGCTGCCAGTAGGTTACTGTAATTAAACGGTGAAAATTCTTACAGTAAGGGAGAGACCCGCCACCCAGCGGAGAAAACTCATTTCGGCCACTTGTACCCGTGATCTTGTCCTTTCGGTCATAACCCAAAGCTCAAGACCATAGGTGAGGATGGGAACGTAGATTGACCGGTAAATTGAGAGCTTTTCCTTCTGGCGCAGCTCCTTCTTACCACAACGAATCGATATAGCGTCCTCATTACTGAAGACGCCGCACCGATCAGCCTGTGCATCTCACGATCCACTCTTCCCTCACTCATGAACAAGACTCCAGGTACTTGAACTCATCCACTTGGGGCAAGATCTCCTGTCCAACCTCGAGATGGCACTCCACCCTTTCCCGGGCGAGAACCTTGGACTTGGAGGTGCTGATTCTCATCCCTGTTGCTTCACACTCGGCTGCGAACCAATCCAATGAGAGCTGAAGATCCTGGCCAGTTAAAGCCATAAGGACCACATCACCTGCAAAAAGGAGAGACCTAATCCTGCAGCCACCAAACCGGATCCCCTCAACGCCATGACTGCGCCTAGAAATTCTGTCCATAAAATGTATGAACACATTTGGTGACAAAGGGCAGCCAACATGAGGGTTGGACTCGGGTCCAACCCTCACTGGAAAGGGGTCCGACTTACTGCTGGCAATGCGGACCAAGCTCTGACACTGATCATACAGGGAGCGACCCGCCACAATCAGACATGCCGATACCCCATACTCTCTGAGCACTCCCCACAGGACTTCCCGGGGTGGCCACGGTCGAATGTCTTCTCCAAGTCCACAAAGCACATGTAGACTGGTTGGACAAACTCCCATGCACACTCAAGGACCCTGCCGAGAGTATAGATCTGGTCTACCGTTCCACGACCAGGACGAAAACCACAGTGTTCGTCCTGGATCCGAGGTTCCTCCTCTCCAGTACACATGAATAGACCTTACCGGGAAGGCTGAGGAGTGTGATCTACGATAGTTGGAACACACCCTCCGGTTCCCCTTCTTAAAGAGAGGAACCACCACCCCGGTCTGCCAATCCAGAGGTACCGCCCCTGATGTCCACGCGATGTTTCAGAGTCTTGTCAACTAAAACAACCCCACAGCATCCAGAGCCTTAAGGAACTCCGGACGGAGCTCATCCACCCCCGGGGCCTTGCCACCGAGGAGCTTTTTAACTACCTTGGCAACCTCAGCCCCAGAAATAGGAGAGCCCACCACCGATTCCCCAGGCACTACTTGGCCTGTCGGTATGCCCGCTGCCTCTGGAGTCCCATGAGCCAAAAGGACCAGATAAGCTCTTTCTTCAGCTTGACGGCATCCCGCACTGCTGGTGGCCACCAGCGGGTTCTAGGATTACCGCCACGACAGGCACCAAACACCTTGCGGCCACAGCTCCAATCAGCTGGCTTGACAAGAGAGGCACGGAACATGATCCATTCAGACTCAATGTCCAGCACCTCCTTTGTGACATGTTCAAAGTTCCTCCGGAGGTGGAAAAAGAAACTCTCTCTGACAGGAGACTCTGCTAGGCATTCCCAAAAGACTCTCACAATGCTTTTGGGCCTGCCAGGTATGTCCGGGATCCTACCCCACCATCGGAGCCAGCTCACCAGGTGGTGATCGGTAGAAAGCTCGCCCCTCTCCACCCGAGTGTCCAAAACATGAGGCCGCAAATCCCATGACACAACTACAAAGTCAATTATGGAACTGCGGCCGAGGGTGTCCTGGTGCCAAGTGCACATATGGACACCCTTATGTTTGAACATTGTGTTTGTTATGGACAATCCGTGACGAGCACAAAAGTCCAATAACAAAGCACTTCTTGGGTTCAGATCCGGGTGGCCATTTTTCCCAATCACGACTCTCCAGGTTTCAAAGTCGTTGCCAACATGAGCATTGAAGACCCCCATCAAAACAAGGGAATCACCCGAGGGAGCAATCTCAAGGGAATCCAAAAAGAGTGGGTACTCTGAGCTGCTGTTTGGTGCGTAAACACCAACAACAGTCAGGACCCGTCACCCAACCCGAAAGCGGAGGGAAGCTACCATCTCGTCTTCTGGGTTAAGTCCAACGTGCAGGCTTTGAGCCGGGGGGCAACAAGAATTGCCAACCCAGCCTCTCATTACTTGCAACGCCAGAGTGGAAGAGAGTCCAACCCCTCTTGAGAGAACAGGTTCCAGAGCCCTTGCTGTGCGTCAAAGTGAGTCCAGCTTTATCTAGCCGGGAACTTCTCCACCTCGCGAGGTGACGTTCCACGTCCCAAGAGCGAGCTTATGTAGCCGATAATCGGACCGCCAAGTGCCCTGCCTTCGGCTCCCGCCCAGCTAACACTGCACCCGACCTCTATGACCCAGCCCATGAGTGGTGAGCCTATTGCAGGGGGGACCCACGTTGCCTCTTCGAGCTGGGCCCCATGGGCACCAGTCGCTCGCCATCGTGCCCCACCTCTGGGCCTCCACAGGGGAGCCACGGTGACCCGCGTCCGGGCGAGAAAGTATCTAGGTCCTCGATTTGTACTTTTAATAAAGGTCTTTGAGCTGCTCTTTGTCTGATTCCTCACCTAGGACCTGTTTGTCTTGGGGGACCCTACCAGGGGGCATAGAAGCCCCCGGACAACATAGCTCCTAGGATCAGTGGGACACGCAAACCACAAAGGTGGCGGCTCAGAAAGCAGGTTATATAAACTTAACTCCAAAACCAAACATGCAAGATGTCTAAACATGTCTGTAATATTGTATCAATGTGAGTTTTACTAGAATCGGTTGTTTTTTTAAGGCTTGCAAACACAAAAAGTTTTTTTTACTCAATATGACAGTAAGTTCTTAAAATGCTGAGATAATGTGAAAAAAACAATACAAATGTATTCCAACATGATTCCTAAACCAAACATGCAAAATGTCTAAAAATGCCTGTAATATTGAATCCATGTGAGTTTTACTAGAATCATTTGTTTTTGTAAGGTTTGCAAATACAAAAATTGAGTTTTATGACAGACACAAGTTAGTTTTTTTACTCATTATAACAGTATAGATGTCATACTATATATTAAAGTTATATGAACATAACTCCAAAACCAAACGTGCATTATGGTCCAAAATTGCCTGTAATATTGTATAGATGTGAGTTTTACTAGAATCACGTTTGCAAATACAAAAATTGGGTTTTATCACAGTATACTGTCACACTCAATATGACAGTATAACTGTCATACTAAATCCATCCATTTTCTTCCGCTTATCCGAGGTCGGGTTGCGGGGGCAGCAGCCTAAGCAGAGAGCCCAGACTTCCCTCTCCCCAGCCACTTCGTCCAGCTCTTCTCGCGGGATCCCGAGGCGTTCCCAGGCCATAGTCTTTCCAATGTATCCTAGGTCTTCCCCATGGCCTCCTGCCGTTCGGACCTAGGGAGGCGTTCGGGTGGCATCCTGAGCAGATGCCCGAACCACCTCATCTGGCTCCTCTCAATGTGGAGGAGCAGCGGCTTTACACTGAGTTCCTCCCAGATGACAGAGCTTCTCACCCTATCTCTAAGGGAGAGACCCACCACCGGGCGGATGAAACTCATTTCGGCCGCTTGTACCCGTGACCTTGTCCTTTCGGTCATAACCCAAAGCTCATGACCATAGGTGAGGATGGGAACGTTGATCGACCGGTAAATTGAAAGCTTTTCCTTCTGGCTCAGCTCCTTCTTCACCACAACGGATCGATATAGCGTCCTCATTACTGAAGACGCCGCACCGATCCGCCTGTAGATCTCACAATCCACTCTATCCTCACTCGTGAACAAGACTCCTAGGTACTTGAACTCCTTCACTTGGGGCAAGATCTCTTTCCCAACCTCGAGATGGCACTCCACCCTTTCCCGGGCGAGAACCATGGACTCGGACTTGGAGGTGCTGATTCTCATCCCAGTCGCTTCACTGCGAACCGATCCAATGAAAGCTGAAGATCTTGGCCAGTTGAAGCCATCAGGACCACATCATCTGCAAAAAGCAGAGACTTAATCCTGCAGCCACCAAACCAGGCGCAGTCATGGCGTTGAGGGGATCCTCAAAGCCATGACTGCGCCTAGATATTCTGTCCATTAAAGTTATGAACAGAATCGGTGACAAAGGGCAGCCTTGGCGGAGTCCAACCCTCACTGGAAAGGGGTCCGACATACTGCCGGCAATGCGGACCAAGCTCTGACACTGATCATACAGGGAGACACCCGCCACAATCAGACATGCCAATACTCCATACTCTCTGAGCACTCCCCACAGGATTTACCGGGGGCCAAGGTCGAATGTCTTCTCCAAGTCCACAAAACTTATGTAGACTGGTTGGGCAAACTCCCATGCACACTCAAGGACCCTGCCGAGAGTATAGAGCTGGTCTACCGTTCCACGACCAGGACGAAAACCACACTGTTCGTCCTGGATCCGAGGTTCCTCCTCTCCATTACACATGAATAGACCTTACCGGGAAGGCTGAGGAGTGTGATCTACGATAGTTGGAACACACCCTCCGGTTCCCCTTCTTAAAGAGAGGAACCACCACCCCGGTCTGCCAATCCAGAGGTACCGCCCCCGATGTAGACGCAATGTTGCAGAGTCTTGTCAACCAAGACTGCCCCACAGCATCCAGAGCCTTAAGGAACTCCGGACGGAGCTCATACCCCCGGGGCCTTGCCACCGAGGAGCTTTTTAACTACCTTGGCAACCTCAGCCCCAGAAATAGGAGAGCCCACCACAGACTTCCCAGGCACTGTTTCCTCATAGGAAGACGTGTTGGTGGGACTGAGGAGGTCTCGCTTGGCCTGTCGGTACGCCCACTGCCTCTGGAGTCCCATGAGCCAAAAGGACCCGGTGGCTCTTTCTTCAGCTTGACAGCATCCCTCACTGCTGGTGGATTACCGCCACGACAGGCACCAAACACCTTGCGGCCACAGCTTCAATCAGCTGGCTCAACAAGAGAGGAACGGAACATGGTCCACTCAGACTCAATGTCCAGCACCTCCCTCGTGACATGTTCAAAGTTCTTCCGGACATGTTCAAAGTTCTTCAGGAGACTCTGCTAGGTGTTCCCAGCAGACCCTTACAATGCGTTTGGGCCTGCCAGGTCTGACCGGCATCCTCCCCTACCATCGGAGCCAGCTCACCACCAGGTGGTGGTTGGTAGAAAGCTCTGCCCCTCTCTTCACCGAGTGTCCAAAACATGAGGCCGCAAATCCCATGACACAACTACAAAGTCAATCATGCGGCCGAGGGTGTCCTTGTGCCAAGTACACATATGGACACCCTTATGTTTGAACATTGTGTTTGTTATGGACAATCCGTGACAAGCACAAAAGTCCAATAACAAAGCACCACTTGGGATCAGATCCGGGTGGCCATTTTTCCCAATCACGACTCTCCAGGTTTCACTGTCGTTGCCAACATAGCGTTGAAGTCCACCAGCAGAACAAGGGAATCACCCTAGGGAGCACTCTCCAGTACTCCCTCAAGGGAATCCAAAAAGAGTTGGTACTCTGAGCTGCTGTTTGGTGTGTAAACACAAACAACAGTCAGGACCCGTCACCCAACCCGAAGGCTGAAGGAAGCTACCATCTCGTCTATTGGGTTTAAAGTCCAACGTGCAGGCTTTGAGCCGGGGGGCAACAAGAATTGCCACCCCAGCCTCTCATTAGTTGCAACGCCAGTGTGGAATCTCTTCCACTCTGGCGTTGCAAGTAATAAAAGTTCAGCTCAGTCCAGCCCCTCTGAGAGAACAGGTTCCAGAGCCCTTGCTGTGAGTCCAACTATATCTAGCCGGGAACGTCTCCACCTCAAGCACCAGCTCAGGCTCCTTACCTCCCAGCGAGGTGACGTTCCATGTCCCAAGAGCGAGCTTATGTAGCCGATAATCGGACCACCAAGTGCCCTGCCTTCGGCTGCCGCCCAGCTCACACTGCACCCTCTATGACCCAGCCCATGAGTGGTGAGCCCTGGAGTGGGGATCCACGTTGCCTCTTCGAGCTGAGCACGGCTGGGCCCCATGGGGACAGGCCCGTCAATCGCCATCGTGCCACACCTCTGGGCCTGGCTCCACAGGGGAGCCACGGTGACCTGCGTCCGGGTGAGAAAAAACTAGGTCCTCAATTGTACTTTTAATAAAGGTCTTTGCCCTGCTCTTTGTCTGAGCCCTCACCTAGGACCTGTTTGTCTTGGGAGACCATAGAAGCCCCCGGACAACATAGTTCCTGGATCAGTGGGACACGCAAACCACAAAGGTGGCGGCTCAGAAAGCAGGTTATATAAATATAACTCCAAAACCAAACATGCAATATGTCTAAACATGCCTGTAATATTGTATCAATGTGAGTTTTCCTAGAATCGGTTGTTTTTGTAAGGTTTGCAAATACAAAAATTAGGTTTTACTCACAATGACAAAATCACACTCAATATGACAGCTATTTAAACATAACTCATAAACCACACAAAAAAATGGCTAATAATGCCTGAAATAATGAATCATTGGGAGTTTTACTGAGTTTTACATTTTGCAAACACAAAAAGTAGTTTTTTACTTGACTGTAATGTTCTTAGAACCCTGAGATAATGGGAAAAAAGCAATAAAAATGTATTTAAACCTAACTCCTAAACAACACATGCAAAATGGCTAATAATGCCTAGGGAGACATGTAACGTTGTTAGTTTAAAAAAAATGATCTTTTGTAAAGATATCAAAGACACAAGCTAGTTTTTTTTATTCAATATGACAGTATAACAGTCATAATACATATGAAAGTTATATAAACATAACTCCAAAACCAAACATGTGTCATGTCTAAAAATGCCTGTAATAATGTATTTATGTGAGGTTGTAAGGTTAACAAAAACAAAAAGTAGTTTTTTACTCAATATGAAAGTAATGTTCTTAGAATCCTGAGATAATGCGAAAAAAGCAATACAAATGTATTTAAACATTACTCCTAAACAACATATGCAAAATGGCTAATAATGCCTGGAGACATGTATCTTTGTTAGTTTTACTAGAAAAATGATCTTTTGTAAAGTTTGCAAAGACACAAGCTAGTTTTTTTTAATTCAATATGACAGTATAACAGCCATACTGAATATAAAAGTTATATAAACATAACTCCAAAACCAAACGTGTGTCATGTCTAAAAATGTCTGTAATAATGTATTTATGTGAGTTAGTAAGGTTTGCAAAAACAAAAAGTAGTTTTTTACTCAATATGAAAGTAATGATCTTAGAATCCTGAGATAATGCGAAAAAAGCAATAAAAATGTATTTAAACATAACTCCTAAACAACCCAGGCAAAATGGGTAATAATGCCTGGAGACATGTATCTTTGTTAGTTTTACTAGGAAATGTATATTTTGTAAAGTTTGCAAAGACACAAGCTAGTTGTTTTTATTCAATAAGACAGTATAACAGTCATACTAAATATGAAAGTTATATAAACATAACTCCAGAACCAAACGTGTGTCATGTCTAAAATTGCCTATAATAATGTATTTATGTGAGTTTGTAAGGTTTGCAAAAACAAAAAGTAGTTTTTTCCTCAATATGAAAGTAAGCATTTTAGAATCCTGAGATAATGCGAAAAAAGCAATAAAAATGTATTTAAACATAATTCCTAAACAACCCATGCAAAATGGGTAATAATGCCTGGAGACATGTATCTTTGTTAGTTTTACTAGAAATGATCTTTTGTAAAGTTTGCAAAGACACAAGCTAGTTTTTTTTAATTCAATATGACAGTATAACAGTCATATTAAATATAAAAGTTATATAAACATAACTCCAAAACCAAACATGTGTCATGTCTAAAAATGCCTGTAATAATGCATTTATGTGAGTTTGTAAGGTTTGCAAAAACAAAAAGTAGTTTTTTACTCAATATGAAAGTAATGATCTAAGAATCCTGAGATAATGCGAAAAAAGCAATAAAAATGTCTTTAAACATAATTCCTAAACAACCCATGCAAAATGGCTAATAAGGCCTGGAGACATGTATCTTTGTTAGTTTTACTAGAAAAATGATCTTTTTTAAAGTTTGCAAAGACACAAGCTATTTTTTTTTATTCAATAAGACAGTATAACATTATTACTAAATATGAAAGTTATATAAACATAACTCCAAAACCAAACATGTGTCATGTCTAAAAATGCCTGTAATAATGTATTAATGTGAGTTTGTGAGGTTTGCAAAAACAAGAAGTAGTTTTTTACTCAATATGAAAGTAATGATCTTAAAATCCTGAGATAATGCGAAAAAAGCAATAAAAATGTATTTAAACATAATTCCTAAACAACCCATGCAAAATGGGTAATAATGCCTGGAGACATGTATCTTTGTTAGTTTTACTAGAAAAATGATCTTTTGTAAAGTTTGCAAAGACACAAGCTAGTTTTTTTTAATTCAATATGACAGTATAACAGTCATATTAAATATAAAAGATATATAAACATAACTCCAAAACCAAACATGTGTCATGTCTAAAAATGCCTGTAATAATGGATTAATGTGAGTTTGTAAGGTTTGCAAAAACAAAAAGTAGTTTTTTCCTCAATATGAAAGTAATGATCTTAGAATCCTGAGATAATGCGAAAAAAGCAATAAAAATGTATTTAAACATAATTCCTAAACAACCCATGCAAAATGGGTAATAATGCCTGGAGACATGTATCTTTGTTAGTTTTACTAGAAAAATGATCTTTTGTAAAGTTTGCAAAGACACAAGCTAGTTTTTTTTAATTCAATATGACAGTATAACAGCCATACTGAATATAAAAGTTACATAAAATAACTCCAAAACCAAACATGTGTCATGTCTAAAAATGTCTGTAATAATGTATTTATGTGAGTTTGTAAGGTTTGCAAAAACAAAAAGTAGTTTTTTACTCAATATGAAAGTAATGATCTTAGAATCCTGAGATAATGCGAAAAAAGCAATAAAAATGTATTTAAACAAAACTCCTAAACAACCCAGGCAAAATGGGTAATAATGCCTGGAGACATGTATCTTTGTTAGTTTTACTAGGAAATGTATATTTTGTAAAGTTTGCAAAGACACAAGCTAGTTATTTTTATTCAATAAGACAGTATAACAGTCATACTAAATATGAAAGTTATATAAACATAACTCCAGAACCAAACGTGTGTCATGTCTAAAATTGCCTATAATAATGTATTTATGTGAGTTTGTAAGGTTTGCAAAAACAAAAAGTAGTTTTTTCCTCAATATGAAAGTAAGCATTTTAGAATCCTGAGATAATGCGAAAAAAGCAATAAAAATGTATTTATACATAATTCCTAAACAACCCATGCAAAATGGGTAATAATGCCTGGAGACATGTATCTTTGTTAGCTTTACAAGAAAAATGATCTTTTGTAAAGTTTGCAAAGACACAAGCTATTTTTTTTTAATTCAATATGACAGTATAACAGTCATATTAAATATAAAAGTTATATAAACATAACTCCAAAACCAAACATGTGTCATGTCTAAAAATGCCTGTAATAATGCATTTATGTGAGTTTGTAAGGTTTGCAAAAACAAAAAGTAGTTTTTTACTCAATATGAAAGTAATGATCTAAGAATCCTGAGATAATGCAAAAAAAGCAATAAAAATGTCTTTAAACATAATTCCTAAACAACCCATGCAAAATGGCTAATAAGGCCTGGAGACATGTATCTTTGTTAGTTTTACTAGAAAAATTATCTTTTTTAAAGTTTGCAAAGACATAAGCTATTTTTTTTTATTCAATAAGACAGTATAACATTATTACCAAATATGAAAGTTATATAAACATAACTCTAAAACCAAACATGTGTCATGTCTAAAAATGCCTGTAATAATGTATTAATGTGAGTTTGTGAGGTTTGCAAAAATAAAAAGTAGTTTTTTACTCAATATGAAAGTAATGATCTTAAAATCCTGAGATAATGCGAAAAAAGCAATAAAAATGTATTTAAACATAATTCCTAAACAACCCATGCAAAATGAGTAATAATGCCTGGAGACATGTATCTTTGTTACTTTTACTAGAAAAATTATCTTTTTTAAAGTTTGCAAAGACACAAGCTAGTTGTTTTTATTCAATAAGACAGTATAACAGTCATACTAAATATGAACGTTATATAAACATAACTCCAGAACCAAACGTGTGTCATGTCTAAAATTGCCTATAATAATGTATCTATGTGAGTTTGTAAGGTTTGCAAAAACAAAAAGTAGTTTTTTCCTCAATATGAAAGTAAGCATTTTAGAATCCTGAGATAATGCAAAAAAAGCAATAAAATTGTATTTAAACATAATTCCTAAACAACCCATGCAAAATGGGTAATAATGCCTGGAGACATGTATCTTTGTTAGTTTTACTAGAAAAATGAACTTTTGTAAAGTTTGCAAAGACACAAGCTAGTTTTTTTAATTCAATATGACAGTATAACAGTCATACTAAATATACAAGTTATATAAACATAACTCCAAAACCAAACATGTGTCATGTCTAAAAATGTCTGTAATAATGTATTTATGTGAGTTTGTAAGGTTTGCAAAAACAAAAAGTAGTGTTTTACTCAATATGAAAGTAATGATCTTAGAATCCTGAGATAATGCGAAAAAAGCAATAAAAATGTATTTAAACATAACTCCTAAACAACCCAGGCAAAATGGGTAATAATGCCTGGAGACATGTATCTTTGTTAGTTTTACTAGGAAATGTATATTTTGTAAAGTTTGCAAAGACAAAAGCTAGTTGTTTTTATTCAATAAGACAGTATAACAGTCATACTAAATATGAAAGTTATATAAACATAACTCCAGAACCAAACGTGTGTCATGTCTAAAAATGCCTGTAATAATGTATTAATGTGAGTTTGTAAGGTTGCAAAAACAAAAATTAGTTTTTTACTCAATATGAAAGTAATGATCTTAAAATCCTGAGATAATGCGAAAAAAGCAATAAAAATGTATTTAAACATAATTCCTAAACAACCCATGCAAAATGGGTAATAATGCCTGGAGACATGTATCTTTGTTAGTTTTACTAGAAAAATGATCTTTTGTAAAGTTTGCAAAGACACAAGCTAGTTTTTTTTAATTCAATATGACAGTATAACAGTCATACTAAATATACAAGTTATATAAACATAACTCCAAAACCAAACATGTGTCATGTCTAAAAATGTCTGTAATAATGTATTTATGTGAGTTTGTAAGGTTTGCAAAAACAAAAAGTAGTTTTTTACTCAATATGAAAGTAATGATCTTAGAATCCTGAGATAATGCGAAAAAAGCAATAAAAATGTATTTAAACATAACTCCTAAACAACCCAGGCAAAATGGGTAATAATGCCTGGAGACATGTATCTTTGTTAGTTTTACTAGGAAATGTATATTTTGTAAAGTTTGCAAAGACACAAGCTAGTTGTTTTTATTCAATAAGACACTATAACAGTCATACTAAATATGAACGTTATATAAACATATCTCCAAAACCAAACATGTGTCATGTCTAAAAATGCCTGTAATAATGTATTAATGTGAGTTTGTAAGGTTTGCAAAAACAAA
>NC_084738.1:51775910-51798410 GCF_033978785.1 Entelurus aequoreus | reverse complement strand
CTGACTTCCTGTGCACTTAAGATGCAACTTTAAGGTTTTACTACTTACGTTTAAAATCCTAAACGGTCCAGCTCCATCCTATCTTGCTGATTGTATTGCACCATATGTCCCGGCAAGAAATCTGCGTTGTAAGAACTCCGGCTTATTAGTGACTTCCAGAGCCCAAAAAAAGTCTGCAAGCTATTTCTATTCGGGCTCCAGTACTCTGGAATGCCATACCGGTAACAGTTAGAGATGTTACCTCAGTAGAAGTATTTAAGTCCCATTTTAAAACTCATTTGTATACTGTAGCCTTTAAATAGACCCCTCTTTAGACCAGTTGATCTGCCGTCTCTTTTTTTTTCTGCTCTGCCCCCCTCTCCTGCGTGGAGAAGTTATCAAGTGACCACAGTTGACGCGCTAGCTGTTCAAAGTTGGGACCCGGGGTGGGCCACTCCTCTGTGCATTAGTTGGGGACGTCTCTGCGCTGCTGACTTGTCTCCATTCAAGGGGGGGGTTCTGCAGTCCCCTACAAAGTTTCTCATTGTGCTCATTGGGTTTAGTTTTTTTCTTGTCCTGATGTGCGATCTGAGCCGAGGACATCATTGTGGCTTGTGCAGCCCTTTGAGACACTTGTGATTAAGGGCTATATAAATAAACTTTGATTGATTGATTGAAGATCACTACACCACTCAGATAGTGGTGTAGTGATCTTCAATCAATCAATCAAAGTTTATTTATATGTCCCTAAAGTTGCCATTTGATATTTAAATAGCAGCAAACTCTCTAATAAAATAATCAATTAGCTGTTTCATTCATTACGCACACAGACGCCAGGGATGTACAAGTATATTTCATGCTTTTGCATTGTTTGATGACGAGTGCCGCTATGTTTATATGTTTAACAGTTCCTGAAGGCAGCAGCCCTCGCCAAGCTGGCCAAAGTGCCTACTGAGCATGTTATGATACCGTCAGGACGAAAATTAATATTGACTCATTCATATTCAATATCACTTGTACAAATGTAATGTAACAGCTCATGATTTTTAAAAACTTGTTGGTAGCGTGTATAACATGCATAACATGGTAATTTTTTATAAAATGTTGAAAAGGTGATAATTTGAAAGGTTGAACAATTGCAGGTATTTTTCCTTAGTGAAAGAGGGGGCAAAATGGCAATAGTAAATGTTGCCGACCGCTGGTGGAGACCGGAAATAAATCAAGAACTTACCAGCCATGAGAAGACATATGATGCACATGGAGAATGCCACCAACATGATGATCGGTAACTGAAAAACAGGATAAATATATCTCACTGAAGTTCACTGGTCATGCAAACAGATAAAATACTAATTAACTGACAGTCAGAAACTTCCAGTCTTTCTGCACCCGAAGAGGACTGGGGCAGTCCGATTCATCAATGGCAAAATTACCCAGAAACAGGTCAATTGAATCCTGAAACAAAAAGAAACCATTAGGACAATAGAATTGGTCAATTGAATCCTGAAACAAAAAGAAACCATTAGGACAATATAATTAATCTTAAATCAAACAAAATATGGGCTTCCTCGATTGTTTTACAAAGATTGGGTAGTGCGAACTGTTGTCTAAGTTGCAGAGGTGTGGACTCGAGTCACATGACTTCGACTCGAGTCAGACTCGAGTCATGCATTTGATGACTTTAGACTCGACTTGACAAAATGTAAAGAGACTTGCAACTCGACTTAGACTTTAACATCTATGACTTGTGACTTCACTTGGACTTGAGGCTTTTGACTTGACATGACTTGCTACTTTCCCCAAAACCTAAAGCTTAAAAAGTTATTTGGGAGCGCTCCGTATCTTTCATTTTGTACGTGTCTGTCTATCAGCGTGTGTGCTGCGTGTCAGCGTGTGTGCTCTCAGTACAACAGCCAATCAAATTAGATCTACATCGTTTTCATCACACAGCATTCAGCCAATCAAATTGCAGGGCAACCAATGAACAAGACTTGTCAAACAACGTGCCAGTGAGAAAGATTTATACCAAAGTTTGTTTCGCTCGGGTATAAAAACTACGACTTGGTCAACAAAAAACGAATTGCCGTATGCAAATCACGCAGTTCGAATATTACAGACGGAGACGCAACAACTTCAACAAGATGCACAAAGAAGGGTAAGTTTTGAATGTAAGATAACGTTTATTGGCTAAGTAACATGACTTTTATTTGCTGTGTAGTTAAATCAGTGAGGCTGTAAACTCACTGCTAACGTCATAACCATAGACATCTTATAAGTAGACGCAGCATCGAGCGCTACTGCTTACTGGCGCAGACGAGACGCGGGGCCGCCATCTTGGAGTGGTGATCCGCTCCACTCAGTGCAATTCATTTGGCAGGAGCAATGAACTGTCAGCGCATTTAATTCATTTTACCTCACTGAATACCACTCATTTTCACGCGCTTTTTTGTCATACGTGTAGCTATGATAAAGGACACATGTTTTATTATTCATAGTTTGCTTAACAGTAATATACTATTCTTATATGCTATAAGTGACCAGACGTCCGAGATCAAAACTGGGAATATAATCCCAGAGAAGGGGGAAAAAAATGGTCAGCTATTTTTAAGTTGAAGAAACAATATGATTAGGTTATATATACATGCGTATATCCTACATAAACAATGTATGAATACATTAAATATCTATATATCTTATAGACTGCATCTCTGTTGCTGCAGCAGCAGAGAGTTTATTCTGTCTTGACACTTTGTATTGGTATTTTGTATTACATTCTTCCCTTAAATGATCATGTTTACAGTGATTGTTATATATGTATTTTTTTATGTATGTCGCTTTGGATAAAAGCGTCTGCCAAATACTTAAACATATATAAACACCTGTAAGTCTTTATATCAGCTAAAACCACCAATCTGTTTCACTGGATTCAGAAAAGAACCAAATGCTGTCTTACCCAACAATGTTAGTATTTGAATATTGTTACTTGAAGACTTATTCCTGGTTACAATTATACTGTTAAGAAAGTATTGTCTTATATTTTGCCTAAAATGAGAATGCATCATAATCAGTGGCGGCTGGTGAATTTTGTTTTAGGTGGGGCTGAAAGTTTGTAAACCAAACCCCTGTAGGGGCGTCATCCTCCCCCAGAAGATTTCATTGTGATTTTCACATACAAATATTGAAGATCTTTGCTCCTTCTCAACTCTGTGGTAATATTATTTTCATAAAATACAACCAATAGTACATTAATGTTAAATCTTACTTGTGAAAAGTAATCCCCCGATTCCTTTTTTCAACAGTCCGCTCATTTGAGCAGGAAAACGCTGAACACCAGCCCGGCATCTTTGTTTTCTACCTGTCAACTGTCAGTTTAGGCTGCTCGCCGGCTCCTCATCACCACTTCAAGATGCAAATTGCTCGCGTCACAGCAACCAATGCTGCGTCTACTTATAAGATGTCTATGGTTATAACATCATTTCAAACACAGCAATATGTTGCGTCCACTGCAGTTCGCTACCTTATTCATACTTTTTGTCAAGTGATTTTTTTAAGCAGGGTTGCATGAGGTACCTACAATTAACGTTACGTTACTCAATGTATCACACACAGTAACATAACGTTAGACGGCGGTCAGCAGCACCGCGTATTTTAGCCACCTACAAAAAGACAAACATAGTCAAATAAAGGTCAGTTAAAATGTATACTATATTAAGAATATGTGTACATATTGCATAGGGCCCTGACATCTAAAAAGTACAACTCTGTTCATTGTTATGTTCATGTATTTGTTATGTTTTTCATGTGTACACACACATCAACACACATACAGTATGAGATGAGATCAATGAGATAAGGTAAGAACAGAATAGAAACTGCTGTGGAACTAGTTACAATGCAATATGCCATGGAAATACAATGTTAACACTTTTGTACAAATAAGTACAGTTGCACTTGTTTTTGCAAATGTGTTTATTCTGTAAAGGAATGAGTTAAATGTTTAAACTATTAAAATGACTGGTTAATAGTGCTATTATGAATTGCAATGTCAGTACTATTTTTTTTCCTGCTATTTCAAATGCACTTGTTTTAATAAATAAATACAGCGGTTTAAAAGCATACACAATCTGTGTAAAAATATTAGTCTGTGGTTAAAAGGACTTGAAAGGACTCGAAACTCAAAATGCAGGACTTGTGACTTGACTTGAGACTTTCCAGTCTTGACTTTGGACTTGACTCGGGACTTGCCTGTCTTGACTCGGGACTTGACTCGAGACTTGAGGGCAAAGACTTGAGACTTACTTGTGACTTGCAAAGCAATGACTTGGTCCCACCTCTGCTAAGTTGCACATTAATACTAACTCTGCAGCGAATTAAATTAGTTTTGCAGGTTTACATTTCAATTAAGTTGTATAAATTGCTTTAAATGGATGTTTAATCCTTACATTACTGAATAAAGTATAAATAATGATTAAAAATGTTTGGAAAGAATAAGATCGAGACAGAGATGCTGTGTTGAAGTCATGTGATCTACCGTTATTGTTTTCTACCGAATAACAAAACATGTATGTATTATTTTCACTACGGATTAATTTCATTGTGTTAAAAAAGGATCAAATATATTTAAATACACACTATTAAAGGCCTACTGAAATGAAATTTTTTTATTTAAACGGGGATAGCAGATCTATTCTATGTGTCATACTTGATCATTTCGCGATATTGCCATATTTTTGCTGAAAGGATTTAGTATAGAACAACGACGATAAAGATCGCAACTTTTGGTATCTGATAAAAAAAAAGGCTTGCCCCTACCGGAAGTAGCGTGACGTAGTCAATTGAACATATACGTAAGGTCCCCTATTGTTTACAATGATGGCCGCATGAAGTGAGAGAGATTCGGACCGAGAAAGCGACGATTTCCCCATTAATTTGAGCGAGGATGAAATATTTTTAAATGAGGAAAGTGCAAGTGAAGGACGACTAGTGGGGAGTGGAAGATGCTGTGAGAGCCGGGGGTGACCTGATATTCAGCTGGAAATGACTACAACAGTAAATAAACACAAGACATATATATACTCTATTAGCCACAACACAACCAGGCTTATATTTATTATGCCACAAATTAATCCCGCATAAAAACACCTAGGTGTTTGTTATGCTAGCTCCTAGCTACTAGCTCGAGCTAGTTATAGCTCGAGCGGGTAATATGGACGGGATCCTGTATATATAACCCGCCAATACAATTCAAACACCTGCACAACACACACACTCACTCAGCCCAAACAACCGTTCACCTAACCCAAGGTTCATAAAGCTTATATATTTAATCAAAGTTACGTACATGACACGCACGTACTGGCAAGCAATCAAATGTTTGGAAGCGCGCGGGTGGGACCTGATATTCAGCTGGGAATGACTACAACAGTAAATAAACACAAGACATATATATACTCTATTAGCCACAACACAACCAGGCTTATATTTAATATGCCACAAATTAATCCCGCATAAAAACACCTAGGTGTTTGTTATGCTAGCTCTTAGCTACTAGCTCGAGCTAGTTATAGCTCGAGCGGGTAATATGGACGGGATCCCGTATATATAACCCGCCAATACAATTCAAACACCTGCATAACACACACACTCACTCAGCCCAAACAACCGTTCACCTAACCCAAGGTTCATAAAGCTTATATATTTAATCAAAGTTACGTACATGACACGCACGTACGGGCAAGCAATCAAATGTTTGGAAGCGCGCGGGTGGGACCTGATATTCAGCTGGGAATGACTACAACAATAAATAAACACAAGACATATATATACTCTATTAGCCACAACACAACCAGGCTTATATTTAATATGCCACAAATTAATCCTAATGCTAGCTCCTAGCTCCTAGCTACTAGCTCGAGCTAGTTATAGCAAGGGATCAAATGTTTGGAAGCGCAGCTGTGTACTCACGTTATCGCAACTGTGTATCCAAATCAAAGTCCTCCTGGTAAGAGTCTCTGTTGTCCGAGTTCTTCCATCTTGACTGCATCTTTCGGGAATGTAAACAAAGAAGCGCCGGCTGTGTACGTGTTGTTGCTGACTTCCCTCGCAAAATAGACACTTTGCACCGACAACTTTCTTCTTTGCTTGCTCAGCCTTCTTTCTCCATAATGCAATGAACAAATTGCAACAGATTCACCAACACAGATGTCCAGAATACTGTGGAATAATGAGATGAAAACAGAGCTATTTCGTATTGACTTCAATGGTGTCCGAATACTTCCGTTTCAATGATTGACGTCACGCGCATACGTCAACCCTCAGAGGCGTTTCGAACCGGAAGTTTAGCGGGAAATTTAAAATTGCACTTTATAAGTTAACCCGGCCGTATTGGCATGTGTTGCAATGTTAAGATTTCATCATTGATATATAAACTATCAGACTGCGTGGTCGGTAGTAGTGGCTTTCAGTAGGCCTTTAAGCATTAATGAAGCATTATTAAATACTGAATTAATTATCTATTAAGTGTAGTTATTTCCGACATTAATACTCATCAGTATGCAGTTTATGAACAGTTATAAATGATTTACTTATTATCCTACTCAGTGGCCTAGTAGTTAGAGTGTCCGCCCTGAGTTTGGTAGGCTGTGAATTCAAACCCCGGCCGAGTCATACCAAAGTCTATACAAATGGGACCCATTACCTCCCTGCTTGGCACTCAACATCAAGGGTTGGAATTGGGGGTTAAATCACCAAAAATGATTCCCGGGCGCGGCAACCGCTGCTGCCCACTGCTCCCCTCACCTCCCAGGGGGTGACCAAGGGGATGGGTCAAATGCAGAGGACAAATTTCACCACACCTAATTTGTGTGACAATCATTGGTACTTTAACTTTTTAACTTTAACTTATTAGTGAATTATTATTATTATTATTATTTTAATATTAATATATGTAGCATTTCTACATTATATTTAGGAATTGGTAATGGTATGTACAGTTGTGGTCAAAAGTTTACATACACTTGTGAAGGACATAATGTCATGGCTGTCTTGAGTTTCCAATAATTTGTACAACTCTTATTTTTTTGTGATAGAGTGATTGGAGCACATACTTGTTAGTCACAAAAAACATTCATTAAGTTTGGTTCTTTTATGAATTTATTATGGGTCTACTGAAAATGTGACCAAATCTGCTGGGTCAAAAGTATACATACAGCAACATACATTATCAATTTTGGTGATGTAGAAAAGTAACAATCAAATCAAATTAGCTTCATGGCATGGCCTCTTAAAGGCCTACTGATACCCACTACTGCCGACCACGCAGTCTGATAGTTTATATATCAATGATGAAATCTTAACATTGCAACACATGCCAATATGGCCGGGTTAACTTATAAAGTGCAATTTTAAATTTCCCGCTAAACTTCCGGTTGAAAACTCCTTTGGATGATGACGTATGCGCGTGACGTAGCCAGTGAAACAGAGGTATGGATCCCCCATTGAAGCCAATACAAAATAGCTCTGTTTTCATCTCATTATTCCACAGTATTCTGGACATCTGTGTTGGTGAATCTGTTGCAATTTGTTCATTGCATTATGGAGAAAGAAGCTGAGCAAGCAAAGAAGAAAGTTGTCGGTGCGAAGCGGAGTATTTTGCGAGGGAAGTCAGCAACACAACACAGCCGGTGTTTCATTGTTTACATTCCCGAAAGATGCAGTTAAGATCGAAGAACTCGGACAACAGAGACTCTTCCCAGGAGGACTTTGACTTCGATACACAGACGCCTGTAGAGAACTGGGACAACACAGACTCTTACCAGGATTACTTTGATTTGGATACACAGAAGCAGACGCGGTACTGTGAGTACGCAGCTGCGCTTCCAAACATTTGATCGCTTGCCCATACGTGCGTGTCACATACGTAACTTTGGGTAAATATATAAGCTTTATGAACCTTGGGTTAGGTGAACGGTCCTTTGGGCTGAGTGATTGTGTGTGTTGTGCAGGTGTTTGAATTGTATTGGCGGGTTATATGGACGGGAGCTAGGAGCTAGCATAACAAACACCTAGGTGTTTTTATGCGGGATTAATTTGTGGCATATTAAATATAAGTCTGGTTGTGTTGTGGCTAATAGAGTATATATATGTCTTGTGTTTATTTACTGTTGTAGTCATTCCCAGCTGAATATCAGGTCCCACCCACGCGCTTCCAAGCATTTGATCGCTTGCCCGTACATGTGTGCCATGTACGTAACTTTGGGTAAATATGTAAGCTTTATGAACCTTGGGTTAGGTGAACGGTCCTTTGGGCTGGTTGTGTTGTGGCTAATAGAGTATATATATGTCTTGTGTTTATTTACTGTTGTAGTAATTCCCAGCTGAATATCAGGTCCCACCCGCCTCTCACAGCATCTTCCCTATCTGAATCGCTTCCACTCCCCACTAGTCCTTCACTTGCACTTTCCTCATCCACAAATCTTTCATCCTCGCTCAAAGTAATGGGGAAATCGTCGCTTTCTCGGTCCGAATCGCTCTCACTTCTGGCCGCCACCACTGTAAACAATAGGGAACTTTGCGGAAATGTTCAACTGACTACGTCACGCTACTTCCGGTAGGGGCAAGGCTTTTTTTTGTCAGATTCCAAAAGTTGCTATCTTTATCGTCGTTGTTCTCTACTAAATCATTTCAGCAAAAATATGGCAATATCGCGAAATGATCAAGTATGACAACATATAATAGATCTGTTTAAATTTAAAAAATTATTTTCAGTAGGCCTTAAACGTCATGTGAGTGATTATAATTGACGACACCTGATCTGAAAAAATGAGTCATTGATTTGAACAAGTCAGGAAAGTCACTTGGAGCCATTTCAAAGCAGCTTAAGGTCCCAAGAGCAACTGTGCAGACAATTGTTCGTAAGTATAAAGAGCATGGCGCAGTTTTGTCACTGCCACGATCAGGACGAAAACACAAGCTATCACCTGCTGCTGAGAGAAAATTGGTCAGGATGATCAAGAGTCAACCAAGAACCACCAAAAAGCAGGTCTGCAATGAATTGGAAGGTGCTGGAACACAGATGTCAGTGTCCACAGTCAAGCGTGTTTTGCATCGCCATGGACTGAGAGGCTACCATGCAAGAAGGAAACCCTTGCTCCAGAAACGACACCTTAAGGCTCTTCTAAAGTTTCATCTGACATCACATGGACAAAGATAAGACCTTCTAGAGCAGGGGTGGGCAATTAATTTTTACCGGGGGCCGCATGAGCTACCCGAGCACTGCTGGAGGGCCACATCGACAATATTTCAATTAAATTTTGCTCAATATTATTTTTGATATATACCGTAAGATAAATAATAATAATAATAATAATAATAATAATAGTAATACTTCAACATAGTGTGTGTAACAGCATTCCATGACTAATATATATAAATTAACATTAATAATAAATGACAGTAAAATAAGCACACGTATGACTGAGGAGTCATAGTGTAACTTTGTGTGGTGTTTGAGTTGTCCGACTTTTTGTGTGGCCTTAAGCACCAGTGGTTTAGTGCTATGCGTGTTGGTGACAGATGACAAGTTGGTCTTGGCCTGGTTTGTACGGCAGAAAATGACTAGTTTTTCGAGATAGAATTGTTTTACTCATGTTTTTGGTGTGGTTATGTCTGAATATAAACAGTTTTGTTCAATAAAGTGATCGATATAATTCCTGTCCTCGAAGCATCTCGATAGACGTTACAATAATTGAACGGTGTTCAATTGAACGGTGTTGACGAACACCGTTAGGGCCGCTTGTTGTCACTGTCACTCAAAGTTGCATTGCAAAATTACATAGAATAAATATGTTTATTTTGTTTATAATTCAGATGGGATTTGATTTGGTGCGCGGCATATACTTGCTGCGCGCAGCGGACGCTTGAGCAGTGCGCAATTGCGCAGGCACGCACCTTAGGTGAGGGGACGTTGCTTGGCAGTTCATGTGTTGTTGAAAACACGCCATTCCTCATCAACTTTTCTCTTTTTGGCGTCTCGGGTGTAAACCGTGCATCACTTGTCGCTGCATGTGCACCTTCACTCGCAGGTTACACACGGACACACGCCCATAAATAATACTTTTCAAAATAAAAGCAGCACAGTTGTATTGCGCGCAGGACATAGATGTTTTTTCAACTTTATTTTGTAATTGCAGTTGTTCACATTCACTCACAATCACGCATACGTCCACACGGAAGTAATACAAATAACGATTTTCAAAACAAAAGCAGCACCGTTGTATTGCACACTCGACATAGATACTTTTTTAAATTTATTTTGTAATTTATAATTGGCCTCACGCGGGCCGGACAGGGACGCACAAAGGGCCGGATGCGGCCCGCGGGCCGCAGAATGCCCAGGTCTGTTCTAGAGTAAAGTTCTGTGGTCAGATGAAATAAAATTGAGCTGTTGGACCACAATACCCAGCAATACGTTTGGAGGAGAAAAAATGAGACCTTTAATCCCAGGAACAACAATTCCTACCGTCAAGCATGGTGGTGGTAGTATTATGCTCTGGGCCTGTTTTGCTGCCAATGGAACTGGTGCTTTACAGAGAGTAAGTGGGACAATGAAAAAGGAGGATTACCTCCAAATTATTCAGGACAACCTAAAATCATCAGCCCGGAGGTTGGGTCTTGGGCGAGTTGGGTCTTCCAACAGGACAATGACCCCAAACACACGTCAAAAGTGGTAAAGGAATTGCTAAATCAGGCTAGAATTAAGGTTTTAGAATAGCCTTCCCAAAGTCCTGATTTAAACCCCATTGAGAACATGTGGACAATGCTGAAGAAACAAGTCCATGTCAGAAAACCAACAAATTTAGCTGAACTGCACCAATTTTGTCAAGAGGGGTGCTCAAAAGTTAAACCAGAAGCTTGCCAGAAGCTTGTGGATGGCTCCCAAAAGCGCCTTATTGCAGTGAAACTTGCCAAGGGACATGTAACCAAATATTAACATTGCTGTATGTATACTTTTGACCCAGCAGATTTTGTCACATTTTCAGTAGACCCATAATAAATTCATAAAAGAACCAAACTTCATGAATGTTTTTTGTGACAAACAAGTGTGTGCTCCAATAACTCTATCACAAAAAATAAGAGTTGTAGAAATTATTGGAAACTCAAGACAGCCATGACATTATGTTCTTTACAAGTGTATGCAAACTTTAGACCACGACTGTACATTTACAGTTTGTAGATCATTGAAAAAGTGTATGTAAATAAGACTTAATAATCGTTCTAGACATTTATACATGCATAAAAGAATAGTTATATTTATAACTATGTTTATAAACTGCATATTAATAAGTATTCATGTCAGAAATATGCTTTATAAATTAATAATTCAGTATGTACTAATGCTTTATTAATACTAAATAATTAATTACTCAAAAAAGTTTCAGTGTCAAAATACGGCTGTCAAGAGGTTTAGGTCTCCCTCCCTGCCACATATTTAATGTGTCTTCTTTGAGACCATCCTGACACTTCTTTAACCGGGTAGGTGTTTACTCTATCATATATTTTACAAATTGTGACTTACTTCAGCTTGTTTGCTTGTTGGCATTAAGTTGTAAACAGTCTTGCCAATTTGCCAACAGCTGCCTCACTCACGCTGACATGCAGGCCGTGCACTTTGACTGCACATAGAGCAACTAGTTCTGAAGCAAATATCTTATCTGTCCACTACAATGTGTTGGATCATTGTTAATGTGTATTCAAATACATTTAAATGTGTAGAAAAATAAATAAATATAAGAAATGATATATTAAAAACATTTTTAAAAAGACTTAATCAACCAAAACAATTCCACAACCTGCAGTTCAATATGCAGTACCTACACGCCCTGTAGTTCTGGGCTATGTTTACACTGCATACACACATTGCCCATATGTGACCTGTATCAGATGTTTATGTCAATGTGAACAATAACAATTTTTTTAAATCCGACCCACGTTCAGGTCGTGTTCATCGGACCTATACATCATCGAAAGTTGACAAATGTCACAATTCTGTGCTTAGCTGGGCTTTTTATTTGGTCTGCTTTGCTGTCTTTGTTTTTAAGTCCTATTTGCACTACAGGATCACAATATAATATTTTGTAATGTATTATATTCTATTTATAAAGCTATTCCTGTTAACCTTTGCCACTTATGACCTATTATATTAAAATTATGTACATATTATCGTTCTTGTGATTTTTAATGGGCTAAATCTGACACCTTATGTACTAAATTTCATGCCATTTTATGTGCAGATAGGCGTGTGAGAAAATGCTGGACAAAGGATCATAAACAGTCAGTCGTGAAAGAAGGATAGTTTGGCTTCTGGTGGGACTCCCCACCCACAGTCATTTTTTTTTGCAATGTAAATGACCACATAAAAAGATACAATTTAAATGTAATTTCCGGTTTTATAATCCACTACCTTTTCCCCAGACTTTCAACCGTTGCGCTTTATACAACGCTGCGCCTAATTTATAGATTTTTCGGGGGTTCACATGCCTCAAATTGCAGCCAATAAATTAGCCTCTTCACATCAGACTAATGATATTGCCAAACGGGTCACAGTGGACAAATTAAATTGTTCACGTTAAAATCAAACGCACTGTGCACTCACCCTCATCTTCGAGAAGATGCAATGAAATGTTCACAACCCGCCAAATGCAATTAACCAGGCCATTAAAAAAGAAATCGGAAGCCACCACCACCAACAAACTTCGAAAATCCTGACTGCTGTCTAAGATGGTTAATTTCTTCAACAAACATTTGTGTGTATGGGTGTGCATATGTCCCGACGGGATCACCACCTTATCGTGGTGGGGCACTTTGCGCGTCTCCATGACCCCTAGAGCTATGTCGGCTGGAGTCTTGTACTCCTGGCAGGGTTACCCATGCCGAACAGGTCGAAGGGTAGAGTCCAGACTAAGAGTGATCCCGAAGACCTCAACGGTAGAACAGGCAGAAGATGGTAGCAGTGAGAAGCACCACAATGGCTGTAAAAGTGGACGAAGGCTAAGGGAGCACGCCCTGACAGAAAAGCAAGCTGGTGGCGGCAAGCTTTGAGGCGGTTTCCCAAAAACCTGGATTCCGGCAGCTTCCTGCAGTTGTAAGAAGATGCCGGTCGTCTAGGGTCTCCCTTGCCACTGGAACGATCTTCTTACAATCAAGGTAGTGGCGTTGGGAAAAGCGCACCCCTCATGCCACTCTAAAAACCATCATTGCGCAGGTATCTTCTTTACCTGAGTCTCTGACCTCAAAAGTCTGACGGCGATGGAGCGTCCAGTAACGGGGGCAGGTTTGAATGAGCTGGAAGCTCTTAGCTGGAACTCTGCACGTCAGCGGCACAGGACAACGGTCGTTAGCAGCTGGGATTGAGTGGCAGCTGTTTCCGGCAGACTCCTGTGCGTCTGAGCAGCCCCTATTTAGGGACCGCACTGCTCACCCCAATTGGGGAAAGGCTTAGAAAAGGTGGCCTAAAGATTGCCCACTCAACACAGTACCCGGGCAGGAAACCGCACCTGTCGGGACATTCCATTACGCGGTCGAAATACAAAGATTATACCATTTAGAATTGCAGCATGGAACATAAGGACACTCCTGGATGCCAATCCGGACAGACCACAGCGCAGAACAGCACTTGTTGCCAGCGAGCTAAAGCGCTACAATGTGGATGTGGCAGCACTCAGTGAGACCCGATTCCTCGAGGAAGGCTCACTCAATGAAGTAGGAGAGGGTTATACGTTCTTTTGGAAAGGATACCCCATGGGCGGACCACACCTTCACGGAGTTGGTTTTGCAATCAAGAACAGCCTTCTGCTCAAGCTCACAGAATCACCAGTGGGTGTCAGTGAAAGGCTCATGACTCTTCGCATCCCCCTTGCAAAATGCAGACATGTCACTTTGGTAAGTGCCTATGCACCAACTCTGCCATCCAATGATGAAGAGAAGGACTGCTTCTACCAGGCACTCGATGACATCCTCAGTCACATCCCGAGGAGTGACAAAATCATGTTGCTTGGTGATTTCAATGCAAGAGTCGGAAAGAACACGCAAAACTGGAATGGTGTGATCGGCGCCCACGGCATTGGAAAAGTCAACCCCAATGGCATGAGACTCCTTAGTCTCTGTGCGGAACACGATCTTACCATCACAAACACCATCTTCCAACAAAAGAACAAGTATAAGGCATCTTGGATGCATCCCAGGTCCAAACACTGGCACCTGATCGACTATGCGATCGTGAGGAGGGCTGACCTCAAGGACGTGCTCATTACAAGAGCTATGCGAGGGGCAGACTGCTGGACCGACCACCGCATGATTCTGACAAAGGTCAGAATGCACGTTCGGCCCCTAACACGTCACGGTGCACCAAAGAGGAAAACACTCAACTGTGCCAGACTCTCCAGCAGCGACACCCGTGACAACTTCCGTCGCTCCCTAGCTGAGAAGCTGGCAGACATTGAGCCGCTGATCACCTCAGAGTCTGGGATGGATGAGAAGTGGACCTCTCTATCCACCATCCTCTTTGACACTGCAGCCCAAGCCAATGGTTTTAAAACCAAGAAACACCAGGACTGGTCTGACCAGAATGCTGGAGAGATCTCCACCCTCCTGTACAGAATGCACAAGGCACACAGAGCCACCCTGAACAACCCACAATCCCAATTCCATAAAAAGCAATGGCAAGCCCTTCGTTCTGAGGCCCAAACAACTCTCAGAAAACTGCAAGATGAGTGGTGGATCTCAAAGGCCAATGAAATCCAGTCTCACGCTGATAGAAATGATATGCACAGTTTCTATGATGCAGTGAAAACTATCTACGGCCCCAGAAACTGCTCCCTGGCACCTGTTAGATCTGCTGATGGAACATCTTTAATCAAGGATCAGGCTATGATAGTGGAGCGGTGGGCTGAGCATTTTAACACCGTGCTCAACCAGCCCACCCCAGTGGACCCAACTGTCCTTGCAGAGCTCCCTGAACATCCTAGCTTGCCAGATCTCGACCTCCCCCCAACCTTCAAAGAAATCCTGCATGCAGTCAAAACCCTGAAAAACAATAAATCCCCTGGACCTGACAGCATCCCGGCTGAACTTCTCAAGGAAGGAGGCTACCTCTGTACACGGACACTGTATCTCTACATTTCAGAGGTGTGGAGACGAGAGTGTGTCCCGCAACAGTGGAAAGATGCCAACATTGTGACCATCTACAAGAACAAAGGAGACAAATCCATCTGCTCCAATAGTAAGGGTATCTCTCTGTTGGCGATTGCTGGAAAGGTCCTTACCGCAGACTCATCCCCGCAATATCAGAACGGGTCACCCCAGAGTCGCAGTGTGGTTTTCGGAAGGACAGGGACATGATCTTTGTGACACGTCAGCTCCAAGAGAAATGCCGGGAGCAGCACAAGGACTTGTTCATTGCCTTTGTCGACCTTTCAAAGGCATTTGACACAGTGAACAGGGACCTACTGTGGCAAGTCCTGAAGAGATTTGGGTGTCCACCCAAGTTTCTCACCATCCTTGCACAGTTCCATTCTGGGATGATGGCCTGAGTGGTAGTTGGAAGACACAGCTCAGAGCCCTTTGGTGTGAAAACTGAAGTGAAGCAGGGCTGTGTGCTGGCTCCAGTTCTCTTCAACATCTTCCTCGTCTGTGTCACAACACTGCTACGTAGGGGGATGGAGGAGCAGGCTGGAGTTACCATAGACTTCAGGCTTGATGGTAACCTGTTTAACATCAGGAGGCTACAGGCAACTACCAAGCTGACCTCAGAGACCATCATCGAGCTGCAATACGCCGATGACTGTGCCCTGGCTGCCCATACACCACAGGCTCTGCAAAAAATCCTCTCGGCAGCTGTAACTGCATATACCAGAATGGGACTGACGATCAACACCCAGAAGACAGAGGTACTCTGTCAGTCCAGTGCTGACCTCCCACAATACCCCACAATAACCCTCACAGCAGCAGGGCAACAGCTGCTCACGGTGCCTACCTTCAAATACCTGGGGAGCATAATGTCTGACACCTGCTCAATGGATGACGAGATCCAGAACCGCCTCAAGCAAGCATCAGCATCTTTTGGTCGTCTAAGGAGAAGGGTTTTTCAGAACAGCAACCTCAAACTCCACACCAAAGTGCTGGTCTACAGAGCAGTATGCATCACTGCGTTGCTGTACGGATGTGAGGCATGGACTATCTACAGCCGCCAAGCCTGGAGACCTTCCATGTAAGATGTCTGCAGAAGATCCTTGGCATCACATGGAAGGACAGAGCAGAAGTGCTGGAGAGGGCAGGCAGCTGCAGCGTGGAGTCCATCATGACCCAACATCAACTCAGGTGGTTGGGGCATGTCATCCGAATGCCCAGCCATAGACTCCCACGCAGAATCCTCTATGGTACTGACCATAGAGGATTCTGCGTGGCCAACGCAGTGCTGGTGGGCAGAAGAAGCGGTTCAAAGACCAAATGAAGACCACACTGAAGAGATGCCAGATCAACCCCTCTTCACTGGAGGAACTTGCTTCCTGCCGAGACCTCTGGCGCTCCCACTCCTCACAGGGAGTGGATTATATAGAGGAACAGCGCACACAACACCGTGCAGCAAAGCGTGCGAAGAGGCATGCTCGACAAGCCACCCCTGCTCCCCCCAGCACCTCCTTCACATGCCCGGTCTGTAACCGCATCTGTGGATACAGGATCGGACTGTTCAAACATCAGCAGACTCACAAATAAAAGAAGATGGTCATCATCGAATCGATGGACAACCATAAGCAAGTAAGCATATGATAATACTATGCCTTCTGCTACCAATTCTCCAGTCAATCAATTGCATGAATTTTGTCCTCTCAAATAAATATGTTCAAAATGATTGAGTTCAGACAATATTTTTGTGTAAGAGAGAGGGTCTCAGATGTGCGAAACCTTTCACACACCTGGGACACAGTCCTTTATCGGCGACATCAGGGCGGTTGACAGATATTTTTAGACACTTCACACCAGGACGCTATGACAGCTCTGATGAAGCTGAAATGTCAGCTGAAACTGTCAGCAGATAAGAAACCTATCTTACACAAATAATAAATGATAAATGGGTTATACTTGCATAGCGCTTTTCTACCTTCAATGTACTCAAAGCGCTTTGACAGTATTTCCACATTCACCCATTCACACACACATTCACACACTGATGGCGGGAGCTGCCATGCAAGGCGCTAACCAGCACCCATCAGGAGCAAGGGTGAAGTGTCTTGCCCAAGGACACAACGGATGTGACTAGGATGGTAGAAGGTGGGGATTGAACCCCAGTAACCAGCAACTCTACCAACTTCGCCACGCCGTCCCAAAAGATTTGTCTGAACACAAGAGTTTTGAACATATTTATTTGAGAAGACAAGATGAATGTAATCGATCTACTTTGAGAAATATACAGACATGGCCGTGTCACAGCTCTTCGCCACATGGAAGGACTTAAAGGCCTACTGAAATGATTTTTTTTTATTTAAACGGGAATAGCAGATCCATTCTATGTGTCATACTTGATCATTTCGCGATATTGCCATATTTTTGCTGAAAGGATTTAGTAGAGAAAATCGACGATAAAGTTCGCAACTTTTGCTCGCTGATAAAAAAAAGCCTTGCCTGTACCGGAAGTAGCGTGACGTCACAGGAGCTAGTATTCCTCACAATTCCCCATTGTTTACAATGGAGCGAGAGAGATTCGGACCGAGAAAGTGACGATTACCCCATTAATTTGAGCGAGGATGAAAGATTCGTAGATGAGGAACGTTACAGTGAAGGACTTGAGAGGCAGTGATGGACGTATCTTTTTTCGCTCTGACCGTAACTTAGGTACAAGCTGGCTCATTGGATTCCACACTCTCCTTTTTCTATTGTGGATCACGGCTTTGTATTTTAAACCACCTCGGATACTATATCCTCTTGAAAATGAGAGTCGAGAACGCGAAATGGACATTCAGTGCCTTTTATCTCCACGACAATACATCGGCGAAATGCTTTAGCTACGAGCTAACGTGATAGCATCGTGCTTTAACTGCATATAGAAACAAAAAAAATAAACCCCTGACTGGAAGGATAGATAGAAAATCAACAATACTATTAAACCGTGGACATGTAAATACACGGTTAATGCTTTCCAGGCTGGCGAAGGTTAACAATGCTGTGCTAACGACGCCATTGAAGCTAACTTAGCAACTTAGCAACCGGACCGCACAGAGCTATGCTAAAAACATTAGCTCTCCACCTACGCCAGCCAGCCCTCATCTGCTCATCAACACCCGTGCTCACCTGCGTTCCAGCGATCGGCGGTAGGACGAAGGACTTCACCCGATGCGTTTGGCGGCCCGGAGACGTAGGAAGGTAAGGTGAGGTCGCCGGCTAGCTCTCCAACAAAGTCCTCCTTGTTGTGTTGCTGTAGTCCGCTGCTAATACACCGATCCCACCTACAACTGTCTTCTTTGCAGCCTTCATTGTTCATTAAACAAATTGCAAAAGATGTCCAGAATACTGTGGAATTATGAAATGAAAACAGAGCTTTTTGTATAGGATCCTACGGGGTACCATAACTTCCGTTACTCTGACTTCGTCACGCGCATACGTCATCATACCGCGACGTTTCAGCCGGATATTTCCCGGGAAATTTTAAATGTCACTTTATAAGTTTACTCGGCCGTATTGGCATGTGTTGCAATGTTAAGATTTCATCATTGATGTATAAACTATCAGACTGCGTGGTCGGTAGTAGTGGGTTTCAGTAGGCCTTTAATAAAAGCTCGCTAGCTAAAAAAGTCACCTGGGATTCAACCTCCGATGCAAAGAAGAAGGAATAACACCTGCAAGTTTCAACATCAAAAGCCCCATCCCACTTAAAAATGCAAAAAACATAATCGATAAAGCAAAGAAGGCCCTCGTTAAAGAGCAAAATAGGACAACGGCAAAAAAATTGATGCCATCAACATGGGAATAAAGGTGAAAATGGACCCAATAAATCAAAATACAAACCCCGTTTCCATATGAGTTGGGAAATTGTGTTAGATGTAAATATAAACGGAATACAATGATTTGCAAATCCTATTCAACCCATGTTCAGTTGAATATGCTACAAAGACAACATATTTGATGTTCAAACTGATAAACATTTTTTTTTTTTTGCAAATAATCATTAACTTTAGAATTTGATGCCAGCAACACGTGACAAAGAAGTTGGGAAAGGTGGCAATAAATACTGATAAAGTTGAGGAATGCTCATCAAACACTTATTTGGAACATTCCACAGGTGAACAGGCAAATTGGGAACAGGTGGGTGCCATGATTGGGTATAAAAGTAGATTCCATGAAATGCTCAGTCATTCACAAACAAGGATGGGGCGAGGGTCACCACTTTGTCAACAAATGCATGAGCAAATCGTTGAACAGTTTAAGAAAAACCTTTCTCAACCAGCTATTGCAAGGAATTTAGGGAATTCACCATCTACGGTCCGTAATATCATCAAAGGGTTCAGAGAATCTGGAGAAATCACTGCACGTAAGCAGCTAAGCCCGTGACCATCGATCCCTCAGGTTGTACTGCATTAACAAGCGACATCAGTGTGTAAAGGATATCACCACATGGGCTCAGGAACACTTCAGAAACCCACTGTCAGTAACTACAGTTGGTCGCTACATCTGTACGTGCAAGTTAAAACTCTCCTATGCAAGGCGAAAACCGTTTATCAACAACACCCAGAAACGCCGTCGGCTTCCCTGGGCCTGGGCTCATCTAAGATGGACTGATACAAAGTGGAAAAGTGTTCTGTGGTCTGACGAGTCCCCATTTCAAATTGTTTTTGGAAACTGTGGATGTCGTGTCCTCCGGACCAAAGAGGAAAAAAAACATCCGGATTGTTATAGGCGCAAAGTTGAAAAGCCAGCATCTGCGATGGTATGGGGGTGTATTAGTGCCCAAGACATGGGTAACTTACACATCTGTGAAGGCCCCATTAATGCTGAAAGGTACATACAGGTTTTAGAGCAACATATGTTGCCATCCAAGCAACGTTACCATGGACGCCCCTGCTTATTTCAGCAAGACAATGCCAAGCCACGTGTTATATCAACGTGGCTTCATAGTAAAAGAGTGCGGGTACTAGACTGGCCTGCCTGTAGTCCAGACCTGTCTCCCATTGAAAATGTGTGGCGCATTATGAAGCCTAAAATACCACAACGGAGACCCCCGGACTGTTGAACAACTTAAGCTGTACATCAAGCAAGAATGGAAAGAATTCCACCTGAGAAGCTTAAAAAATGTGTCTTCTCAGTTCCCAAACGTTTACTGAGTGTTGTTAAAAGGAAAGGCCATGTAACCCAGTGGTGAACATCCCCTTTCCCAACTACTTTGGCACGTGTTGCAGCCATGAAATTCTAAGTTAATTATTATTTGCAAAAAAAAAATAAAGTTAATGAGTTTGAACATCAAATATCTTGTCTTTGTAGTGCATTCAACTGAATATGGGTTGAAAAGGAGTTGCTAATCATTGTATTCTGTTTATATTTACATCTAACACAATTTCCCAACTCATATGGAAACGGGGTTTGTACAATATAGATCGCCACTTGGACGAGGTAATTATCACATACTTGGAACGGTTATATTAAGAGGAATTTAAGACAACAAAACAACGACCCACTATCTGCTGTCATGACCAATTTCTTCATGGAGGACCTAGAAGAAGAAGCCATTCAAACTGCACCACTGCAATACAAACCAATACTTTGCAAGTGCTATATAGACAACGTATTAGAAATGACAGAGACTGGGTACACAGAAGAGCTTACAGATCATTTGAACACAACAGACAGCACAGGTAACAGACAATTTACACATGAAGACGAAACAAACAAACAAGGACAATATAATTTCTGAGAGATGTATCAAGGAGGACATGAAAATCAGGAAGCGAGGATCCAAGACCACAAACAGGGATGAGGGAGCATACATGCTTTTGCACACTAGGGACACGGTTCTTCATTGGCGATGTCAGGGCAGAGAACACATATGGTCGGGTCAGGGAACTTTATTTTGAAAGTTTTCCCGATCCGGTCAGCTGTTTTTAGACACGTCACACCAGGAAGCTATTACAGCTCTGAGAAGGCTGAAGTGTCAGCCGAAACTGTCAGCTAAGAAACGTCTTTTACACATAAAGATTTGTCTTAACACAATAATTTTTAACCTAATTCTCCAGTCATTTCAAGAGCCATGGCTTACTCTCGTTTAATGTACTGTCAGAGTTTCTCAACTTGGACACTGATACATCTCAAGGCCTGGATAGGCTAGACTAGTGCTTCTTAATAATTGTCTGTTACTTTTTCTGTTTATTTTCAATTTTCTGCTCTAAATGATTGGAACACCCTGCAACAAACATTACAACTCCCTTCATTTATCCGAATATCTTCATTTAAAAAGTTAGTGAAGGATTTTACCAGTTGTATGTTAACATACAATGTAATCACATCACATTGTACAGCTAGCTAGAGTTAAACAACAACAAAAAGTGATTATTAAACTTTAAGAAGACAGAAAGTAACCAGCTACTAACAGAAAATTAACAAGTAGATTAATATAAAACCAGAGAGAGGATAATCTCAGCAACTCTATCAGCACTGTTGCAGCCAGTACGCAAAAAAGAGTAAAACAGGAGGGAGGCTCAATCCATAAATTGCTGGTGTCGATACCAAGTGTAGTATCAGTGTGTTGTTTGTGTGTTGTTGTTGTTGTTTTAGTTCATGTTTTCAAACACAGGGAATTTTAACACTGGAGGATTTTGAGGGCAAAATCCAAAGGATTTAAATTAGCAGTAGATAGTGGTTGTTTGTGTTGTTTTTTTAGCTATTACAACTAACCATAGCTGTTTTGCTCAAATAATTGTATGTATGAAAGAAAATAAGGAACTAGTTTAAATATTGTATTGATGTTTTTCAGCAGTCAATAGCACTCACCATAGATAAATCAAAATATTTACTGTTAATACATGGAATCAACGTTGGTATTGGTATCAGCTGATTTCACTCATGGACGATAGGTATCAGAATTGGCAGCATGAAAACCCTGATCGTAACATCCTTGTCTGGTATATACCATGTTAATTGGATTAAAATATTTTAAAAACTCAATAACTATGGCTAAACTATATGTTCATCGCCTGAATTATACATTTCATAAAGTTCAATTCCTAATTCCACTGAGATTTAAGAGTAATTGTTGAGAAGAAAATAAAACAATACTATTTTTCCCCAAGTATTCAGCGATTTTTATTTTTTTATCAGTCTGTTTTTTGCCATGAATGTTTTTGGTATCAAGAGGTAAATTTCAGTTTTATAGATGTTATTGTGTATTTGGCTGGAAATGCAAGCCTTTTTCATCAAACATACTTGTCTGAAGCCGTCAGAGAAGTTGTTTTTGTAGTAGCGTATCATGGAGTTCCAACCATC
>NC_084738.1:51728410-51773410 GCF_033978785.1 Entelurus aequoreus | reverse complement strand
AGCGTCGTGCCAATAAGCTCTGGATGACATTGGTTCTGTCTAAGCAGTCCATACAGTTACTGCGGAAGACTCCTCTCTGCTGGACAAGTGCCTTGTCTTCTGAGTTCACCATGAAGTAACTGCACACAGACAGGTAACTAAAATATAACCAAATGTCACCCACAGAGTTGATGTTTGTAATACCTGTATTCATCTTGTGTCTCAGCAACAGCTTCCACCAAGATTTGGAGACGATCCCATCTCATGTGGCTGCACTCTTTGTGGAAGTCAAAGGCTATGTAACTGAGTAAAGAGAACATCATGCTCTGAAAAAGGATCATTATTTAAAAGCTGTGAAATAAATAATCTGCATAATGTCAAATGACAACATCTACTGTACCACAATGCTTAGAACAAAGATAAAATAAATTGAAAACATGTACACCACAGAGCTAATGTTTTCGGAAGGATATGCCGAAAGGGACCAGCGGTAGAAAATGGATGAATGGATGGATGCTGTCTTTAAAATCTAAAAGTAGCATAGGGAAATTAGCGCAACTTACCTGAGCATACCGTTGTTCAAACTGAATATCATCTTGGCAAATGCCTGTTCTAGTGGCTTTTCGGAACCCTTCTGATTTACCTAGAAAAAAACAACACTTTTTTGGTACGGAACATTTGGTTCAGTACAGAAGCAAACCGATTTTACACTTGGTACACATTGAGTGAGGAACAGAAATGACAAGCTATGTCGAAGTGCGGACTTGGCTGACAAAAGATCAAGATGGAAGGAGAGCCAGCGTTAACCTCAGTAGTCAACCACATCGTGTGCACCAAGTGCAACCGTGACTACCACTCACGGGTCGGACTCTTTAGTCACTCCCGAAAGTGCCGTTGAGACCCCCCACCTTCTTTTTGGATCTACCCCATCGTCTCCTGAGACGGAAAGATGCAGACGAGTAACTAAATGTTGCATTATGCAAATACTGTAAAACAGCACAGAAGTACAGCGCCTGTACAACTAATCAACAAGCACCTATTGAGACAACAATGAGAAAATCGGATATGAGAAGGCTACGACCGCTACCTCTACAGACTGCAATGCAAGCTCAGCTTCCCCTGAAACAAATATTTAAAGTTAAAGTTAAGTTAACTTTTTTTTTTACTTAGTGCTTACACTTAATTGGCTAAATATGCGCTAGAATGCGTTCAACTTAAGTTCAGAATCAGCTACTTTCAGGACAGCTGACGCGACTTTCTTCTCATTCATTCTCGTAACATCACAGTGCATTCAACTGTGTTGAAGCTGAGCATCCATTGACTTCAATAAGGGAGCATTGTGGGTTGTTCCACTGCAGCAAAACTAGACAGTACCGTAATTTCCGGACTATAAGCCGCACCTGACTATAAGCCGCACCAGCTAAATTTAGGGGAACATACAGATTGCTCCATATATAAGCCGCACCCGACTATAAGCCGCAGGGTTTTGATGTGTAATTACCGTAGTATATAGGGGTTCCTGCTACCACGGAGGGGATTGTCGGGACAGAGATGACTGTTTGGGAACGCAAAGCGTCCCATTTATTAACAATAAATCTTTCAATCATTCAATCAAACTTTCACATCTTTGACATGGCGAACAGCATTCGTGCAGAGTACAAATAATACAACGGTGCAAAGTAATACAAAGTGCTCACCTGTACGTTATCAAAATAACCAGCCTACCGGTATATGAAAAGTCAGTCTTTAATCATTGTGTCATCGTCTTCCTCCTGCGTACTAAAACCACCGAAATCCTCTTCGTCGGTGTCGGAGAAGAACAGGCCGTAAATAAGCCGCACCCTTGTATAAGCCGCAGGGACCAGAACGAGGGGAAAAAGTAGCGGCTTATAGTCCGGAAATTACGGTAATTGGATAAATGCTCGGCTTAGTCCCGCCCATCGGACGCTCTGGGTCTCTGGAAGTGAATGAAAGTGGGCCTGGCATTAGCTGGCCTGGACGCTAAGCTTCTGCATAAAGATTGGATGATCTGTCTGAAGCTGAATCCATTTTTGATTGACAGCAAAATGCGCAAATCAGCGATCTTGAAATATAAACCACTGCCAGAGCATTTTTCAAGCTCATTCCGTTGTTCTAAAAATATCTTCAAAGATAAACTGAACAGTCCAGTTGCGGCCATTGAATGCCCTGACAATACGGAATATGGATGAATGAGAACACTTTCATATTTCTGTTACAAAAAAACAAAAGGAAGCTTTTGGTTTACCAGATTAAGAATGGTTTGTTTCCCATAGATGAGGAGCTGTGAGTCAAAATGCCTCTGGAAACCATCCATCTGAAAAATGTCAGTTGGTGGTTAGCAACAGTAATCACTGGTCTTCATTAAAATAACAACACACAAAGTCATGTCCTTACATGACTGGTTGTTTTACTGATGATAGGTTTAGGTTTATATTTCAGGTTGGGCCTTTGACTCCAGTAAAAGGGCATAGAACCTCGTGTCTGTGGGACAAAAAATATAATTGTCAATGTTAACCTATCAAGCCAGTCAAAGCTCACCTGACACAACTGTTATACTTGCCTGTACAAAGGAAGCCTTGGCTCCCTCATACAAAACTATCTGCTCAGTTTCCACAAAGTTAGCAGCATGGCCTTCAGAGTCAATGCCTGAAAAAAAGAGAGCAGACCTGACCTATTCTCCATTTGCCAATATTAATGCGCAAAAATAAAAGTGAGGTACGTTTTAACAAAGATCATCTAACAAATGAAACCATCACAATAATACATATTTTATTTTCTAAGCAATAGGTACCTCTGACATAGTATCTGACACCTGCTCGGAAGCAGCTTCTCCGGGATATTAGGATCCATTCAAAGATCTTTCCATTTATTCGACAAGGTTTCATAACAATGACTGGACCAACAAATTAAGGAGACTATTTTATTCAGAGTTCAATTTAAAGTACAAAAGTGAACATTACTCGTACATATCTTTAGTTAAATATTCACAGAAAAGGATACATCCATGTACCATTGGTAGTGCAAACCTGTGGAGCTAAGAAGAAGTTAGATTGGTTAGGACTAATTGGAAAAATACACTGCTAAGCAAAAAGACATGATTCTTAAAGGAGACATATTGAGCAGATTAAAACAGTCCTATGCAGTCTTAAAAATAGTGGCAGTAAAAACACCCTAAAAATCAAGATTTAGAGCACTCCTGCGCCAAGGTGCAAGAATAATGCTGCATCAAAAAACACTACATATCCTCTTGGATTTTGGCTTTGGTATTATTTTCCATACGTTTTCCACTCGGGGCCGCATACAGAACCTTTTAAGGACGTGAAAGGCCTCTTGATATTCTTTACTACGCTAAAACCAATCAGATGTAATTTAGGTCGATATGTGCTATTAGAAGAAAAAGTTTATATATTAGCTTTGTGTTATGGTTGAGAACGCAAATAGTTGTTTGTGTATAGTGAAACACCTAATTACAGAACATACATAGGCAAAAAAAATGAGATGGGGCATCATAATCGTATTCTTTTCCTAATTACACGAGATGTGGCCTGACAGCTTGAGAAAAGACAGTACCTCCAGGATGATGCCTGAAATCAATGCGACTTTTTCAAAAAGTTGTGGCAAAAGGTGCAATGTTTTGAGGCTTTTTTTTAATACCATTGAATCAACTTTTGAATTCAGGTGAAACTAAAAAAATGTAATATCAAGAAAAGTTTGTTTATTGCAGCAATGACATTTACAAGGTCAAACTAAAATATGACATTTTTTAATATTTAATTTCAATGTTTATGGTTTACATCTTATGAAAACCTCAAATTAAAAATCTCAGCAACTTTAGGGTTTTCAAAAACCGTAACCTATCGTCATCCAAAGTCTAAGAAATTAAGGCTTGACATATCTCACTTTACCTGTAATGAGTTCAAATAACATACTAGTTACACATTTGAAATTGAATTGCTGACATGAATGGGAATTCTTGCGCGGTATATTTAAATTGTATGAGTTTAATGTATATGAATTTGTTATCGATGCTGTAAGTGTTCCTTGTAATCTTAACCTAAAAAAGCACAAGATTTCAACAAAAATTGGAAAACAAATACTGTATTGATAGTTCACTCATTTTATACCAAAAATACTTTAAGTAAACACTTGATGACAGTAAAAGCACATACTCCAAGCTCATTGTCAAAGTAGTGTACTATTTTAATTAATTCAAACTAATAAAAGTAATATTAAACTATAATTATAGAAAGAAACACCACCAAAGGCATCCATATGTCCTCTGTCGCCCACTAATTGCATTATCTGTGTATGTATTATGCTTCAAAAGTGTTTGTACATCTAAACAATGTACAACAACACATTTACACATATATTTACACACATTAGTATTTGTGGACTGTTGAGAGCAATCTATAGTGATAATTTTGATTGGTAAATTTGAGCAAATGAGACATTATCATCACATCATCAACATTTCTAGCATGTAAATGCTGCTTGCTCTTTGCTAGGTTGGCATGGCAATCATAATATGCTATAATAGCCTTATCCTAGATAAATAATGGTAAAATAAATATATAAATACAAAAGTAATCTTTATTACAAAAGCTTTTTTTGACACTGAATTTATGTAACTGAAATTTTTGCGTATTAAATTAGTGAACTGATTTTTTTTGTTTTGTTTACATGAAATTGTGCTTACAATTTAATTGAAAACCAATTCAGTCTTTTAAAATGTAGTGCATAAAAATTCAGTGTAAAAAAAACAGTGTTGAAAAATTTGCTGCTTCAAAAAGCAAGATTCACTTCGGGTAAATTAAGACTGAAGCAATCGATCCTGTCTCGGAACCAGCCAATGAGGTGTCAAGTTGGAGGTCACGTGACACGGGTCTTTCAAAACAGCATGTAAAAAGCAGTTAACTGGGCATAATACAACATAATTAAAATTAATGATTCCAATGGTTTGAATCTGCAATTTTGAGTGACATACGAAGTCCTGGGAATAAACAGAGTGTGGCAGAGTGGGCAGGTCTTGTTTACAGAGCAAAAGAGTGTCAGACGGAGGCAGATTTCTACAACGAAGTTCTGCAGACCAGTGATATTGTACCGAATACGTGAATGTTTTTTGCCCTTTGCGTTTATGTTTCGCCGTGTTTGTTGTCATATTTTTTTCAACCAATTCAAACCATTCCACCTTCAACACATTCCACGCATCCTGGTAATTGAAACCAGCAAATTTCCAGGTTCCAAAAAATTCCAGGACTTCCCAGAATTCCATGTTTTCCAAAGCCCTATTTTCACACCTTTTGCTGGAAAGATTTCACAGTCCACATTTTTCCACCATCAATATATTTCACATAATCAGGACAACAAAAATAGCAATGTTATTTTTCCTAAAAATTCCAGATTTTTTCGAAATTCCAGAAATTCTGAAAAACCCATTCTCAATTCCAATTGTTACTACTTTAATATTTTTAAACGGATTTGAAAAGTTCCAACACTAAGCCATTCATATAATCTTGGACAATGGTGCTACAGTCAATATTTTCAAAAATTCCTGGATTTCCCGGAAGTTCCGGTAATGTTCCCCCCATTGACAATGAATGGGAAATATACAATCGATTGCATATCTCAATGCCTCATCCGATTTGAACAGTTATAACATCCACACACTCCACTCACCCTGGACATTCAAGCCAGCATGCTTCCCGGTTCTGAAAATTCTCTTATTACCAGAAATGTTCCCCTTTAAAAATGAATAGGCAATATACAAACCTCTCCATATCCCAATTTCTCAACCGATTTGAACCGTTCCAACATCCACACACTCCACTCACCGTGGGCATTAAAACCAGCATGTTTCCCGGTTTTAAACATTTCCTGATCAACCAGAATTTCCAAGAACGTCTACCCATTTAGGGAAATATAGAAATTTCTGCATATCCCACATTTCTAATCCGATACGTATCGTTAAAACATCCACACACTCCACTCACCCTGGACATTCAAGCCAGCATGTTTCCCAGTTCCGAAAAATCCCTGATTACCCGGAATTACCAGGTATGTTCTCCATTGAAAATGAAACCACTTCATATCCCACATTTCTCAACCAATTCCAACCGTTCCAACATCCACACACTTGCAACTAAGTATGCTAGGGATCGATTGCTTCAGCCTTAATGTACTGGAAGAGAGTCTTGCATTTTGAAGAAGTACCTTTTTCGACACTGAATTTTTATACACTGAATTTTAAAACACTGAATTTATTTTCAATGAAATTGTAAGCATAATTTGATGTATACAAATTCAGTTCACAAAATTCAAACGCAAAAAAATCAGTTACATAAATTCAGTGTCAAAAGAAAGCTTTCTCAATAAAGACACATATTAACCTCCATACTTAGTGGCTTTTTGCTATAGACAGGTCTGATTTGCATTGGAGGACAGTTAAGCAGTTTGAGCAATAAAGAGTTGAGATATCATTACATGTTGGTATTCCTGCTTTGTCTACACAACTTAAAGACAAATCTATATGCAGAAAATTAAGCTGATTGACAAAAAGTTGAGGGCATTGGACAAGGTTCAATGTCGCGCATAAATTCACAGGAATTGGTTGAATTTGCGTGGATTGGTGCATTTGCAACATGACAAATTCCTGGAGGGAAGAACTGATGCATATATCAATTGATATAAGTACATACAATTAAGTGTTAGACAGTATCAATATATGAGATAGTCAGAAAAAATCGCAATATCAAGCATTTATACTTATTATTAATTTATAAGTCTTATTTCTAGAATGTGCTGAGGGGAAATAGAAACTAAGCAGAGTGCCGAAAATAGCCATAGGTGCGCAGTTTGGTTGTGTCATTTCGCATTTTGATGTCTGATCTATATATTGCATGTGTAAAAATAAAAAAACATTTTGATTTCGATTATCCATTTTAAAGAAAGCTAGGGCCACCTCAAGAGATGGCAGCTATGTTACCTCTGGCTGTGCTGTCAGCTCTCTGAGGAGATTTGCATTCCAGACAAACCTCTGATCGGCCTAAAACACAAGAAGCAAGAGAAAATCAGTGAGACATCCTGTCTTTCACTTTTGGGTAAACTTGTAAATGTATTGTAACAAAGATATATTTAATTAATAAAACCTCCGCGACCCCAAAAGGGACAAGCGGAAGAAAATGGATGGATGGATGGAACCCCATGGCTTGTCATGACTGTTGATTTGTTAAGAATATGCAAAAAAATGACTGAAGTTTCCACCAAACCTTGAGGAGGGTTAAGATCAGGGGTCTCAAACTCAATTTACCTGGGGGCCACTGGATGCAGAAACTGGGTGAGGCTGGGCCGCAAGACAAGATTTCTTTAAAAAATCTAACATGCACTTTTAATGAATTTACCTTCTTTGAATGGCTATCCCGCCCTAGCAACATACTTGCCAACCCTCCCGATTTTTCCGGGAGACTCCCGAATTTCAGTGCCCCTCCCGACAACAACAAGAATGACAAACACATTTCGGGAGAACATCCGCACCGTAACACAACATAAACACAACAGAACAAATACCCAGAACACCTTGCAGCCCTAACTCTTCCGGGCTAGAATATACACACCAGCTACCACCAAACCCCGCCCACCTCAACCGACGCACGGAGGTGCGGGGGGATTGATTTGTGGGGGGGCAGGGTTGGGGGGGGGGGGGCGGGGTTTGGTGGTAGCGGGGGTGTATATCCTAGCTCAGAAGAGTTAGGGCTGCATGGGATTCTGGGTATTTGTTCTGTTGTGTTTATGTTGTGTTACGGTGCGGATGTTCTCCCGAAATGTGTTTGTCATTCTTGTTTGGTGTGGGTTCACAGTGTGGTGCATATTTGTAACAGTGATAAAGTTGTTTATACGTCCACCCTCAGTGTGACCTGTGTGGCTGTTGACCTGGTTTGTCTTGCAGTCACTTACGTGTGTGTACAAAAGCCAAATTCAACATGTGACTGGGCTGACACACTGTTTGTACAGGTTGTAGAGGGCGCTAAAGGCAGTGCCATCACGGCACGCCCTTAATATTGTTGTTTGGGTGAAAATCGGCAGACATTCAAGAGAATGGTTGCCCTGAAATTCGTGAGTCTCCCGGAAAAATCGGGAGGGTTGGCAAGTATGACGCAGTCAAGTGGCATTCATATAAAACGCGGGCCACCCTAACATTAAATTTTCATATTAAGGTGCGGGCCGCAAAATAACGTCTCGCGGGCCGCAATTGGCCCACGGGCCGCGTGTCTTGAGACCCCTGGTTAAGATGAACCCAGTGTATTTCTTATCAATGTGCACAATACCTCTGCAACCCCTTAATACTTATATATTTGCCTTTTTTTTTTTACACAGGCTAAACTGCAACTAAACTCTAATCCACAGTCATTGTTTTCATGTATTCTTATGTGCACTGCCCAGCCGCTGTTCCCACAAATTCCCCTTCTTCTTTGCATCCCGTCCTGCTCCGGCTGCATCAAACACTGAATATGTATACATACATTTAATTAAGTAAAATACAAATAAGGCAACAAGAGAAGTATTACACACTTCCATTGTGTAAAGTAAATCTGTACAGCAGATTGTAGCATATACATCAACAATATAATTTGCCTGATTGGCCGGACAGGGCAGATAAAAAAATAATAATAATAAAAAATCTAAAATATCTTGGACTATCCCAGGGCCAGATTGTGGACGCATTTGGACATCCAGCAGTCTAAACATAGACACTTGTAAGTATAAACAACCATCAAATAATGACAGTTGCATATTATTTACAGATAAAAAGTTTCCAAAGTAAAAGCGTATGTGTAAGTAATCAATAACAAACATGTCCTCATAATTCAACTCGCATCATGAGCTTAATTTAATTATTGTGGTCACTAGGTGTCGCTAAAAAAAACTCCACTTCTACTTAAAGACAACATAAGTCCATTCTACACAGTTAACAATGAATAGGTTAGTGTTTTTCATACCTCCAGTTCTCTACTGTTAAGTTTACTTAATCAAGTCTTTTCCAATATCACGCACTACAAAATAAAAACAGTATGTATGATTCGTGTTGTTATCGTATTTGATCAACGTGGGTATTGGCCAGCACGTATAGACACCATCTATACGTATCACCATATCAAACTTTCTGCTGCGCCACAGGCAGCTTAGCCATCCAAGCTATCAGTCCAAGATGATGCAGGTGTTTCCCCAATACCACACGTACATTGTCCACACTACTTGTCTGTTACAATTCCAGTAACAAATAAAAATCATACATTAACAAGTGTACACCTTATGGTACTGAAGGAAGATTGTAACAATTAATTTATTGATATTTTAACTTTATATATATATTTTTTTTAAATTATTATTATTATTTGTATTTTATTCTTTTTTTTGTATTGTTTTTTTTTTTTTCATCCCTCAGGGGGATGATTCAACAGGGAAGTTGCTGGATGTTCGATCTCCATCGTTGGGGTCCCTGCTGTCAACGTTAACGCATGTGATTTAAAAAAAAAAAATACTGCGTTATTATAAATGAATCAAAATTAATCACACCATTTGTAATGGCAGCATGGAAACCCGGAAGTCGGCGCCTATTGTTACACGGTGCAAAGATGAGTGATGAAAGGCGGCCAAATTCACTTCAGAACACACTCTGATGGGACTTTAGATCAAACTGAGGTAATTTGTTGGCATTGCAGCAAAATACTTTCTTATCATTGGCGCGCAACAAGTTTAAATTAGCCCCTTAAAGAAATGCACATACAGAGTTTCCGCGGGGCATGAATTGATTTACGTGGACCCCAACTTAAACAAGTTGAAAAACTTATTCGGGTGTTACCATTTAGTGGTCAATTGTATGGAATATGTACTGTACTGTACAACCTACTAATAAAAGTTTCAATCAATCAATCAATCAAACAATTAAAAGTCATTAAATGAATTCAGCAAAAATTAAGATCATACATGTCATTAAAAAGCATTGAATTTGATGTCCAGAGGCATTAACAATTTTTTATACAATCATAGTGTAACAAACAGTACAGGGTGTCCGAAGTTACCGGAGAGTGTTATGTAAGGAGGAGGAGTTTTGTCCCTCCAGGGTTGCCATAGGGCTGTGACGTAGGGGAGTGTGTGGCGGTGGAAGGAAGTGTGTGGAGATAACATTAAAAAGAAGCGGTGGCTACCGGACCTGCTCTAATGTCTCCCGTTTATCATTTTATTAGATAGATACACAGTATAGGCGAACCCAGGACACTCGGCTACATTGGTGGCAGCGGTAGGATTAACCGCTGTGTTGAAAACAAAAGAAGAAAGTGTTACACGGGGCTCGTTCGTTTCCAGTTAGCTGCACCAGTATAGTTAGCTGCTAAGCTATATTGCGGACATGTGGTGTGGTGACGAGGACCCTTTTAAGCCCGGCAGGGCGCTGTTTGACAGACACTCACACGGCATGAATGTCAAAGTTGACCTACCCGCTCCCTTCACCGGCGATGGGAGCCAGAGTTTTCTCAGCTGGGCGAGGCAGTTGGAAGTAGCCGTAGCGCAACGGCGTTTAGCCGGCCGCAGCTGCAATGAGGACCTGGTGAGGATTCTCCCAACTCGTCTCACTCAGTATGTCAGCTTTTCTGCTGTGGGACAGCCTTCTGGATGGGAGTAAATCAGACTATGCTGCAGTTAAAGAGAGACTGGGGGCAGCTTTTGGACAGAGACAATTAATGGACCGCTTCAGGGCCAGCCTATCGCTTGGAGGTGTTTGCTGCTGATGTGAGCCGGCTGGTTCCCGGATTATGGAGCCATCGCGCAGAGAGAGGAGAAGTTTCGGCGCTTGCTGGACGGTCTCGAGCTGGGAGAGATGGATCAGTGGCGGGCCATACCTATGGGTTTGACTAACTCTTTGGCCACCTTTCAGCGCATGATGAAGCTCATCCTGAGAGGTCTGCCGTGGCACGTTTGTATGGTGTACTTGGACGATATATTAATTTATAGCCGTACATTCGAGGCTCCACCTCGTACACCTGGAGGAAGTCCTGTCCAGAATCCAATTAGCGGGTCTAAAACTAAATCCCTGAAAGTGCCACTTTTCCCGGGACCACGTGGTATTTCTCGGCCATGTAGTCTCTAGATGTGGTCTCCTGCCTGACCCAAGAAACACTGATAAGGTGAGAACATGGCCCGTACCCCCTCAGAAGTCAGGGCCTTTGTGGGCCTGTGCTGTGCCACTGAATCGCCTGGCAGGGAAAAATGTGCCCTTTGAGTGGTCAGCTGACTGCGATGCTGCTTTCACTCACCTCAAGGAAGTACACACCTCCTCACCAGTTGTTACACTGCCTAACTTTTCACTTCCTTTTAAAGTGTACACAGACGCTTCTAAAGACGCTGTTGGAGCAGTGCTGGCCCAGGAGGATGGTGGTCTGGAGAGAGTAGTAGCCTACGCCAGCCAGGCCCTCCCATTCACACAGAAAAGATGGTCTACGTATGACAGAGAATTATGGCCTGTAGTGTGGGTGGTGCGTGAGTTCAAACATTATGTGGGGATGTCGGCGTTCTCCATCATCACTGACCATCGCCCTCTGTTGGGCCTCAGACACATGGCTATTGATAATGACCCCACCGGAGGAAGAAGCAGGTGGGTGCTGGAGCTGGATCCGTTCGACTGGACCATGGTGCACGAAGACGGCTACCGCCATAAAAACGCTGACGCGCTGTCCCGTCGGCCGGCGACTCCTGATCTCATTGAGCCAGACACTACAGCAGCAGGACTGCACACCGTGGCTTCCGTGGGGGCATCGGATGGCTGTCTGTCCACAGACGGAGGGCAGGCAGACATGGCTTCTGGATATTCTCTCTGTGGTGCTGAGGGAGAGTTGCAGTCACTACAGCGTCAGGACACGGACATTTGTACGGTACTGGCTTGGCTGGAACAGGGCGTTCCCCGTCGGCCTCGCAGACTCCCCCGCGGGTCTTCCGCCAGTGTAAGGAAGTTGTGGACTGGGTTTCACCGGCTGTCAGTTAAGGAGGGACTGTTGTGTCGTACGACACTGCCTGCGACCGTGGGAGAGCCGCAAATTCAAGTTGTGGTTCCCGCCTCCATGGCGCCGGAGCTTCTGCAACAGTTACATGGGGGGCCGGCCGCTGCCCATTTTTCCGCGGAACGTGTGTGGGAAAGGGCCTGGCAATCTTACTACTGGCCCTTCATGCTGAGAGACATCCGACGGTGGTGTGAGCAATGCAGAGCGTGTCAGACCCGCAGGTGCCCGGCCAAGGGCTCCCATGGGGGCGGGGGGTCCCGGGTTTGTCGCCCCTTCCAAAGGGTGGCCGTGGACCTTCTGGAGTTGCCCTTAACGTCCCAGGGGAACAGATATGTTTTAGTGGTGGAGGACTACTTCACTAAGTTTGTCACACTGTATGCACTGACCAACCAAACAGCTCACACTGTCACTCGCTGCCTGTTTGAGGACTATGTTTTGGTGCATGGTGTCCGCGAAATCCTGCATAGCGACCAGGGTCGCCAGTTCGAAGCGGAAGTCATCCAGAGACTCTGCCAGTTGCTTGGAATAAAAAAGACACGCACCACTGCCTATAACCCCAAGTCGGATGGCATGGCCGAGCGACATAATCGGACTTTGATCGACCAGTTAGCCAAGATGTTGATTTCTCACGGGGGTGAGTGGGACTCATATACAAACCCCGTTTCCATGAGTTGGGAAATTGTGTTAGATGTAAATATAAACGGAATACAATCATTTGCAAATAATTTTCAACCCATATTCAGTTGAATATGCTACAAAGACAACATATTTGATGTTCAAACTGATAAACTTTTTTTTTTGTGCAAATAATCATTAACTTTAGAATTTAATGCCAGCAACACGTGACAAAGAAGTTGGGAAAGGTGGCAATAAATACTGATAATGTTGAGGAATGCTCATCAAACACTTATTTGGAACATCCCACAGGTGAACAGTCAAATTGGGAACAGGTGAGTGCCATGATTGGGTATAAAAGTAGATTCCATGAAATGCTCAGTCATTCACAAACAAGGATGGGGCGAGGGTCACCACTTTGTCAACAAATGCGTGAGCAAATTGTTGTACAGTTTAAGAAAAACCTTTCTCAACCAGCTATTGCAAGGAATTTAGGGATTTCACCATCTACGGTCCGTAATATCATCAAAGGGTTCAGAGAATCTGGAGAAATCACTGCACGTAAGCAGCTAAGCCCGTGACCTTCGATCCCTCAGGCTGTACTGCATCAACAAGCGACATCAGTGTGTAAATGATATCACCACATGGGCTCAGGAACACTTCAGAAACCTACAGTCAGTAAAAAGTTAAAACTCTCCTATGCAAGGCGAAAACCGTTTATCAACAACACCCAGAAACGCTGTCGGCTTCGTTGGGCCTGAGCTCATATAAGATGGACTGATACAAAGTGGAAACGTGTTCTGTGGTCTGACGAGTACACATTTCAAATTGTTTTTGGAAACTGTGGACGTCGTGTCCTCCGGACCAAAGAGGAAAAGAACCATCCAGATTGTTATAGGCGCAAAGTTGAAAAGCCAGCATCTGTGATGGTATGGGGGTGTATTAGTGCCCAAGACATGGGTAACTTACACATCTGTGAAGGCGCCATTAAAGCTGAAAGGTACATACAGATTTTGGAGCAACATATGTTGCCATCCAAGCAACGTTACCATGGACGCCCCTGCTTATTTCAGCAAGACAATGCCAAGCCACGTGTTACATCAACGTGGCTTCATAGTAAAAGAGTGCGGGTACTAGACTAGCCTGCCTGTAGTCCAGACCTGTCTCCCATTGAAAATGTGTGGCGCATTATGAAGCCTAAAATACCACAAAGGAGACCCCCGGACTGTTGAACAACTTAAGCTGTACATCAAGCAAGAATGGGAAAGAATTCCACCTGAGAAGCTTAAAAAATGTATCTCCTCAGTTCCCAAACGTTTACTGAGTGTTGTTAAAAGGAAAGGCCATGTAACACAGTGGTGAACATGCCCTTTCCCAACTACTTTGGCACGTGTTGCAGCCATGAAATTCTAAGTTAATTATTATTTGCAAAAAAAAAATAAAGTTTATGAGTTTGAACATCAAATATCTTGTCTTTGTAGTGCATTCAATTGAATATGGGTTGAAAAGGATTTGCAAATCATTGTATTCTGTTTATATTTACATCTAACACAATTTCCCAACTCATATGGAAACAGGGTTTGTATATAAAAACAATATAAACAATGCACCTAAGGGGAGAGCCTAGGACGTCGCGTCCATGCGCGCCGCCATCTTGGATCATAAAATGCGGCGCTCCAGAGGGTCGTAAAGACCGCCCAGAAGATCATCGGATGCCCCCTCCCCTCCCTGGCTGACCTGTACAGCTCCCGCTGTCTCAGGAAAGCACAGAGCATCCTGAAAGACCCATCCCACCCCGGGCACTGCCACCTAGAACTGCTACCCTCGGGCAGACGTTATAGGGTGCTAAAAGCGGGCACAAATAGACTAAAAAACAGTTTTTACCCAAGAGCCATAGTAGCATTAAACAGGCACTGAGTGAGCACAATGTGTCCGTCATGTCCTCATGTGTCATGTCTTTTTATTTTTTCGGACTATAATGTGCAATAATGTTATATGTGTATATGTATATATATGCATATGTATGGATATGTGCATGTGTGTGGATATATACATACACTACCGTTCAAAGGTTTGGGGTCACCCAAACAATTTTGTGGAATAGCCTTCATTTCTAAGAACAAGAATAGGCTGTCGAGTTTCAGATGAAAGTTCTCTTTTTCTGGCCATTTTGAGCGTTTAATTGACCCCACAAATGTGATGCTCCAGAAACTCAATCTGCTCAAAGGAAGGTCAGTTTTGTAGCTTCTGTAACGAGCTAAACTGTTTTCAGATGTGTGAACATGATTGCACAAGGGTTTTCTAATCATCAATTAGCCTTCTGAGCCAATGAGCAAACACATTGTACCATTAGAACACTGGAGTGATAGTTGCTGGAAATGGGCCTCTATACACCTATGTAGATATTGTACCAAAAACCAGACATTTGCAGCTAGAATAGTCATTTACCACATTAGAAATGTATAGAATGTATTTCTTTAAAGTTAAGACTAGTTTAAAGTTATCTTCATTGACAAGTACAGTGCTTTTCCTTAAAAAATAAGGACATTTCAATGTGACCCCAAACTTTTGAACGGTAGTGTATATATAGATACATATGTTCTTTTTTATCTTTTTTTAAAAAAAAAATGTATTATTTATAATACGAAATTATTGTGTATGCACCTTAGGGGATCTGCTCCAATTTTGTTGTTCTTTGAACCTGTTCACTGTAATAATGACAATAAAACTCTATTCTATTCTATTCTATTCTAAAATTATCAACTATGACGTTGCATGATGCAGGTAAAAGTTCAGCAGGAGCATTCTGTAAAAAGTAAAAAAAATAATTAGATCGCATTTTCCTCACTGTTTTCACCTATAATATATACTTTTTTTTTTTAAGTGGTATCAATACATTAAGTACAGTAGCAAAGTATCCTCTAGTGACAAATGCACAAACTCCCTGAGTATTCCACAGTGAGCGACATCAGATGTTCATACTTAAATGTCTTATTAAAAGTTATTAAAATAGATATAATAATCAAATTACAGAACTCATTTCCAATAGATAATTTCCTAACATACCGTCAATTCCGGACTAAAAGCTGCTGCCTTTTTTCTACGCTTTAAACACTGGGCTAACAAAACGGTGTGACTAATTTATGGATTTTTCTTTGCTGACAACCATAAAGCAACTAGTTTTCATTGCAAAGACACTGAAATAGTGTGTTATTGTTAGTGCTCTGGCACCATCGTTTGGACAAGGTCGCTTCGGCAGGTGCAGCTCAGTGAATGTTTCCGACTGTTTAAAGCTTGAAACTGGAAGTAGAAGTGCCGTTCTGTTGTCTAATAGTCCATTGCGTTTGTACTCAAATGGTTTCTTCATTTATCACTCCAAGCAACATTTGTAAGTTTTACAGTATAACTAAAACAATTCCTACTTACTAAACCTTCCCATGTGCATACTTGCCAACCTTGAGACCTCCGATATCGGGAGGTGGGGGGTGGGGGCGGGGCGTTGTCGGGGGTGGGGCGTTGTCGGGGGTGGGGCGTGGTTAAGAGGGGAATATCTAGCTAGAATTCACTGAAAGTCAAGTATTTCATACATATATATATATATATATATATATATATATATATATATATATATATATATATATATATATATATATATATATATATATATATATATATATATATATATATATATATATATATATATTTATATATTTTATTATACATATAAATAAAAGAAACACTTGAATTTCAGTCTTCTGGAGGCTATCCAGTAGATGGCAGTATTGTCCTGTTTAAGAGTGTCACAACATTGCTGTTTACGGCAGACAAACTGCTTTACGGTAGACTAAACGTGTCTGCTGTTGTTGTGTGTTGTTACCGCGCTGGGAGGACGTTAATGAAACTGCCTAACAATAAACCCACATAAGAAACCAAGAACTCGCCCTCGATCATTCTACAGTTATGACGTCATTGGGCAGGCAAGCTGTTTATATTGTGGGAAAGCGGACGTGAGAACAGGCTATTCCCACTCAGGTCCGTATTGAGCTAGAGGGGGCGTAGCCTCCAGCTCCGGATGAATACCGGGAGTTTGTCGGGAGAAAATTTCGGTTATCAGGAGAGGCGCTGAATACCGGGAGTCTCCCGGTAAAAACGGGAGGGTTGGCAAGTATGCCCATATGTGATGTCTATAGAAGTGCTTCCATGCATATTTGTATGTGCTATCGTGTCATGTAATGAAGCTAGCATCGTTAGCATTAGCTAATATGCTAACAGGTTTACGAGTGTCTGTGTTAGAATTATTACTTTACAATGGCACTCTATTAGTATTGTTTCAGTTTCACAAATTTCTCAGGAAATTCACCAAGACGTCACCATGGAGTTATTGAGTCTGTTTATCTGATTGGAGAGTTAGCTTCCAGAGCTAGTGGGTGCATGACGATGATGTCTGTTTTGTTTCATCAGCCGTCTTACTGCCCTGTTCCAGACACTGTTTTGAAACAATTAAGGTATGTAAATAATAAGTTATAAAATCTTTCTGTGAAAATAATTAATTTCAGAACGTATATATCTGCAGTTTTATAGTCCTCTGCACTTAATATATGGAAAAAAAGTTTTCTTCCCTAAATTTAGTGGATGCAGCTTATATAGCTGGGTTGCAATCACGTGACTGAGAGGCACTTCCGGGTTTCAGGTGATACTCGAGAGTCCCATTAGGCTACTGTTTATTTACTTGCATCAGGTCAAATCTGGGCGTAGTTGGGAAGATGTTGAGGCAAATATATAAGAAAACATTAAAATATATTAAAAAAGGGATGGACTGTCTTCACATCTGGAGGAGTCTACCATCTAAAGGCCTACTGAAACCCACTACTACCGACCACGCAGTCTGATAGTTTATATATCAATGATGAAATCTTAACATTATAACACATGCCAATACGGCTTATAAAGTGACATTTTAAATTTGCCGCTAAACTTCCGGTTCGAAACGCCTCTGAGGATGACGTATGCGCGTGACGTAGACCGGCAAACACGGGTATGCCTTCCACATTGAAGCCAATACGAAAAAGCTCTGTTTTCATTTCATAATTCCACAGTATTCTGGACATCTGTGTTCGTGAATCTGTTTCAATCATGTTCATTGCATTATGAAGAAGGAAGCTGAGCAAGCAAAGAAGAAAGTTGTCGGTGCGAAATGGACGTATTTTTCGAACGTAGTCAGCCACAACAGTACACAGCCGGCGCTTCTTTGTTTACATTCCCGAAAGATGCAGTCAAGATGGAAGAACTCGGATAACAGAGACTCTAACCAGGAGGACATTTGACTTGGGTACACAGACGCCTGTAGAGAACAGGGACAACACAGACTCTTACCAGGATTACTTTGATTTGGATGACAAAGACGCAGACGTGCTACTGTGAGTATGCAGCTTTGGCTTTTTTTTGCGTATGTACGTAACTTTTTTAAAATATATAACCTTTATGAACCTTGGGTTAGGTGAACGGTCTTTTGGGCTGAGTGATTGTGTGTGTTGATCATGTGTTTGAATTGTATTGGCGTGTTCTATGGAGCTAGGAGCTAGCAGAGGAGCTAGGAGCTAGCATAACACGTACCGTACCGTACGTACGCGTCACGTACGTAACTTTTTTAAAATATATAAGCTTTATGAACCTTGGGTTAGGTGAACGGTCTTTTGGGCTGAGTGATTGTGTGTGTTGATCAGGTGTTTGAATTGTATTGGCGTGTTCTATGGAGCTAGGAGCTAGCAGAGGAGCTACGAGCTAGCATAACAAACACGCAGGTGTTATTATGCAGGATTAATTTGTGGCATATTAAATATAAGCCTGGTTGTGTTGTGGCTAATAGAGTATATATATGACTTGTGTTTATTTACTGTTGTAGTCATTCCCAGCTGAATATCAGGTACCGTGAGTATGCAGCCTTGGCTGCTAAACATTCGATAACTTGACCGTATGTGCGCGTCACGTACGTAACTTTTTTTAAATATATAAGCTTTATGAACCTTGGGTTAGGTAAACGGTCTTTTGGGCTGAGTGATTGTGTGTGTTGATCAGGTGTTTGAATTGTATTGGCGTGTTCTATGGAGCTAGGAGCTAGCAGAGGAGCTAGGAGCTAGCATAACAAACACGCAGGTGTTTTTATGCAGGATTAATTTGTGGCATATTAAATATAAGCCTGGTTGTGTTGTGGCTAATAGAGTATATATATGTCTTGTGTTTATTTACTGTTGTAGTCATTCCCAGCTGAATATCAGGTCACCCCCGGCTCTCACAGCATCTTCCCTATCTGAATAGCTTCAACTCCCCACTAGTCCTTCACTTGCACTTTACTCATCCACAAATCTTTCATCCTCGCTCAAATTAATGGGGAAATTGTCGCTTTCTCGGTCCGAATCTCTCTCACTTCTTGCGGCCATCATTGTAAACAATAGGGAACTTTGCGTATATGTTCAACTGACTACGTCACACTACTTCCGGTAGGGGCAAGCCTTTTTTTTTATCAGATACCAAAAGTTGCAATCTTTATCGTCGTTGTTCTATACTAAATCCTTTCAGCAAAAATATGGCAATATCGCGAAATGATCAAGTATGACACATAGAATAGATCTGCTATCCCCGTTTAAATAAAAAAAATTCATTTCAGTAGGCCTTTAAGCATTCATCTGTGAAAGACAATTTTGGATTTATTTGTGCATCGCCAAGTACTGTACTGTGATAGTGACGCTAATGAGAAAAAGCAGGGTTTCCCGCTGCGCTTTGTTGTTAAGGCTTCCGCCTTAACAACAAAGAGCTACTGCCTAAACTAAAGTCTGAAAGTCTAAAAATAATAATAATATTTTTTTTTTTTTTTTGTCCTGTCCAGCTTCTCAGGCAAATCATATAGTAAATGCCCATATCGGCTGTTCAGATTTTTTTACAAAAGAGAAGTGTAGGATACTTCTCTTGTTGCCTTATTTGTATTTGACTTTATTAAATGTATTTATATTATCATTTGGTGATAAACTAAAGTCTTAACAAGCTGCTACGCTTCGTACTGCCTCTGCCTCTGTCAGTACGTCTCTGCAGCACCCAGCATTGTCCCACCCACACAACCATCTGATTGGTTACACGCAGAGCGGTAACAGCCAATCAGCAGTGCGTATTCAGAGCGCATGTAACAGCCAATCAGCAGTGCGTATTCAGAGCGGTAACAGCCAATCAGCAGTGCATATTCAGAGCGCATGTAACAGCCAATCAGCAGTGCGTATTCAGAGCGGTAACAGCCAATCAGCAGTGAGTATTCAGAGCGCATGGAGTCAGTGCTCACGGCAGAGGCAGGCAGAGAGGAGAAATGGTGCGGGTTAGCAGAAAGGTGGTTAGCAGGTGAGCATAATGCAGTGGACTCTCCCCAAATTATAATAAATACCTCCCAGTCAACTACTAGTAACATCACTATGAGCCCGTTCTAGAAATATAAGCGGCAGCTCAGCTCGCTCGCAGTCCTTGAGGTGAAGGCTAATTAGCTTTTAGCGTAACGTTAGCTCATTTTGCGGTGAGTGCATGCATGCGTGCGTGTGTGTGTTACGGACAGCAAAGCCCTGTCTGTCTGAGAGAAAGACAAGCATTATTGACCTACAGTTAACAACTAAGCTAATTCACTTTACATTTTTCTGTGTTGAAGCATCAAAAAAGGACATTATGTTAAATGAAGAGTCTGTGATAGTTGATATAATAATGTTACTGCATCATAAAGCCTACATGAACTCCATGGTGTTCAGGGATGAATAGTTTCTCCTCTCTCCTCTTCTTCACGCTACGAAGCAGCGATGAGATGGAGACGTGCTGGTGGCGACAGGCCAAATTACACTGTTCCTTACACCCACCCAGCCCCTTCCCCGTCCGTCCGCCTGTCCCGGGCGACGCATCGTTCCCCCTGGAGAGACGCCACCTTAACTAATTGGGTGAAACACTGAAAAGGACACGTTTGCTTCCTGTTACAAATATTACTCTTATATTATTTAGTCATAGCAAAAAGATGCAAATAAACACTGTACAAAAATGCAAGTCTGTGGTAAAACTAAAAAAAAGTACGTTTTGCTGATGCAAAGAAAGAAAAACAAACCTGTGGGCCACACCGCAACCCCCACCCAAAAGCCCTTGCAGAAGCATCCCTTTAAACAGGGTACGCACAGGATCCCCTCCCCACAGAAAACAACTATCGCATCTTTTCTATACTAACAAACCACACAGTCTTCTTTCTTCTTCGTCAGTCTACCCCAGGGCAGCTGTGGCTACGAAAGTAGCTTACCACCACCAGGTGTGAATGAATGATGGGTTTTTAACATGTAAAGCGACTTTGGGTACTTAGAAAAGCGCTATATAAATCCCAGGTATTATTATTATTATTATTATTCTTTAGGGCTCCTGCGAAGGGGAAAGGTGCGTCCCTCCCTGTGCGTTGAGCCGACCAGATTAACCTTTTTTTTCCCAGAGCTGACGGTCTTGTGCCAGCTGTGTTACATCTTCCACAGCAACTCCGTATAGTTGGAGGTCGCCTGCAATGACGTCGAGCATCAGGTGTGGGGTTGCCTCTTGGTCTTCTCTAGCCTGCGGCCCTCGGGTCAAACTGGACAATGGCTCTTGTCGGATGGTCAAGAGGATGTCGGAGGATGCAACGTTGCGCAGACAGGCAGGAAGCTCTAGGCTACCGTGTGCGGGCTCCAAGCACTTAGTTGGAAACCTGCTGGGGCCACCTGATGTTCCCGATGGTTCTGAGAGCCCTGCTATCAAAGCCATCAATTCTTGCCGCCAGTGTCCTGTTCAAGGGCCAAGTCTCAGAGGCATACAGCAGGATGGAGAGTACTACAGAGTTGTACATTTGGAGCGTCGTCCTGCGCGAACTGGAGTTGCTTCCAGAGAGACTGCAGAGCTGATGCAGCTAGGGCACTTCTGCGGAGGATTTCTGCTTTAGGTTCCTGTTGTACGTCACTATGGACCCCAGAATCAGCCATCAGAATCTTTTACCAGGGCTGTCTTGATGCGCGGGCCATCACAGGCTTGGTGCAGTAGACTGAAGACACAGCTTATGTTGTTGTTAGAGGCCCGGACTCTAGGAGTTTAGCTTCTGCTTGTCAAACATTCTCCCTATCTTCGGCTATAACCACATTGTGCTGGCGGTTGAATTGCCGATACTCTGTTAGGTCGCCTTGGAGCCAGACCTTGCACCACCGCTCTATGATGCCAAGTGTCCTCTCCGATATTTAAGCTTTTTCGGGGAGGGTCGAGAGCATCCGAGGACATTTGAGCTGACTGGATGACAAGGTCCTTAAAGGTCTGCCAGTCGTTCACTTTGTCAGTAGCCAGGTTATCGAAGGTGCGACAGATGGCGCATCTAACGTCTGCTGCATTGTTGGGATCACCGAGAAGCGAAGAGTCCAGGCGAGGCTGAGTCTTGAAGTGCTGCTTGGCTCACAGCTATAGCTTGAACTGGGCCACTAGCAGCCGATCATCTGTGTTGCCAAGCTCTGCTCCTCGATACAAGCGGCAGTTTGAAACAGACAACTTCCAGCATCGAGATATGAGGATGTGATTCAGTGCTTTTTTGGTTCTGCCATCTGAGCTGTCCAATGATGGATGAGCTTCTGAGGAAACCAGATATCAGCAACACAAGAGGTTGCTCTGGTGGCAGAAAAGGAGAAGGCGTTGTTGTAGGCAGGTTTGGTACCACTCCAGCTGGTAGCAGTGCATCACCTCTGGGTGTTTGAATGCGTATATGGCTCACCGGATACTGGCGGATATCTCAATGTACACACATCATTGGGATGGTGTCCTCGCTGAGGGGTCCTGCCAGGTCAACGTGTACCAGGGTCACAGTGCTCCCACTGTCACACAATGCCTGTGCATCGGTCCCCCCCGATCTTTACTTGAAAACTGGCATGCTGTTCTCATCCACTCCCGTGTGGAGGCATAGTTTGGCTGCATCTGAGCCGCGGGCTGTGGCCATGGAGACATCACGGTCGCGTTCCGGGCACGCCCAAGACATGTGTTCCAGGTGTCCACACAGGTAACATTTCTGCGGTGGGGGGGGGCCTGGCTGGGACTCTTAGGGGTAGGGCCCCGAGGTCAGGGTGGAGACGGAGCTGGCAGTGGCGCTTTTTCGGCGGTCGTGGCATAGCCTCTCTTCACTGGTGCTGTGGCCGTTTCCATACGGGTGGCTCTCAGCATTTCCATGCTCACTTGGTGGTTCTCTAATAAGGCCACCAACTCGTCCACAGTTGAAGGGCTTACTTGTGAGGCATATTTCCGGGCATCAGGCGGCAAGACTCGGCTACAGCGGCCTATCATCAGTTAGTCTACGGAGGGGGGGTTCCCTTCGCTGTGTGTTGGGCGGAGTAGCGCGACTACCTGAGATTGCGGTGGCTCTGTGGGCTGGAAGGTCCAGTTGTGACATTTCACTATGATGTCATTATTGGGGAAAGAGTGAAGAAAAGTTTGTAGCTGGGCCCCACCCGGCCGTAGAGCTGGTGGCACATCAGGCTGATTGAGTAGGTACAGCGGTACGTAGCGCCCCTCGAAGATGCAGCCTTGGCTGGGGCGTTGTCCTCTGTGTTCCACTCTGCCTCCATGCTTTGGCTCCTCCCCTTTGAGGTGCCTACCTGTCAGGCAGTACTTGAGCGAGACTCCACAATATAATTGTTTTATTTTTTATTTTTAGAAAATTTGCTAAATTAATAAATGACTAGAATAAGCACAAATCGAGACTGGGGAGTGTGGGTGTACAGTACCTGTTCTTTTCTCCATAATAAGGGTTAGTTTTAATTTTCCTGAGGGAACTCTCCTGAAGGAATCAATGAAGTACTATCTAGCACAGTGGTTCTTAACCTGGGTTCGATCGAACCCTAAGGGTTCGGTGAGTCGGGCTCAGGGGTTCGGCGGAGGTCAAAACACACCCGACTCATCGTGTAGATAAAAACTTCTCCCCATCGGCGTATTACGGATACGGCAACAGCAGAAGTCAGACTGATTTGCAGGTGTGTAATTTGTTGTGAGTTTATGCACTATGTTGGTTTTGTTCTTTGAACAAGGTTATGTTCATGCACGGTTCATTCTGTGCACCAGTAAAAAAACATGGTAACACTTTAGTATGGGGAACATATTCACCATTAATTAGTTGCTTATTAACATGCAAATAAGTAACATATTGGCTCTTAACTAATCATTATTAAGTACTTATTAATGCCTTATTCGGCATGGCCTTATTATAACCTTAACCCTCTAACCCTGGCCCTAACCCTCTAACCCTAACCCTAACCAAATAACTCTAAATTAAGTGTTTGTTACTTAGAATATGTTCCCCTAGTGTCCAAAAAACTCTAATTTAAGTCTTTGTTACTCAGAATATGTTCCCCATACTAAAGTGTTACCAAAAACATAACTTTGTCTTGAATTTGAAAAAAAACACCATTTTATTTTTCACTAAAGAAGGGTTCGGTGAATGCACATATGAAACTGGTGGGGTTCGGTACCTCCAACAAGGTTAAGAACCACTGATCTAGCAGCATTTACCTCTCTTAACTATGCTGAATCACTAGCTATAAGCTAACCTGCATTCTTTTCCCAAGATGGCGCAGCTGTAGTGGCTGCTGTTGGCAGGACTCTGTGCTCTTGTGTCATCCTTTTGTGTTGCTGATGTTTCCCTCTTGTTTTCATGTGGCATTTTTTTTTTGCCTTTTGGTTCGGGACCCTTTGGGACTGTGTGACATGGGGTGGCACTTTCGTGACTTTTGCTGTGCTTTTTTGTTAACTTCTGGATCTGTCTCCCAGTAGCCTTTTGGTCATGGAGACCAGCTGCTGGGTCTCTGCAACACCAGAGTACGTTTGGAGAGACTGGAGGAGATGCGGATGAAGAGACAGGGTTGCGGAGCTGGTGCCGAGCGCCGGGACGGACGGGCTTCACAGTATCTTGGCTGACCTCTGTCTCCTTGGACGTATCTTCGCTCATCCATGCGGACTGGACACTGGTCGAGAGTTGGCGGGCAGCCGAGGGTGGAGTTGGCTCTCTTGGTTGCTTTGTTGGGTCAACTCCTGCCTCTGGCCATGCTCCCCCCACCCCAGCAGACGATGGCGTGGAACCACAGTATATGTTTCAGGTTGTTTTTTTGTTTGTTTTACTTTTGTGGCTGTGTGTAGAAGTGGCTGGTTGCATCAGCTCTGCTCTTTTAATGTCTTTAATGTAATTTGTTTTCTTTGACGTTTCCCTCTTACACACATGATTATGTGTGCTATGGCTATGAGTTTTTTCCCCCTTGGCCTCAGTCTGGACTCCCTCTCCAGGGCACAGGCTTAGACTGAATTTTTTTTTCTTTCTCACCCCCCACCCCAGCGTTTACCTGTGTCTCACCTTTTTTGTAAGGGGCGCTGGAAGTTGGCAGACCCGTCAGCGATCCTGTTCTGTCTCTCTAATGTTTGTCTGCTCTTGAATGGGATTGTGCTGAAAATCTTAATTTCCCTTCAGGGATTATTAAAGTATTTCTGATTCTGATTCTTCCTGAGTAGTCCTGGGTTCGATCCTGCGCTCGGGATCTTTCTGTGTGGAGTTTGCATGTTCTCCCCGTGACTGCGTGGGTTCCCTCCGGGTACTCCGGCTTCCTCCCACCTCCAAAGATAGGTTGATTGACAACACTAATTTGGCCCTGTGTGCGAATGTGAGTGTGAATGTTGTCTGTCTTTCTGTGTTGGCCCTGCGATGAGATGGCGACTTGTCCAGGGTGTACCCCGCCTCCCGCCCGAATGCAGCTGAGACAGGCTCCAGCACCCCCCGCGACCCCAAAAAAAAGGGACAAGCGGTAGAAAATGGATGGATGGATGATTCTGATTCTGAAAACAGCAGCACGCACACAAAACACACTGTTAAAAACATTGTGTGTAAACCGTATCATATTGTAACGACCTGGCAGTTACAGTTTGTGTGGGGTTTTGGAGTTGTCCGACTGTTTGTGTGGCCAACAACGTATCAGTGACTGAGCCGAGTGTGTGCGTGTTGACGCAAGTGAGAGAGAGTGGCTGCCGTTAATAAGACAGATTGTTTTGGCGTTGTTGCGACAGAAAGTGACCGGTTTTGCAGGATAGTTTTGTTGCTGATGTTTTGATGTGTTTACAGCCGACCCTAATCAGTTTTGATCAACACAGTGATTGTTGATGGGCCATTCCCTCCTCTTAAAAACGTCACAGCAGAAGTTACAATAGTTGACTAACAGTTTTCAGCATTCTTTTGTGACCGTTTGTTGTCACCTGTCATTCATAGAGCAAAATGTACATAATTAATTGTTGAGTACCTCTTGTTTAGAGTGTAGGTTGGAATTGTTTTAAACCATAGATTTGCTGTGCAGGACGACAGCAGTGAGCAATTGTGCAAGCACGTGCCTTAGAGGGAACAATGTCCATTGTTCAGTTTTCTTTAATACATAAAATCGTAGTGAATGAAAGCAGCGTGTAAGGTTGTTGGTTGGATCACTCACCCTCTCCAGGAGGCTCATCTCCTGGAAGTCAGGGCTGGTGTTGGCCAGCCGCTGAAGGGTGTGTGTCAGGTCATAGTCAGTGCTAAAGTAGAAACCGTCTGTTGTCAGCACATTGTTTAGCATGGACAGGAATGTCTTATTCTCCTGCAACTACAAAAGCACAAAAAACAATTTTTTTCACAGGGGTTGTGTATTTAAAACAGTGCCAATTTCAACAGTTGTTCTGACATGTAAATGCTGACCTCTTAAAAGCCATGGTTGCACAAGGTGGTGCAGTTCACCTCAATACCAGTTTGGATTAGACTTGTGTTTTTACAGTGTAATGACTGTGATTTGTTTTCATTGAACAACACATATAAAACAACATGCTAGAGTGCTGTATGTTGAAATTTTTAAACCAGAAGAATGCCTACAATCAATATGCGGAAACCATTACAGTGCAGTGCATCAGGAAAGTATTCACAGCGCTTCACTTTTTCACATGTTATGTTAAAATAGAATAAATTCATTTTTGTTCCTAAAATTCTAGACAACAGAAAACAATGACAATGTAAAACGTATATAAGTATTCACAGTCTATGATCGATACTTTGTTGATGCACCTATGGCAGCAATTACAGCCTTAAGTAATTTTGAATACGATGCCACAAGGTTGGCACACCTATCTTTGTTAGTTTCGCACATTCCTCTTTGCAGCACCTTTTTAGCTCAATTGGGTTTGATGGGAAGCACTGTTTTTCATCCAGGATGTCTCTGTACATTGCTGCATTCATCTTAGTCTAGTCAGGGAGGTGACCAAGAACCCAATGGTCTCTCTGTAAGAGCTGCAGCATTTCTCTGTGGAGAAAGGGGAACCTTACAGAAAGACAACCATCTCTGCCGCAAACCACCAATCATGCCTGTATGGTACAGTATAGTGGTCAGACAAAAGCCATTTCCTAGTAAAAAGGTTTGCCAAAATGCACTTGAAAGACTATCAGACCATGAGAAACAAAATTATCTGGTTTGATGAGGCAAAACTTAAACTCTTTGGTGTGAATGACAGACATGTTTGGGGGAAACCAACTCATCACCAGACCAATACCATCCCTACAGTGAAGCAAGGTGGTGGCAGCATCATGCTGTTGGGGATGTTCTTCAGCAGCAGGAACTGGAAGACTAGTCAGGATAGAGGGAATGAAATGGCAGCAATGTACAGAGACATCCTGGATGAAAACCAACGCTTTCCATCCAACCCGATGGAGCTTGAGAGGTGCTGTGGCTAAGGAATAGGCAAGGGTGAATTGGCGAAAATGCCCAAAGAACGGTGTGCCGTAATCAAAAAGACTTGAGGCTGTAATTTTTGCCAAAGGCGCATCAACAAAGTATCGAGTGAAGGCTTTTAATACTTATGTACATATGATTTTTTTTTAGTTCTTTATTTTTGATAAATTTGCAAAACTTTTTTTTTTTTTAACTTATTTATTGTATATAGATTTTTAAGGGAGAAAACATCTATTACATTTTAGAATAAGGCTATAATGTAACAAAATGTGAAACATATTTGCATTCACTGTACTGTATCAATGCGTTTAATGGCCGAATTCGAAGGATCTTTGAAGTTGTTTAATTGTGACAGCCTTCGCACAACACAATGACATCAGCACACCAAAAACGCACACTGTGAAGACTGCAGACTCCAAATTGGGACACAGCTAATGTCTTTGCAAGAGCACAGGTAAACATTGGCAATCAACTGTTATTTTTTAATGAACCTTTAACAAAAAAAAATCCTGTTGAGATTAAAAACAACTTTTTCAAGGGAGTCCTGTCTAGAGGCAGTAACATTTCACTGAAAGGTACAACAAACAACAATATAGCCACATGAGTAAGCACGGATTAATTATAACAAGTGCACATTATGGAGCTCTGTCTGAACATAAAAGCATTTAAGGATAAAAACAAAGTCAATCTCCAGTCTTTGCGCAGCATGTTCTGAGCAAAGGAAGTTAAAGTTAAAGTTAAAGTCCCAACGATAGTCACACACCCACACTATGTGTGGTGAAATTATCCTCTACATTTGACCCATCCCCATGTTCACCCCCTGGGAGGTGAGGGGAACAGTGAGTAGCAGCAGCAGCAGCAGCAGCAGCAGCAGCAGCAGCAGCGGTGGCTGCGCTCTTGAATCATTTAGTGATTTAACCCCCAAATCCAACCCTTGATGCTGAGTGCCAAGCAGGGAGGCAATGGGTCCCATTTTTATAGTCTTTGGTATAACTCACGACCTTCCAGTCTCAGGGTGGACACTCTAACCACAAGGCCACTGAGCAGGTCTGAGTTGACGAAAGTCTTTTTTTGCCCAGCTCTGTCCGAGTGAAAGGCACTCATCTTAACATACTAATGTTTCATGCTATCATTTTAGCTATTTGTGTATGTTTTAACCAAATATTCATGGATTCGTTACTAAGTTCTATCTTAGAAGTATGCTTGCTGTTTCCTTGTTAGCATGTTAATTTGTATACTCCTATGTTAGCTACTTTTATACATTCAAAGCTAATAATCATGGATTCTGTTAACTTTGTTCCCTATTTGAAGTATGCTAACTCTTCTAGCTATACCAACATTTAGCATTTCAAGATTTATACTACATTTCAGTACAATTGTTTTGCTTTTCACTTTCAAACCATGTTTTAACTCAAACTATTTTAACCTTCAAAATAAATTCTACAGTCTACTAGCATTTTAGTTCAGTTTCAGCTTGTCAACATTCAAACCATTCCTACAAGCAAACTATTTTACCACTTAAACCATTTCTACATTCAAACTACTCTTAGATTCTGTGGAAGACCTCTTCCCTCCGGGTTCCATGGACCACCAAGGACAGACATAACTGCGGCAGTTTTGTCACTTCGTTTTATTTTTCAATAAAACTTCAGTGCACGTCGGGTCGCTTTTCAGCACTTCCTCTTTAACTGCTCGCTCTTTCGGTCGCTTTTCAGCCTCCCGCGTCATTGTCTGTGTCTCACTCTCTGTTGCTTTCGCTCTGCATGCACCCACGGCTCTCCAGCTCCTTCTGCCCCTCCTGCCTCTCCTGCTGCCCTTTTACACGCTGATAGGTGATTACAGAATTGCGCCCAGGTGGGCCATCTACGCACCTGACGCTCCTCTCGGAGCCAGCGCCGGCGTGCCCCGCCTCGCTGCAGGTCTGCCGGCCACGCCTCCTCACAGACCTCCACCGCCAGACGCCAGCCGGGACTCCGACCGGCTGAGCCTACACCCCCTTTTGAGGGAGCGGGAAAGGAAGTCGGCCACGGCCACCTGTGCCCCCGGTCATCTCTTTCTTTTTCAACATTTCTTCGTCCCTCCTTTGTTCTTCTTTGACTTTTTCTTTGACTTCTTCCTTGACTTTTTCTTTTTCTTCATCTTGTTCTTCTTCTTCTCTGTCTTCTTCTTCTATTTTGTGTTCTTCTTGTTCTTCAACAACTTCTTCAACTTCTCCCTCGTTTGCCCGTACGTGCGTGTCACATACGTAACTTTGGTTAAATATATAAGCTTTATGAAGCTTGGGTTAGGTGAACGGTCCTTTGGGCTGAGTTAGTGTGTGTTGTGCAGGTGTTTGAATTGTATTGGCGGGTTATGTGGACGGGAGCTAGTAGCTAGGAGCTAGCATAACAAACACCTAGGTGTTTTTATGCGGGATTAATTTGTGGCATATTAAATACAAGCCTGGTTGTGTTGTGGCTAATAGAGTATATATATGTCTTGTGTTTATTTACTGTTGTAGTCATTCCCAGCTGAATATCAGGTCACCCCCGGCTCTCACAGCATCTTCCCTATCTGAATCGCTTCCACTCCCCACTAGTCCTTCACTTGTACTTTCCTCATCCACAAATATTTCATCCTCGCTCAAATTAATGGGGAAATCGTCGCTTTCTCGGCCCGAATCGCTCTCACTTCTGGCGGCCATCATTGTAAACAATAGGGAACTTTGCGGAAATGTTCAATTGACTACGTCACGCTACTTCCGGTAGGGGCAAGCCTTTTTTTTTATCAGATACCAAAAGTTGCAATCTTTATCGTCGTTGTTCTATACTAAATCCTTTCAGCAAAAATATGGCAATATCGCGAAATGATCAAGTATGACACATAGAATAGATCTGCTATCCCCGTTTAAATAAAACAATTTCATTTCAGTAGGCCTTTAATCCTCTTCCGCTCCGTTTTTAGGTAACTCCCACATCGTTCATTGGACTGATTCCATTTAAACATCAAAACATTCAGCGCATTGAGGACATGTGTGCTCATTCAACAAACCTTTCAACAAACTTGACTCCATAGTCTGAGCTGAGATGTTAAGAAGCTGTTAGAACCCAATTCAGTTACAATCAATTGAGGTATAGGATTTACATTTAGTTATTTATTTACAATTTGAATTATTTCCTCTTCTTTCGTGTTAGTGAGGAATATTAGGTTGGGATGTATGTCTATGGTATCATTCAAATGCTCAACTGATGAGGGATCTGGAATCCTTTGCTCCAAATTTGGTCCGATATTTACAAAGTAGTTATTAAAGCTTTAAACTACTTCATTCATATTGTCATTTTTTATTTTATAAGCAACTGACAAGGGATCTGGAATCTTTTTCTCCAAATTTGGTCCGATATTTATAAAGTAGTTATTAAAGCTTTACACTACTTCGTTCATATTGTCATTTTTAAAATGTTATAAGTATTCAGGGTAATCCTTCTTAGCACTATTCTTAATAATGCTATTTAGGATGCCACATATTGCGCTCATGTGATTTTGTTCATGTCTAATAATTGACTGTAATATCCTTTACTACATGCTAGTTAGCATATTTTTGTATGTTTCGTACTTAATTTCTGCCTCTGTAGATTGTTGTGTTATAAATACTCTATAGTATTGTATTTTTATTGTTACAGGCATTTTTAATCCTTTTGTCATCCATGGTAGATTGTTTTTGTTTGCTTCTTACTAAAGTTGTTTCCATGGACAATTTTTGTCATAAACCATTATAAAATATTTTTTAAAAATGACCACACTTTCATCTAAATCAGGGGTGTCGAGATCATTTTATCTCATAAAGGTCACATGGTGGAAAATCTATTCCCCAGTGGGCTGGACTGGTAAAATCATGGCATGATGATATCAAAACAAAGACAACTTCAGATTATTTTCTTTGTTTAAAAATAGACAAAGCACATCCTGCAAATGTACAAATCATAATGTTTTTTTAACACTTATGTGTTGCGGTTAATAGTATTCTATATTCATTCGTTGCTATTGATACTTTTTGAATAACTGATGTGATATTGTTCATCAGTCAAATAGGTGGACTTGAGTCTGGCAGATTTTAAAATTTTCACATTGGTGTTAATTTTTAATCTATCATAAAATGAAATGAATATTATAACAATCAAATTACAGGATGTCATTAATGTACTTTATTCATTTTCTTCAACTGATGTACTGACATGTGGTCTTCAACTGATGTACTGACATGTGGTTTATTCTGTACATATGTAGCATAAACTTGTAAATTTTGACTAACTTCATTAATCACACAAAGTTAGAAGGGGATACATATTAGTTCAGCATATTTATGTGTGCCCAATAAATGTGTCTCCAGTCATAAGTAAAACACAACATGTACAGATTATCAAAAGCATTTTTCGGGGGTAGAAATGTCACAGATTACATTACCAACAACATATTTGGCTATCAAGGCATGGACGTAACAGTCCACATTTTGTATACAATCACTAATAAGCAGCGAAAGTACATAGTGTCCAACTTCTGAGCAGTAGTGGTCTGTTCTTGCATTGCCTGGTTGTTGGCATAATTAGCATGCTGACGACTTACTTTGTATTCCTTCAAAACCGCGACAGTTTCTTGGCAAATAAGACATACAGCCTTTGACTGGACTTCGGTTAAAAAGTATTTAGTTGTCCAATCCTTATTAAACACCCGTCTTTCGCTGACAACTTTTATTTTCTTTAGCCCACTCATTGTTGCAAATTGGTTCTGCTGTCACAGCAGTAGCAGTAGAAAAAGACATACTTGCCAACCCTCCCGTTTTTAGCGGGAGAATCCCGTTATTCAGCGCCTCTCCCGACACCCTCCCGGCAGAGATTTTCTCCCGACAAACTCTCGGTATTCAGCCGGAGCTGGAGGCCACGCCCCCTCCAGCTCAATGCGGACCTGAGACTGAGTGGGGACAGCCTATTCTCACGTCCGCTTTCCCACAATATAAATACGCTTGCAAGTTCCAAAACGAATGGAAACAAGAATTTCAGTTCATCCAGGACAGTTCGAAGGGGAAGGTGTATGTTGCCTGTAAATATGTAGAACAGACTTCTCCATTGAACACGGTGGCCGAAATGATTTCTTAGTCATGAACAGAGAAGTTAAACAGGACAATACTGCCATCTAATGGATAGATAATTCAAGTATTTCTTTTATGTAAATAAAATAAATATATATATATATAGCTAGAATTCACTGAAAGTCAAGTATTTCATACATATATATATATATATACATATATATATGCATATATATATATATATATATATAAATATACACATATATATATATACACATATATATATATATATATATATATATATATATATATATATATATATATATATTAATATATATATATACACATATATATATATATATATATATATATATATATATATATATACATATATATATATATATATATATATATATACACATATATATATATATATATATATATATATATATATATACACATATATATATATATATATATATATACACATATATATATATATATATATATATATATATATATATACACATATATATATATATATATATATATATATATACACATATATATATATATATATATATATATATATATATATATATATATATATATATATATATATATATATATATATATATATATATATATATATATATATATATATATATATATATGTGTGTGTATATATATATCTATATATATATGAAATATATATGGAATACTCGAGTTGGTGAATTCTAGCGGTAAATAACCACGCCCCCCGCCCCCAACACCCCCCCTACCCCCCACCTCCCGATATTGGAGGTCTCAAGGTTGGCAAGTATGGAAAAAGAGGACTTAGGCTGTGCAATCAAGCATACCTAGCAGTCCTATTGCACTATTCTGTGGAAGACTTGTATGGCGTCACATTAGTGCCAAAAATCCAAGCGCATAAAAACTGTTATCGCGCGCTGATTATCCACTTTGTGTGTGCAACACCCTTTTGCGCGCGCGTGGTGCCTTTTTGCGTGCGTGCGGTGCCTTTCTGCGCGCGTGCGGTGCCTTTCTGCGCGCGCGCCGTCTCAGTCTGTGCGCTGTCATGTTTCATTTTGGTACTTTGGGGGCGGGTATGCTTAGACGGCCCCTTCTTTCTGATTGGCTTTGAGCATTTTTCATATGAGCCAATCAGAAGTATAGAAGGGCGGGTCATCGTCAATATGTATCAAGATTTACGGAGGAAGAATTGGATAAAAAAATGTTGGCTGAAAAAGAGGTAAGTTGAGGGACACAGTTATTTACATTATTGAACTGGTTTGAAGTGATTGTAAGGGTTTACTGACTTGTTAGAAGAATGGAGGCTCCACTGCTATCTTAGTTGAAAACATTAAATGCACTGCACATGAGTGTAATAAAGCACCTGGACTTGCTAGTTCACACAGCAGTTCACATGCTGTTAGCCATTCATGTGTGTTGTTTCGCTTGTTGCTTATTTTATTACCTTTCTTCTCATCATAGTCCTAATACTTGTCAAGTATCCCGTTTTGGCCGGAAACATCCTGTATTTTACACCTCTTTCCTAGCCTGACTAGCCAGCCCATCTCTTTTGCATTCTGTTCGATTGCATTACGAAATTTCAATGTAAATGAAAAATCGTGTGGGCTGGTATGTTTTATTTATTTTATTTTATTAACACTGGTCTGTTTTATTTGTTGACCTTCAAATTAAATGTGCTGTGACATGACATGTCATCGGTCTTACACATTTTGGTTATATACTGTACTTCTGTATTCTATAGTAACCAATTTGCATCTTCTTTTTCTAAACAGAAATGCTGGCAGGGATCGAGAGGAGGTTTTTTGAGGGGGGCATTGATGGCAAAGTACCAAAGTACTCAATGACCGACTTTGAAAAATACAACTTCAAGTAGGTTGTAAAAAAAGGCAGATGAAGTGAAACTATAGCAATGCTTTTTTTTACACTCTCTCATGCACACAGATACTCATGTTATGAGAAGTATATTGTTTCAAAAATATTAACATTAATTGTTGTTATTTTAAACATCTTTCAGATTACATTGCTCGAATTCAAAAACCACTTTACTACACAATTATTAGGCCCAATGTGCAGGATTATTCTATTAGTATTAGTTATTTTTATGTTTTATTATATCTTATCTTATTTTTATGTTTTATCATATCTTAGCCTATTTTTATATGGTCTTATTATATTTATATTTCAGTTTTTATTGTATCTTACTTTATTTTATAGCTTCTCATATTGTAGTTTATTTTTATTTTTTATTATATCTTATCTTATTTCATATTATTTTTGGACTTTTACCTGATGTGTATTTTAATTATTTTTAATCCATTTATTTTATCATCTAGTGTTTCCTCAAAGAGCCCTCTGTATCTCTACGTCCAGAGGGTTCCTGTGATTGGCTCTTCTCGCTGGAGCCTCTGTATCCATGCATGTGCCATTGTCATTGTGTTATTATTATTATTGTTGTTGTTGTAGTTGTTTGTTTATTTTTATGTACATGTTTGACTGTCTTCATGGGGTGTGGGTGTTATTTCTCATTTTGTTTTTAACTATGTGCACTTTGAGCTGCATTTTAAATGTATGAAAAGTGCTTTATAAATAAACATGTATTATTATTAGTAGTAGTAATAGTACCCTTACAATCATCCAAACCAGTTCAATGATGTAAATAACTGTGTCCCTCAACTTACCTCTTTTTCAGACGACATTTTTTTATCCCTTTCTTCCTCCGTAAATCTTGATACATATTGACGATGACCCGCCCTGCTATACTTCTGATTGGCTCATATGAAAAACGCTCAGAGCCAATCAGAAAGAAGGGGCCGTCTAAGCATGCCCGCCCCCAAAGTACCAAAACGAAACATGACAGCGCGAGGAGAGATCCCAGGAGTACACAAAGAGCGCACATACCGAGACGGCGCGTGCGCAGAAAGGCGCCGCGCGCGCGCACAAAGGCACCGCGCGCGCAAAAGGGTGTCGCGCGCGCGCACGGAGTGGAGAATCAGCGCGCGATAACAGTTTTTATGCGCTTGGATTTTTGGCACTAATGTGACGCCATAGACTTGGTTATACAGGACAATTAATGTGGTCCTAATTATTACACAATTTGCTCAATTCTGTGTTATTTTTTGGCGGGCCGGATCAAAAAGACCAACCTGGATGTGGCCTACGGGCCGTAGTATATATAGATTTTATAAAGTCATCAATCAGTGTATGCTAAATGGCAGTGGCGTGCGGTGAGGTTAATGTCTGGTGAGGCACGACTGCATCATCACAGTCAAATTTAAAAACATATGAACCTGCAGTGCAGGTGTACCTAATGTTGTGTCCCTGCGGTCGTTCGCGGCTCCTGCAGCGCGAGCATTGTTGTTTTTGCACTTTTTGGCTTCTTGTTAAGTGACTTTTTTTGGGTGGATTCGGTCTTGCACGTGGAGGGTTTGGGTGTGGGCTTTGGTTGGTGTGGCCGCGGTGCTCCCGTCGAGCAGCGCATTCTGCGGCGGAGGTGCTTGGCACCAGGAGGCGGGGTTATGATACGAGCGTCACACAGTGTGTCTCCGCAGCAGATTTATGATCGCTCAGCACTAAAAATACGTTACACACATACAGTTGTTGACAAAATACACTGTACATTTTATACCTCAGCTCACTAAACTATGGAAATGTATAATATAATTCATATAGCAATACGGTCTCACTGCACAGCAGGCCAGCAGTTAGCCGAGTCGCAATCCATGGTGAGGCACAAGTGCCTCAACTGGCTGCTGATCACCGCACCGTCTCTTCTCAGTATTTGAACGACAAATGTGAAAATAAAAATAATCTAAAACTGGTGAAGTTAAATGGAAAATAACTTTAGTATAATCACTGGATACATATAACAATTGAATTCTTTTTTTTTTCTTTTTTTTTTCTTTCCATGATGGCAGGTGAGGCCCCGCCTCCCCTGCCTCTAGTGACTGCACGCCACTGCTAAATGGTGTTCAAAAGTTCAATATTATAATGAAATAAAGTCCCCACATGAGAAAATTACATTTGGACTTATTTCTGTAAAGGCTGCCTTAGTTCAGTCTTTAAAAAAACGCTATACTTCACTTAGGTGTTCCATATATACAGTTGAACAATACATTTTGGCATTTTTATGACATATTTCAAGGGTTATTAAGATATTATCAATAGCAAATGGCATGTTTTTTACTACTTTGTAGTTCAGGTCCTTCATCACCTACACCACTAACGCTCCTACACTCTTGACGTGTATGTTGTAGTTAATTTCACAACCTTCCAAATCAAAATCTATTTATTTTTTAGCATCAATCCATGTTTCTTAGATAGAAAACTTTGAAGGGTTAGTTGAAATAATAAAAAAAAAGCTTCATGTTGTAGGTTGCATACGAGCTTCTGCTATGGAAATTAATAATTGAAAGTTTGTTGTCAGCTTTAATTATTGTTCATCTGTATAATTAAAACAATTATTCCTGATGTATGTAATGTAGCTGGATCTGTGTCATTCTTCAATTCCAGACCTTTATGGCCTATTTTAGGAAATTGTTTGTGTTTCATTATGAATATTAATGTGTTGATGAATGTGCTCCTAAATCCATGTCTTGTTCAATGATCCCTTGGAACGTAGCGGTGTTAATGTTGAATGTAGATCTACAGTATGTTTTCAGTCAGACTCAGAAGTGTTGCAGACTTCACGGTTTGTCCAGATACTTGATGTCTTTCAGCATTCTGAAAGAACTTAACATTATGGTGTGTATAGATGAAAGAAATCACAGGAACGGTGACATTTATAAAAAAGTGTGTGAAGACTTGCGCGGTGCTGGCTATGTTCGGACAACCGAGCAGATTAAGTATCGCTGGAAGACGATCAAGACGGCATACCATAAGGCCAAAAAACAGAACAACACCAGCGGCTGGAATCCTGCCGGCTTTGTCCATTACGACCTAATGGATGAATTATTGGGGAATAGACCGCTGACTTTTGCAGCAGAGGAGTCAAGCGGACCCCTACTTCACATGTAAACGGCATACGCTAGTTCTCGCAGCGCATGTAAACACCATAAACCTAACAATTGGGAAAACTGAATCCGAGGGAAAACTGAACAGCAGGGGACCAAAAACGTTTGGAAATGCCCATGTAACCGCAGTCATTGTTTACTTTCACCTGTCCATTAAAGATTTGATTCATTTATGATGGCTCAGGTCTGATTCACGACAATAGGGCTAGTCTAGCAGCTGCTGATGGTGAGGCAAGCAAGGTTTACTGATCAAAGAAATGTCGCAATAGGCTACAATGAAATACTTCACATACCAGACTGCCGGGTAAGGATACACTTCCAGGTCAGAGGTGACTATGACTATAATATATGCGCGTCTGCCATTTTCCACGCATGCGTACTAGGTCGGGTTGCGCCAGCGGACGCAGGGGCGAGGGGGTCTTAAACGATGGCATGGTGTATGTGTGGAAATATATGTGGGTTATATCCTGTATAACCTTAGTGTAGAGGCAGCTTTAGTTAGTTAAAAGCCACACTGTTCGGTGGACAAAATGCTCTCAACGGGCTTACATGGGTTTTCATACCTGGGTCTCTGATAGATGCAACACTGTCTTCTTGTAAGAAATGATATCGAAATCCACTGCTTTCCACACTGCATGACCCAGGAGGCTGCCCACATTCCTCTTTCTTGTGATGAGGATTAAGTACATCCCTATGCAAAGATAGTCAGTGCTCATCTATCAGGCTGAACAGAAAAGTACAATGCAGCATTCCTTTACACCATGATACCAACCAGCAATGAGGCGAATGGTTCCCATGATGCCACAGATAGGCCTGGTCACTGCGGAGGAAGGGATACCCTCTCTACCTGCGAAAACACCACAGATTAGATGTTTTAAAACAGGGTTTACAAATACTGCGTTTGCATGGCTGAGATGGTAGAGTGGTCATCCGGAAACTTGAGGGTTTCTGGTATGGATCCAGCTTCCGCCATCCTTGTTACTGCTGCTGTGTCCTTAGGCAACACACCTCACCCACATTTCTCCCAGTGCCATCCACACTGGTGAACGATTCTTAATCTCAATTGAATGTCCTTGGGTAAATAAAGGTTACAAAAATAATTTCTTGGTATGAGCTTCTTTCAAATAAGCATCAGAAGACAGTTTAGGTAATAACACATCTAAGCTTTGATCTAAAAAATTCAAAGAAACAAAAACTTTTTTTTTTTTTAAATAGCATGTTCGATTGTGGCTGTGTTGCAGATGACCTACTATGATTGCATGCAAGTTGATAAGAAGGGCAAAAGTGGTGTGGACCCCCCTATTAAAATGAGGATTTTGCGTGTGCTACTTGAAGTTAACAGGAATATTGTGGGAGAGCAGAGTAGCTGTAAATGAAAAATGAAGATTAAAGCCATATAGTTTAAAGGCCTACTGAAATGAATTTTTTTTATTTAAACGGGAATAGCAGATCTATTCTATGTGTCATACTTGATCATTTCGCGATATTGCCATATTTTTGCTGAAAGGATTTAGTATAAAACAACGACGATAAAGATCGCAACTTTTGGTATCTGATAAAAAAAAAGGCTTACCCCTACCGGAAGTAGCGTGACGTAGTCAATTGAACATATCCGCAAAGTTCCCTATTGTTTACAATGATGGCCGCCAGAAGTGAGAGAGATTCGGACCGAGAAAGCGACGATTTCCCCATTCATTTGAGCGAGGATGAAAGATTTGTGGATGAGGAAAATGCAAGTGAAGGACTAGTGGGGAGTGAAAGCGATTCAGATAGGGAAGATGCTGTGAGAGCCGGGGGTGACCTGATATTCAGCTGGGAATGACTACAACAGTAAATAAACACAAGACATATATATACTCTATTAGCCACAACACAACCAGGCTTATATGCCACAAATTAATCCCGCATAAAAACACCTAGGTGTTTGTTATGCTAGCTCCTAGCTACTAGCTCGAGCTAGTTATAGCTCGAGCGGGTTATATGGACGGGATCCCGTATATATAACCCGCCAATACAATTCAAACACCTGCACAACACACACACTCACTCAGCCCAAAGAACCGTTCACCTAACCCAAGGTTCATAAAGTTTATATATTTAACCAAAGTTACGTACATGACACGCACGTACGGGCAAGCAATCAAATGTTTGGAAGCGCGCGGGTGGGACCTGATATTCAGCTGGGAATGACTACAACAGTAAATAAACACAAGACATATATATACTCTATTAGCCACAACACAACCAGGCTTATATTTAATATGCCACAAATTAATCCCGCATAACAAACACCTAGGTGTTTGTTATGCTAGCTCCTAGCTACTAGCTACTAGCTCGAGCTAGTTATAGCAAGCGATCAAATGTTTGGAAGCGCAGCTACGTACTCACGGTATCGCGTCTGTGTATCCAAATCAAAGTCCTCCTGGTTAGAGTCTCTGTTGTCCGAGTTCTTCGATCTTGACTGCATCTTTCGGGAATGTAAACAAACACCAGCTGTGTTGTGTTGCTGACTTCCCTCGCAAAATATCCGCTTCGCACCGACAACTTTCTTCTTTGCTTGCTCAGCTTCTTTCTCCATAATGAAATGAACAAATTGCAACAGATTCACCAACACAGATGTCCAGAATACTGTGGAATAATGAGATGAAAACAGAGCTATTTCGTATTGGCTTCAGTGGGGAAGCCATACCTCTGTTAAACTGGCTACGTCACGCGCATACGTCATCATACCGAGACGTTTTCAAGCGGAAGTGTGGCGGGAAATTTAAAATTGCACTTTATAAGTTAACCTGGCCGTATTGGCATGTGTTGCAATGTTAAGATTTCATCATTGATATATAAACTATCAGACTGCGTGGTCGGTAGTAGTGGGTTTCAGTAGGCCTTTAAAGTCTTAGTGGAGGAGGCAAATAAACACACTGGTTAACTTGTAAGCATTGTAAGTAAGTATTTATTTTGGACATGTTTAATAACAGAGAAGAGAAAAAAAACAGCAAAAAGAGTATTGAAAAGAAAAATATATAGTGATAAGTTTCAAACATGTAAATAAACAGTTACAATGTTTACACCACATTTACAGCTTCACGTTCTAACATGTCCAAAAAGGAGTAGGAAGAAGCAGAACTTATTTAATCTTACATCTTTTACGTCGACAGATAATTGTTATTGTTTACTTCCTTTTCTTTTTAAATGTTTAACACAACAACAAATTAATAAATAATATTAATACAGTTCACATGAATATATTGTTAAATTACTGTATTGTGCACATAATTTACTGAATATCTGATATGTTGTGTCTTTCATCAATAAGGTTTAATGTATCAGTATTCCTCTTCCTTTGTACTTTGTAAACACTTAGCATTTGAACAGTTTTTTAAACTCGATCATATTATTACATTGTTTGACTTTTTGCATAATCCATTCCATAATTTATCTCCACATACTGATATACACTGAACAAAAATATAATCGCAACACATTTGTTTTTGCTCCCATTTTTCATGAGTTGAACTCAAAGACCTAAACTTTTACTATAGACACTAAATACCTATTCCTCTCAAATATTGTTCACAAATCTGTCTAAACCTGTGTTAGTGAGCATTTCTTCTTTGCTATGACAATCCATTCCACCTCACAGGTGTGACATATCAAGATGCTGATTAAAAAGCATGATTATGGCACAGGTGTGCCTTAGGCTATCCACAATAAAAGGCCACTCTGAAATGTGCAGTTTTGCTTTATTGGGGTTTTGGTGGTGTTAGAGAAGCAGTCAGTATCTGGTGTGACCACCATTTTCCTCACGCAGTGCAACAGAGTTGATCAGGTTGTTGATTGTGGCCTGTGGAATGTTGGCGTTTATAAAGATCTGTGATTGGATATACTGTATTCCCAACTTTTCAACCCACCTACAATACAAAATTAAATATATATGGATTTATTTTCAGTCAATATTTTTGTTTCAATTTTATTAGTCGTCAAAAATTGCAGCAAATTTTGTTATCGTCTTAGTCAACGTGCATTTTTTTTTACTCGTTATAGTCTTATTTTCATCAGGGGAAAATAGGTTGTTGACGACAAATAAGACAAAAATTGTTAGTCTACGAAATTACCTTTGCTTTATTCTGGCTTTCTCTTTTGTTTCATGAACACAATGCGGCAATGGAACCATCTTTTTCATCTGAGTTTAGGGGCTAATCCAAATTCGTAATTACTGGTGGTACGTGTTTAAAAAAAACAGTCCGGTGTAAAATGTTGCGGACCAATAAACTTAAGTATCAGTAGTAGTAGTAGTATCAGAACAGGCAGAAGGGCATGAAACGATAAGAAATAACAGCAGATTAAAGTAAAGGAGTGTGTTTGTATGCCGGACATTGAACTTCTGGCTGTTGGAATTCGACCATAATATTTGGCAAGGGAGTTTACTTCTGTAATCTTCATCGGAGTGTACGTCCCTCCTTCTGCTGACGAGGCTGCTGCTTGCGACACCATTCACGCCGCTGTTGCTAAGCAACAGACCAAACATCCTGATGCCCTCATTCTCATTTCGGGTGACTTTAATCATGTTTCTTTGGACTCTATTTTACCTACTTTCCATCAATATGTGCACTGTGCAACACGGGACAGTAACACTCTGGACCTACTGTATACTAATTCAAAAGATGCATACAGTGCCACTGCCTTCCCCCCCTGGGACGGTCTGATCACAATCTGGTGCTTTTAACAGCTCAATATGTTCTTCTGTGAGGAGGCAGCCCGTCTCAACAAAATCAGTGCAGAGGCGGAACCAGGAAGCATGCCTTGCCTTGCAGGACTGTTTTGATACCACAGACTGGGACGTACTCTGTAAGCCTCACGAGACAGAAATTGACAGCATCACAGACTGCATCACAGACTACATCAATTTCAGTGAGGACTCCATCGTCCCTACAAAAACTGTCCATTGTTACCCAAATTACAAGCCCTGGATCACCAGCCAGCTAAAGGTGCTGCTGAATAAAAAGAAGCTAGCCTTGGTCCGGTGATCGGGACGAGTTGAGGAGGATACAGTGGCAGCTTAAAGTTCAGCTGCAAGAATGGAAAGATGCCTACAGAAGGAAGCTAGAGGCTAAACTCCAACAGAACAACACTTGTGATGTGTGGAAGGGCATGAAAACCATCACAGGCTTCAACAACAAAACCAAACTGCTTGATGGGGGTGTAGATAGAGCCAATGAGCTGAATTTGTTTTTCAATAGATTTAGCAATGCACCCCTTACTGGCCCTCCCCCCACTACTCCTGTCCTCACACCTCCCCTGAACATCAATACACAAACTCCTTCTCTGTTACCTGTTTCATATCCCCACACTGAGAAAGCCAGCCCGGTGTGTCTGACACCTGGACATGTGAGACGACAGCTGGAGAGAGTCAATCCAGCCAAGTCAGCAGGCCCTGGCCGAGTCAACCCCTGGGTCCTGAAGACTTGTGCTGCTCAGCTAACTGAAATCCTGCACTTCATCTTCAACCTTCAGACTCAGTTAGAACGGATACCAGCGATATGGAAAACATCCTGCATAGTGCCGGTGCCCAAGAAGCCCATCCCATCGGGCTTGAATGACTTCAGACCTGTTGCCCTGACGTCCCATGTCATGAAGGTCCTCGAGAGACTTGTGCTGGATCAGCTGAGACCCCTGGTGGCTCCTTCCCTGGATCCTCTACAGTTTGCATATCAGCCCCATGTAGGAGTGGATGATGCTGTTATCTACCTGCTAAATCATGCTCACTCTCACCTGGATGGTGGGAAGGGCACTGTGAGGATCATGTTCTTTGATTTCTCCAGTGCCTTTAACACCATTCAGCCAATTCTGATGAGTGACAAGTTGCTCAGGATGGGTGTCAGTTCATCCATTGTCTCCTGGATCACTGATTACTTGTCTGACAGGCCCCAGTTTGTGCGACTGGGGAGTTCCCTGTCGGATACTGTGGTCAGTGGTGTAGGTGCTCCACAGGGGACCGTTCTGTCTCCTTTCCGGTTCACCCTGTACACCTCAGACTTCCAGTATAGTTCCAGGTCCTGCCACCTGCAGAAATACTCTGACAACTCTGCTGTGGTCGGGTGTATCAGAGAGGGACAGGAATTGGAGTACAGGACACTGATCGCTGACTTTGTGGAGTGGTCTCAGGCGAACCATCTGGTCCTTAATGTGGACAAGACCAAGGAGCTGGTCATCGACTTCAGGAAGAGAATGACCCCGGTGGAGCCCATCAAGATCGAGGGCCAGGAGGTGGCAGTAGTGGAGCAGTACAAGTACTTGGGAGTCCACTTGAACAGCAGACTGGACTGGAAGGACAACTGCAAAGCTGTTTACAAGAAGGGCATGAGCAGACTCTTTTTTCGGAGGAAGCTTAGGTCCTTCAATGTGTGCAGCAAGCTGTTGGATATCTTTTATCAGTCTGTTGTGGCCAGTTCCCTGGACTTTGCAGTGGTTTGTTGGAGGAGCAGCACCAGCAAAAGGGACTCAAACCGGATTGACAAACTGATCCGGAAAGCCGGCCAAACTATTGGCACGCAGTTGGAGGCGTTTGTGTCAGTGAGGGATAGGAGGACACTGGACAAACTGCTGGCCATCATGGACAATCCTGCCCACTCACTCCACCAAACAATTGAGGGGCAGCGAAGTTCATACTCCAACAGGCTCATTCAGCTTCGTTCCCACAGTGTTCGATTCAAGAAGTCCTTCATTCCGCACTCCATCCAGCTGTATAATCACTCGCCATACAGCAATAGATGATATCTGTCTATTACCTGACACCTTCTATGTTAGCTACTTCTCTTTGTTTTTAATGTCTATTTTCTGCTGGATTTACTCTCTATTTTATGCTGCAGCTGTCACATATACTGTAATATTGTACATGGTATTTGTTATATATTGTATATATGATATAGACATAATATAATATAATATACTGTACATATATTATGTAAATATTACGTATATATGTTATATTTTATATCGCTACTGTATATGGCACTCAGCATCAAGGGTTGGAGTTGGGGGGTTAAATCACCAAAATGATTTCCGGGCGCGGCGCCGCTGCTGCCCACTGCTCCCCAAGGGGATGGGTCAAATGCAGAGGACAAATTTCACCACATCTAGTGTGTGTGTGACAATCATTGGTACTTTAATCTTTAATCTTAATCTTTAGTCTATTTATACCTGCATTGTCCTTTCCATCCTTACACTTTCCATCATTGTAACTGAGTTACTGAGTGGAACAATTTCCCTTGTGGATCATTAAAGTTTGTCTAAGTCTAAGATGGGGAAGAGGCTGGCCGACAGCCGGTACCAGGATGCCCACATAAGTACATCAGTGGCGTAACAAATTAACAACTGTTAAAAAACGATTGTTTAACATGAGTATCCAACATTTACAAGTCTGAAAAGAGGAAAATCATCATAGGCCATTCATT
>NC_084738.1:51623410-51718410 GCF_033978785.1 Entelurus aequoreus | reverse complement strand
TTTTCCAGAGTAATGCTAGAACTCTGCTGGGTACAAGGTTTGCAACTTCTGAGTTGATGGTGAGTACTTGTTCATCTTGCTCTGATCATTATAGTTGCTTCAATATGTCATACGACTAGAGTCCCTGATAAAACAATGAAGCTGTATCGGAGCACGATTATGCACCGATTTTAATTTTTACTCTATGTGTCTCTGACTTGGCATGCTTTCAGCCCCCGGCCATTTCTTCTTTTTTGCCCAAAGCGGCCCCCTGTCAACGTTTGGACACTACTGCGTTATTATATATGGTTACCCATCCTTCGATCCCATCCATCCATTTTCTTCCGGTTAGCTCTTTTTATTGCCAAATATGTGTTTTATGTTGCACGATTGCACCAAGAAAAATTCCTAGTTTGTGAACCCGTTGTCAAACAATGGCAAAACTTTTCTGATTATCTGAGGTCGGGTCGTGGGGGCTGCATCCTAAGATAGAGAAGACTAAACTTCCCTCTCCCCAGCCACTTCGTCCAGCTCCTCCCGGGAGATTCCGCGGCATTCCCAGGCCAGTCGGCAGACATAGTCTTCCCAACATGTCCTGGGTCTTCACCGTGGCCGCCTACCGGTCGGAAGTGCCCTAAACACCTCCCTAGGGAGGCGTTCGGGTGGCATCCTGACCAGATGTCTGAAACACCTCATCTGGCTCCTCTCTATGTGGAGGTGCAGCGCCTTTACTTAAAGCTTCTCACCCTATCTCTAAGGGAGAGCCCTGCCACCCGGCGGAGGAAAGTCATTTAGGCCGCTTGTGCTCATAACCTATGGTTACAATAGTGATTAATTTGGTCACAATAGTGCTGACAGTATTAATCTGCAATGTGTGGGACAATATATCAAGCAAAATATATCAGCCCAGGCTGAGTGGGTACCTGTTTTCTGACAGAAATTGCGTTGTAAAATGCCAGTAGCCATTCCACTTCCTTGGTTAAAAAATGTTGAATGCCTCACTCAAAGATGTCTGTTAGAAATCGTATATTGACAGCTCCCCAATGAATGGTGCTTTTTTATCATTAGACCATTGATTTTTTTTTAACTGGTACTAGTGGTAAGCGGGCTCCAGCCAATGGTAGACCAAAGAATCACTTGATCAGAGTACAGTTTTATTTTCCTATCTTCAAAATGTAATGTTGGTGGCCAAAAATGAGTATGCAGTTAAAGCATCTGCTTTGTTTTCAATGAATACCTAAGACTACTACGCTAATGTATTTCAATGTGGGTCATTATGGTAGTGCATGGACAGCCAAGTTTTAAAGTGGTACTTGGTGAAACAAGATTGAGAACCACTGTGGGTGTAGCACATGGTATGGCAAGGAAACGAGGTACATTTTTGAGATCTGAGTGTTGAGCTTTTGTATTAAACTTCAGTGTCTATGGGTGACCGGAGAAGTCTATTGGATAACAAACACCCTATGCTGGATGAGAGGTATTTTACAAGTGTTGTTCAAAATGTATGTAGCCTGGAAGTTAACAGTTCTGTCAAACTGATGTCACTTGTACAACGGTTTTAAACTAGATAACTTTAAACACTACCTGGTATCTGTTCAAAGTTGTTCTTGGATAAAACATTCCCCCTGAAGTACTCTTGGAATTATTTTTGCAACTCCTGGGTTGATTAATTCGTACTCAATTTATTTTGACTGACAACTACAATCATAAGTGTCTGTGATGTGGCCTAGAGATAAAATCCCTTTTTTTTTTTTTTAATTGAATACAATATTTTCCGATTTTTTTGGTTTTATTGTACTTTTAAAAACAAACAGGATGTGAGTAGGACGGCCTACCTTTTTCAAAATGGCTGCCTCCATAGTGGTTCCGGCGGCAAACAGGATAATGAATAAATGAAAATATTTAATGACGTGTACACAGACATTCGTCGCACACAGGCATATTTGGCTCTCAACATTCATACACCTAAAAGAACGCAAATGGAGGCATTTGTGAATCGAGGTTCCACTGTAGTTTCAGTAAGTGGATAAAGTAAACTAGGGATGTCCCGATCCGATATTTGGAATCGGATCGGCCGCCGATATTTGCCAAAAAATGCGTATCGGCATGGGAAAATGCCGATCCAGATCCAGTTTTTTTTTTAAATACCGGTCTGTTTTCCGACGTACCGATTTTAAATATTACATTCCACTATTCTGCTGCTCCCTAATTTCCGTTCCACATTTTCCAGCACACCTAGAACACATCCACAGGTCTGTGTCCTAACCGCTGAGACGGCCATGTGAATTAAAAGTTACCGGTAAAAATGTCAGCTGTGTCTGCGATATAGAAAATGACTATGGTAAAATTTGAGTATACGTTCTCACGCTGTTGCTTTTAGCTGCTGGCATTACACGACAGGCTCTTCCCACTCCTTCTTGTGTCTGCTTCTCACAGAGAGCAAGCGCACCTTCTTACACACGTCACATATGTATACGCCCTCTCCCTGCAGAGAGGTAGCAGCATGGCTAACGTTAGCTGTGATGCTAGCGTAGCTGTGTGAGCGGTATTAATGAAGGAAGAATTAATTAATTCCCAAGAAAAACAACAGGGGGTCCATCGTCTGGCGGTGGTTTGGCTTCAAGTGGGAATATGTCGAACAGACAACCGTAATTTGTCAAGTGTGGGGCGAAAGCGTTGCTATAAAAAGTAGCATTACTCCTAATATGTAGCATAATTTGAAAAGTCCCCTGCTAGAGAATGAAGAGTGTTTGAAACTCCGCACGTCAACATCTCCATTCGGTGCCACACGCCCACAACATCAAAATGCCGAGGCAAACATTTCCAGATCAACACCGTATGAAAAAAATAGTGATTTTTTTTAGTTGTGATTTCCTTCTCTGCATGAAAGTTTAAAAGTAGCATATATTAATGCAGTATGAAGAAGAATGTTTTAATGTAGACACATAGAATCATCATACTGCTGTGATTATATGCATCAAGTGTTAATTCTAGGCTAAGGCAAAATATCCAGATATATATTGTGTATCGCAATATGGCCTTAAAATATCACAATATTTAAAAAAGGCCCTATTGCCCAGCCCTAGTTCAATGATGCCACTTCTGTTTGTCATGTATAATTTTGTCTATTTTGTGTTTATTATTGAATAAACAGGTCAGTTTCTTGTTAACAACCATTTTATTCTTTAATAAACAGGTCAGTTTCTTGTTACCAACCATTGAGTATTATTCAAACTCACCTAATTCAGCTGGCTAGTTGTTATCAAGAGTACTAAAACCCTTTTCAACATGAATCTGACAACTAAGTAGGCTAAATAACTTTAAACTTTAAAGGCCTACTGAAATGAAATGTTTTTATTTAAACGGGGATAGCAGATCCATTTTATGTGTCATACTTGATCATTTCGCGATATTGCCATATATTTTTGCTGAAAAGATTTAGTAGAGAACGACGATAAAGTTTGCAACTTTTGGTCGCTGATAAAAAAAAGCCTTGCCCCTACCGGAAATAGCGTGACATCACAAGCTGGAGTGCTGCTCACATTTCCCTATTGTTTACACCAGCAGCGAGAGAGATTCGGACCGAGAAAGCGACGATTACCCCATTAATTTGAGCGAGGATGAAAGATTCGTGGATGAAAAAAGTGAGAGTAAAGGACTATAGTGCAGTGCAGGACGTATCTTTTTTCGCTCTGACTAACTTAAGTACAAGGGTTCATTGGATTCCACACTTTCTCCTTTTTCTATTGTGGATCACGGATTTGTATTTTAAACCACCTCGGATACTATATCCTCTTGAAAATTAGTCGAGAACGCGAAATGGACATTCACAGTGACTTTTATCTCCACGACACTACATCGGTGAAACACTTTAGCTACGGATAGCATCGGGCTCAAATGCAGATATAAACCTCTGACTGGAAGGATAGACAGAAAATCAACAATACTATTAAACCCTGGACATGTAAATACACGGTTAATGCTTTCCAGGTTGGCGAAGATTAACAATGCTGTTGCTAACGACGCCATTGAAGCTAACTTAGCAACAGGACCTCACAGAGCTATGATAAAAACATTAGCGCTCCACCTACGCCAGCCAGCCCTAATCTGCTCATCAACACCTGTGCTCACCTGCGTTCCAGCGATCGACGGAAGGACGAAGGACTTCATCCGTGCGGTCGGCGGCTAGCGCGTCTGCTATCCAAGTCAAAGTCCTCCTGGTTGTGTTGCTACAGCCAGCCGCTAATACACTGATCTAACCTACAACTTTCTTCTTTGCAGTCTTCATTGTTCATTAAACAAATTGCAAAAGATTCACCAACACAGATGTCCAGAATACTGTGGAATTTTGAGATGAAAACAGAGCTTTTTTGTATTTGATTTAAAGGTGTACCAATACTTTTGTTTAACTAGTGACCTCACTCTCATACGTCATCATACAAAGACGTTTTCAACCGGAAGTTTAGCGGGAAATTTAAAACCGTATTGGCATGTGTTGCAATGTTAAGATTTCATCATTGATATATAAACTATCAGACTGTGTGGTCTGTAGTAGTGGGTTTCAGTAGGCCTTTAATACATGCTCGGATAGGCCGGTATCGGATCGGAAGTGCAAAAACATCGGTATCTGATCGGAAGTGCAAAAACCTGGATCGGGACATATAAACGCAGCCTTTTTCCATTCACACGTCTTGGCAATGTGCAGAGAACTGCTTTTAGTGATCGCTCTACGCATTGTGCTTCTTTGTGATCATACATTGTGTAAAAAATTCTGCCATAGTGAGGTGATTTTTAGCCAAGAGTTTGTTGCGTCTTGTTCACCTCCGAAAGAGTTGTACTTCCCATATCCCACACTCAGCTGGAGGCTTCGGTTTCAGATGCTCGAACATGTTTTGTTGTGCAGATGCCTTTTTGAAACAAACCGTGCAGTCACATGTTCCATGCTTGTTGCCGCTAGACTGACGTACTGACAACACTTTTCATAGAAACAAACGTCTCTCTCTCTCTAGTGTTCACATTAGCCATGTTTTGCTATGTTAGCTGCTAAGGAAGTAAGGGAAAGGCGCAAACTACGGAAGCTCCAGAGGGGCAAAAAGTATGCTGGAGCAAGAGGAGAAAAAAAGTTTATTTTTAAATCGTCTGCAACAACAAACTAATATATAGACAATCAATATCGCCCAGACTTAGATGAGTCGTAAGACTAGAGTCTCCGAAGATAATAAGAAGCTGTTTCAGTGTTTTACGTGTGCATCTGTGGATTGTACTACTACTCTACCTTGTGTGGACCAGAACTGATGGTTTTACTTTTTCAGGTCTCTCAAATGGTCCGATGGAATGCTGTATATGGAAGGTATGTTTGGCAACTAAAAAGTGTTTCTATTTTAATGTGGAAAGACTTCATCGACAAGTCTAATCAAACCGCATTGTTTACACAATGCACTGTCCACAAATAACATTTGGTTTAATGCAATAAAATGTACATTACACCTGACTAAAATGAAATTATTTGCATAGGTATGAACTGAAAACTGCACTACTGTGTACTGAGTTGGAATGAGAATACTGTACATGTTTTAGCTTGTTTTTTTCTGCAGCTCTTGTTGCAGTAAGGATGCTGCTCCATTCAAGTGTAAGTATATTTAGGCTAGAATTTAGATCAATTTTAAAAGCGTTGCAAGATGAAAATGTCAAATTGGTAGGTGTTTTGGGTGTAGCGGCATATCTATTGCCAGATTTTAAGGAATAAAGAACATTCTAAAAATAGTGACTTGAGGAGTTGCACTATTTTTGGAATTTTGCGTATCGTTCACAATGATAAAGACAAGAATGCGCATCCTTTTTTTTTTTTACGATCCTAAAGATGATGAAAAACACTTGCAAAATGCGTCTAATCTACCGATGTAGCGTTAAACAGTCTAAAACTTCAAAACCCTTCAACTTTGTATTTGTGTGTGTGTTTATATAGATATATAATCTATATATACATATGGAGGTGGCGACTTGTCCCAGGGTGTACCTCACCTTGCACCCAAGTGCAGCTGGAATGGGATCCAGCACCCCCTGTCAACCCGAGCGAGACAAGTAGTAAAAAATGGATGGATAGTTATATAATCTCTCGGACACGTTCATAAGAACATGTTCAATATTTACCATATTTTTTATGCATTACCGGAACTTTTCTTCTGCGCATTTCTTTCAATAGCGTCGCACCTGCGGCAAAACGTGTTAAATAAATAAAATGATAAATGGGTTATACTTGTATAGCGCTTTTCTACCTTCAAGGTACTCAAAGCGCTTTGACAGTATTTCCACATTCACCCATTCACACACTGATGGCGGGAGCTGCCATGCAAGGCGCTAACCAGCAGCCATCAGGACCAGGGGTGAAGTGTCTTGCCCAAAGACACAACGGACGTGACTAGAATGGTAGAAGGTGGGGATTGAACCCCAGTAACCAGCAACCCTCCGATTGCTGGCACGGCCACTCTACCAACTTCGCCACGCCGTGTTCCTACTTCTGTGTTCTAATCATGGCAGACTTGGTTAACTGAAAACAGACAATTTTTGAACAAATGAGTATTCACATCCTTATCTTTTTCTAAGATGAATATGCGGAGGATGAAGTGCTGTATATAGAAGCGTGCACGAACAGAGGGTAAAATTTAGGAGCAGAGAGTAAGGTTGGTGTGACTTGCGGGCATAAATATGGAACTTGGAGTCAGGCTATGCGGACTATATGTAGTGCTTACCCAAAGTAAACTTGAAAAATGTTGAAACAGATACACATGATACTTGTTGAGCTAGCTGTGTACAAACAAAACATGAAATGTGGGTTAATACTTTACAGATACTGTAATATGATCATGTATTCAGTCAATACAAATTTGGTGTCCTATCGCAATGTTTATTACAAACTCAAAAGCTATCTTACGGCTAAGTCCTTAGCATGCTGTCCCAAGACGATAGAGCTCAGTGTTCGCTCCTGCAATAACAAAGTCGCTACAGCTTGGTTATTATACAGGTTACTAAACGTAAATTAAGTATTGTTAACCTTTTTTGGATTGCCCCCATTTTAGCTGCATTGCCAGTCAAGAACAAGTCTCTTTACGAATTAGAATGCATAAAAAAAGTCTTGTCTCATTAAGATTGTGAACGATAGGCACAATTCCAAAAGAGTGCAGTTCCCCTTCGTTCCATCGTCTTGGTGTCTAAGTGTGACCGTTTAAAAAGGGCAGGCTAAAATTGGTCCCTGACAATGTCTAAAAAAAAATTTACAATTGAAATATATTGCACTCTGCGTTTTCTTTGTCAGCTATACCTAAAGCTAAGATGCTTATCTTGACCAACAATGGATTTGTTTTTAACATCACTAATGCATGAAGTATTAAAGTGCCCCCTTTCCCCTGTATGCTAAATCTATATTGGTTTGTGAATATCTATCCATCTTCTACCGCTTGTCCCTTTTCGGGGTCGCGGGGAGTGCTAGAGCCTAACTGTATGTTAGTTACTGTACATTTTACAAAGCGGTTTTCACAAATGCTTAGCCGTGTTTCCCCAACTGTACCAAAAAATAACCAAAAATTGACGTTAAAGCAATGTAGGTACATACAAACTGATAATGGCGTACCGTTACACCCCTGCACTGAGTATTCGGATCCTTTAATGGGTAATGGTTTGAAAGACTTCAGGCAGCCCTTGTAGTGTTTTGTGGCTACAAAGTAGGCCCATGCATGTAGTTTCATCATAAGTGCTTGGTTCTAAAATGCAAGACTTGCTCAAGAGTAAGTTATGTGCGTATGCAGCGCAATACGTTGACACATAGCCACACTGAGGAAGTAGAATGTAAACAAATGCCGCCTGGAGTTGACAAACTTACAGCTTATGAAGATGTACAAGTGGTCTGGTCAATGATGAGTCATTTGGTTCTACTGATTATAACTGAAGTTAACTCGCAGCGCACTGAGACACTCAGACCACTGGAGATTCTGCATATTTTCCCAAGAATTGCCACTTCGGTATATGTGAAACTTTCTGTCTTTCTGTTTTACCAGGCAATTATTAAAAATTAAAGTACCAATGATTGTCACACACACACTAGATGTGGTGAAATTTGTGGGGATCCTAACCTGATGGCTTTCAGTGGGCAGTTTATGGAAAAGGTTGGTGTTAAGGAAACTTGGATTCCAAGCAATACATTTAGTTACATATGCTCAAATGTTAAATTCTGTTTTTGCACAGGTTCTGAAAGGCATTTGGAGTATCTACGCTGCAATCATCCTTAAAGCTATTTATGTTATCAAATGTGCTGAATAATAAAAAAAAAAATGGTTGAACTCTTGTTTTGACAAGTTATTTTTAATGTATTTTCATTGTCTTAAGTTTTGTAGAACCTAACCATTTGGAGAACTAGCAATCATCATTTGTAATCTTCAGGCAATCGTAAATATGCTAATTTAGAAGTAAAGTGGCTGTAACATTTACAGATTCCGTGAGGGCATGAACATACCACATGCAGGCACATGAGGTTTTAGTGTTCGCTAATAGCAATATGGATAGTTGGCTATCTCTGAATGCATGTTCTATCACATGACTCCAGATTGTAATTCTCTTGAACTGTATTTGTGTGCACGCGCTTCTGACGCGAACGTGTTGAGACCTGGTGAGTGACCGCTGTAAACAATCATTTTATTTGGGCCGTAAAAATTAATTTCATAAACTAATTGTGAAATGTATAGACAATTGTCAAATGTTCTGTTAAATCAATAATCGTAACATAAGCTAGCCGGTGGTATGTGTTTTGCTTAAAAATGTTAATATGAGTTTGCAAACAGCACCTTTTAAGGTTACTGAAATGATACGTTAATAAAATACTTCAACTGGAAAATCCATTTGTAGAAAAAAAAAAAGTTGTACAAAAGGGAGGCAAACTGGTGTAAAACGTAAGTTTTATTTTGAAAGTCTATCGTGGACCGGTAATCTACCCTCTTTGTTCTGTTTCCCTAATGTACATTCGAGGTAACAAGCAAGATCTATCCTCTCCACTGCAAGCGTTATTCCATTTGAAATCTAGATCAAAATTATTTGTGGGCCAATGACGCGACATCCCGATGTTTGGGCTTTGTCAACTGGGTGGAGTTGCAGGAATGCAAGCTAACGATCCAGAGCTAGCAGTGACACTGCTAACGTCGACGGAGGTGATCTCTTCTTTTATTGCAAGATTATGTATAGTTTTGAGCGCTTGTGATTTGTCATTTACCTAGATTTTATAGCAGATGTTATGCGATATGCCTTACATTAGTCTTAAACTTTGTATCGTATCAAATTAGCTAATGTTCTCGAGATCCAGTAGACCCGAGCAGCGTTAGCTGCCCCAAACTGTCTACGTGGGAAGGACGATGTCAAGCCTTGAAAGCCTTGTTTTCTCTTTCACAGGTACATGGAGTGAACTAACTCCGGGAAATTCGGACAAGTTTGCTGAACAATCACGTCGGCTATATGACATTAAAACGTCAAATCAAGCAACATATGGAAACCAGAGGTGTAACTAATAAATGCTGTATGGTGTAGACCAAAGTAATGCAACAACAGAAGCCCGCTGATATTTTTGTATTACCTGGACTGACAGTCTACGTGTGCTTTTCCAATAAGCTTACTAACAAGTAAGGCAAGAGAAGCTAATAAGTTTTCAGTATTAAAAGAGAAACTATGACCGCTGTGGTCGGAAGAGCATGGGGGTGGGTTCGCTCCTGGGGCAGCAGCAGTAGTGCTGTGTCTGACAAAACCACAATGAAGGAAGTTGAAAACAATAGGGCGAGTGGCACCACCGAATGTACTGTCAGTTTAAAAACTTGGACCTCTTGGTTTTGGGGAGGATGGAATCGACAAAAAGAACAAATTAGTCCTGTAGAGGACGAGTATTGGGAGGCTCCAGAGAAACTTCAGCCTGTGGAAATTGAAGAACTCTGGGCAGGGAAAAAAGAGCCAACTGTTCAACATGTTCCAAAATGGTGGAATAAATACCTTCCGACGTCGTACCTTCCTTGGACAGAGAAAACACTACCAAGTGGACTCAGGAAAAGAAAATGCCACATCAGCAAAACCGATCGGGATATTGATGGGGACTTTTCAGACTACAAAACACCTCCTCCATCCCCAACACCACTTTCCCGGCTGACTTCACCTTTCAGACTCTTTGTGCACAACCAACATGTGGAATTGTACCCAGAGCACTATGAAATTTGCTTTAACTTCCTCCGCCACCTGTTTGACCTGTTTGTGGTGGGATTCCTGTGGATTGTGTCACCTCCTGTCAAGCTGATCTTGGAGATTGTGGGCATCCAGGGACCACTGAAGCTTTGGCTACATGGCATGGCAATGTTTTTTGTGTCCACTGTGGGAATGGCTGGACTACTTTGGCTGATCCAGGAGCATCTCCCTGAGTTTGCGTTGATTTACGGCATTGTGCAAGCCTTAGTGATCTCTGTCAGCTTAAAAAAGAGTGTGCTCTTTGGAATGGAAGAAGAACAAACCGTGGTGGAGGTGGAGAACAGAGAAACTGAATTGACAGATGAAGACAAAAAAGAAAAGCTCATCTGATCAAAAGACAAGACAAAGACAACTTAAAGCTTCTGGTAAGCCTTATTTAATTATCTTATATGTCTTCCAATGATCTTTAAACCATTTCAGCGAAGTTACAAAAAATATGTTGTCTATATTTTATGTCATAAGATAAGGTAAGAGTTGCCAGCTACTCTCTATGGAACAGATGTCAAACTCAAGGCCCGGGGTCCAAATCTTTTGTATGGCCTGGAAATAATATTATAATATATTAATATGTGTCAATAGAGTATATTTGCTTAACAAATGTATTCATTCTTTTTTTTAACCGTATATTACTGTAAACTGAAAAAGGGTAGCGCATATTTTTGATGGTAACAAACCGGGGAAAAAAAAACACTGGTACCGTTTTTACATTTACAGTAAGATGTTGGGGGGAAAAAACAACCCTTTTTCCTCCAGTAACATTTCAGGAACTGCATTGCCAGATTTGTTGCTGTGAAATCTACATATTCTTTTTTTACAGTGTGCTTTAAAATTATATATAATAAGAATAAGCGGTAGAAAATGGATGGATGGAATCAAATGCAAAGGCAAATTAATACATTATTGACCTGCTCAGTGGCCTTGTGGTTAGAGTGTCCGCCCTGAGACTTGAAGGTCGTGAGTTCAAACCAAAGACTATAAAAATGGGACCCGTTGTCTCCCTGGTTGGCACTCAGCATCAGGGGTTGGAAATGGATGTGGGGGTTAAATCACCAAAATGATTCCCGAGCGCAGCCACCGCTGCTGCTCACTCCTCCCCTCACCTTCCAAGGGGTGAACACGAGGATGGGTCAAATGCAGAGGATAATTTCACCACACCTAGTGTGTGTGTGTGACTTTAACTTTTTAACTTTAACTGTCATTAGAGGCTTTCTGAGGGTAGCCATAACTGGGATGTGGCCCTTAACGAAGACAATTTTGACACCCCTGCTTTATGGGAAGCGCGCCTCATACTGTATTGTTTAAAGGAGCCCCATTATGTAAAATCAACTTTTTTTACCAATTAGTACGTGCTGTATTTGGTATATAAATAAGTCCCAAAATTTTTAAATCAAACTGACGCATTGTGGAAATATTTGTAATATAATCTTGCCTTCCTATACTTCCGCCAAACAAACTTTTTGGAATGTGCACAATTAGTGACGTCACAAATTGGGAAAATATATGTACCCAGAGTGCTTTGCGTGCGTCCACCATTGTTGTCCGTGTTGTAGTCAATAAGCTCTTTTATTTTCTCTATCTTGTGTGGGGTAGATAAGCTCATACATGCTCATGCGTCCTCCGCTGTTGCCATTTCAAATATAAAGTAGCGCGATGACTGGGAGAAGACGCAGTTGAAGTGGAGGCAGTAAATAAGACCACCCATAAAACGGCGCATCCTGAAGACACGGTCAGAAAGCAGCTGGAAAACGGTTTGTAAAACATAATCTATGCAAAATTTTGACTAAACCACCATTACATGTTATGTAGACCACAAGAAAAGTGTTTAAAATGTAGGAAAAAAATCAATATATGACTCCTTTAAGTTGTTTTCTCACATAATGGCCACCACTCCAAAGCCACACTGTTGTTTTGTTTACTTTGAAGTTAGGGTCCAGACCTCCACGTGTTAGATGAATTTCCATGAAGTAGGGATGAGATTTATTTTATGATTTATATTAGGGCTGTCAAATTTAACGCGCCAACACATGCGATTTTCCTTGGACCGATATTGTTTCCCATGTACATCAATGATATTACCATGGTTTCCAAACTGTTTAAAAGTATTTTATTTGGGGACAACACAACCTTATTTTCCATCCACCCATTTTCTACCGCTTGTCCCGTTTGGGACCGCGGGGGGTGCTGGAGCCTATCTCAGCTGCATTCGGGTGGAAGGCGGTGTACACCCAGGACAAGTCGCCACCTCATCGCAGGGCCAACACATATAGAGAGACAACATTCACACTCACATTCACACACTAATTCCAATTTAGTGTTGTTCATTTTGCAAAATTGAATGGCTTAGTTGCTCAGAGAGCAAATGTTTTTATAAGAGTAGATTGGGGTATGTCATTTCTTAATGGGGAAATACCTTAAAGGGGAACTGCACTTCTTTTGGAATTTTGCCTAGCGTTCACAATCATTATGAGAGACATGACAATGGATGTTATTTTTGATTGCATTTTAGATATTAAATAAATGCGATCAAAAGTCAGCTTACAATGGAGCCTATGGGAGTTGCGCCTAAAAAAAATTCTTAAACCCTTAAAAATATATCCTAACACCTCCATAAAGGTTTTATATACATTATGTTAGTATATATGTAATAATAGCATCTAATATTTGTGTATTTTAAAACATTTGAAGCATACACGGCTAATCCATTATTATTATTATTATTTCCTTTTTTTTTTCCATCACTGATTATTACTCACTGCAGAGTTAATGAGAGCCAGCAAACATAATAAAACATCACCTTCTGTGCAACGTCTGCTGTCTTTAGGATGTTCATATATTCCCATTTAGATGAAAAAGACCACAATGCTCGCGAAGAAACGGGGTGGGGGTGGGGGACCAAGTATCTCTTTGTGTAGTTTAAGGCTGCAGCTAACGATTATTTTTCTATCGATTAATCCATAGATTATTTTTTCGATTAATCGGTTAATCTATAGATTATTTTTTTTCCGATTAATCTATAGATTATTTTCCCTTTTACCGACTATTTTTTTATTTAAAATGAAGATGAAAAAATGAATGTAGGCCAGTTTTTTCAAAAGGCATGGCTTTTATTTACAAAAAAAAAGAAGTATGGCCACTCAGTCAACATTGACAACAACATGACAAAATATTCTGTAACAATGTAAACATTTAAAACTTTTAACATTTAACAAAATTAAAAGTAGCTTATTTGCTTTTTAATGTGCAAATATAAAAGTAAACATCCAGTGCAAATCTTAATATTCTGCAATAGTATAAGCATTTCAAAAGTAAAAGTATTGCTTATTTTGCTTTAGAATGTGCAAAAATAAAGATAAACATCCAATACAAAAAAGTGCAAAACGAAATATTCTGTAACAACAGTGTAAACATTTCAACAAAAGTGAAAGTATTGCTTATTTGCTAAAATGTGCAAAAATAAAGATAAACATCCAATACAAAAAAGTGCCAATCTAAATATTCTGGAGCACTGTAAACATTAAGTATTGCTTTTAAAATGTGCAAAATAAACATCCAGTCCAACACAGTACACAATAACCAATTCTACTCATTCCAGTGAGTGACTAACAGTTGTAATGAAGAAAGGTTAGCATGTCTACATGCTCTGGTTCTTTTCTTGTTTACAATATTCCCAGCAGCTGAAAATAGGCGCTCAGAAGGGGTCGATGTGGCTGGAACTGAGAGGTAATTAGCCTTCACCTCAAGCCAGGACTGCGAGTGAGCTGAGCTGCAGTTTAAGTTTCTAGAAGGTCAACGGGCTCATAGTGATGTTACTAGTAGTTGACTGAGAGGTGTTTATTATCATTTGGGGAGAGTCCGCTGCCTGATGCTCACCTGCTAAACACCTATCTGCTCAACGCTGAAGCACTGACTACATGCGCTCTGATACGCACTGCTGATTGGCTGGTAACGTTTTGAATACGCACTGTGATTGACTGTTAGCGCTTTCTGTGTACCAATCAGATGGTTGTGTGGGTGGGACAATGCTGCGTGCTGAGACAGAGGCAGAAGGAGCAAAGCAGCTTGTTAAGACTTTAGCTTTAGCTTAGAAACTCGTTCGGTACACCCCCATACCGAATCGAAAGCACCGTACCAAAACGGTTCGATACAAAACACGTACTGTTACACCCCTAGCAGATACAAATGACACATTCATGTTTTTGTGTAATGATGACAACGTATGCTCACGCGGACGATTGACTAGTTGATGGTTGATGGTTTACTTTTCTAATGTTCGTTCATAGCCGTTGTGCTGCTATGATAGGCCATTTCCGCTCGACACAGTGTGCATACAACAACATTATTAGGCCGTGTATTGAAATACTCCCACACTTTTGACGACTTTTGGCGTGCTTTTCCCCCCTCGCTCGCACCGTCTGCTTTGCGCTCCGCCATGACGGTAGTGTGACGTAAATATGCGACGCGTCGACGCACAAAAATGGCGTTGACGTATTTACGTAACTGATGACGTCGACTACGTCGACACGTCGTTTCAGCCTTAGTGTAGTTCTCACCATCTCCGGGTCCTAAATGGCTGTCAAAGTGTACCAACACATCAGAATACGGCCTCAGACTTCTTCTGTCTAGGTGAGATGCATGATTTATGATCTACAATAAACTTCCAGGGAGCAATGAAGCAAGGAAACACCTCGCCAGTTGATCATGTTGAAATTGTACACAGGTTTGTGATCACAGCACTGGTATAAATAGGTGTCTGCGTTAGCGCTTATAATAACAATATCAGTAACACTTGGTTAATTCAAATCACAAAATGTAAATGGAGTATTGTTAGAAGTTTTTGAATGGTTATTTAATGGATTTTATTGGTGAAATAGAGGAGCTCCCATTGGCTCCGCTGTAAGCGGACTTTTATTTACATTTATTTAATTTTTAGAATGCATTAAATAAAATCAATCTCTTGTAATGTCTTTTATAATGATTGTGAATTATTCCAAAAATAGTGCAGTACCCCTTAATGTGTCTTGTTTTCATTTTAGCATTTAAGCTCGCGAGCTGGCGCCAGTCAGTCCGTGAGTTTATCAAAGTGCAAATATTAACGTCAGTTTTTCGATAAATTTTATTTAAAACAGTAATACTAACCATCAGGAGTTTTACTGCAGTTATCATTATTACCGTTTATCGTTACATCCCTACTTACTTAAACTCTGAAACGCATTCTGTTCACTTAAACTTAGTAGTTGATGTTAAAGTATAATGAGGCCTGCTTGTAGCTTAAATGTAAGACTTTACTTTCAATTACTCCTAACAGACAGACAGGAGCTAGAAGAAGCTTTGATATTTAGGTTGAGTTACCACAGAAAATACACTGTGAAATTCTTCACATGGTGTGAAACCAACTGTAATTACTGACACTGAAAGAGAAGGATTGTTCTTGCAGACCTACTGCAGTTTTTCAAACTCCTTCAAGTTGGATGGGAAACGTTGGTTTTTATCCAGGAAGTTTCTGTACATTGCTGCATTCATCTTTTTCTTTTTCTTTACTAGTATCCCAATTCCTGCCGCTAAAACTTACCCACAGCATGATGCTGCCACCACCATGCTTCACTGTCGGGATGGTATTGGCCCTGTGATGAGCGGTGCCTGGTTTCCTCCTAACATGATGCCTGGCATTCACACCATAGAGTTTAATCTTTGTCTCATAAGACCAAATAAATTTGTTTCTCATGGTCTGAGAGTCTTTCACTTGCATTTTGGCAACATTTTACGAAGAAATGGCTTTCCTCTGGACACTATACCATACAGGCCTGATTGGTAGTTTGCTGCGGAGATCAGAATCAGAATCAGAATCAGAATAGTTTTATTGCCATTGTTTGAGAACGGGTTCACAAACTAGGAATTTTTCTTGGTGCAAACGTGCGACATAAAACACATATAACACATATTTGGTAATAAAAAGAGCTGTAACTGAGCTATCAGATAGACTTAGAAGGAATTCAAGGAGCTACTGTTAGGAGTTATTGTTCATTTGCCTGATGGCCGAGGGGAAAAAACTGTTCAGGTGGCGGGAGGTGTGGGTCTGGATGGAGCGTAGTCTCCTGCCTGAGGGGAGAGGGGAGAATAGTGTGTGTCCAGGGTGAGAAGAGTCAGCTGTGATCCGACCCACACGCCTCCTGGTCCTGGAGGAGAACAAGTCCTGGAGGGATGGGAGCTTGCAGCCAATCACCTTCTCAGCAGCACGTACGATGCGCTGCAGTCTATTCTTATCCTGGACTGTGGCGCCGGGGAACCACACTGTGATGGAGGAGGTCAGGATGGACTCTATGATGGCTGAGTAAAACTGCACCAGCATCTCGGTCGGCACCTTAAGATGCCGACCGAGATGGTTGTCCTTCTGGAAGTTTCTCCTTAAAGGTTCACTTAAACCTATGTAGATGATGTTAAAACCTAATGAGGCCTGCTTGTGGCTTGAATGTAAGACTTTAATTTCAATTACCCCTAACAGACAGACAGGAGCTTAGAACAGCTTTGATATTTAGGTTGGGTTACCATAGAAAATGCACTGAATTTTTTTACATGGTGTAAAATCAACTGTAATTACTGACACTGAAGATTTCCTCCAAACATGACGCCTGGCATTCACACCAAAGAGTTTAATCTTTGTCTCATAAGACCAAAGACATTTGTTCCTCATGGTCAGAGAGTCTTTCGCACTATACAGGCCTGATTGGTGGTTTGCTGCGGAGATGGTTGTCCTTCTGGAAGGTTCTCCTCTCTCCACAGAGGAATGCTGTAGCTCTGACAGGGTGACTATCAGGTTGTTGGTCGCCTTGGGGCGGCATGGCTCGGTTGGTAGAGCAGCCATGCCAGCAACTTGAGGGTTGTAGGTTCGATTTCCGCTTCCGTCATCCTTGTCACTGCCATTGTGTCCTTTGGCAAGTTACTTTATCCACCTGCTCCCAGTGCCACCCACACTAGTTTAAATGTAGCTTAAATATGTAGATAAAGGGTTTTACTATGTAAAGCACTTTGCGTCTCTAGAGAAAAAAAAGCACTATATAAATATAATTCACTTCACCTCCCTGACTAGACTAAGATGAATGCAGCAATGTACGGAGACATCTTGGAGGAAAACCAACACTTCCTATCCAATCTGATGGCGCTTGAGAGGTGGTGCACAGAGGAATTGGTGAAACGTCCCAAAGATAGGCGTGCCAGACTTAAAGGCCTACTGAAACCCACTACTACCGACCACGCAGTCTGATACTTTATATATCAATGATGAAATCTTAACATTGCAACACATGCCAATACGGCCGCGTTAACTTATAAAGTGCAATTTTAAATTTCCCGCTAAACTTCCGGTTGGAAACGTCTATGTATGATGACGTATGCGCGTGACGTCACAACGGCAACGGAAGTATTCGTATCCAATGTGTCACCATACAAACTGCTCTGTTTTCATCAAACAATTCCACAGTATTCTGGACATCTGTGTTGGTGAATCTTTTGCAATTTGTTTAATGAACAATGGAGATTGCAAAGAAGAAAGTTGTAGGTGGGATCGGTGTATTAGCGGCTGGCTGTAGCAACACAACAAAGAGGACTTACTTGGATAGCAGACATCTGTGATCGGGTGAAGTCCTTCGTCGTGCCGTCGATCGCTGGAACGCAGGTGAGCACGGGTGTTGATGAGCAGATGAGGGCTGGCTGGTAGAGGTGGAGCGCTAATGTTTTTATCATAGCTCTGTGAGGTCCGGTTGCTAAGTTAGCTTCAGCGTCGTTAGCAACAGCATTGTTAAGCTTTGCCAGGCTGAGAATTATTAACCGTGTAGTTACATGTCCATGGTTTAATAGTATTGTTGATCTCTGTCTATCCTTCCAGTCAGGGATTTATTTATTTTGTTTCTATCTGCATTTGAGCCAGATGCTATCACGTTAGCTCAGCAGCTAAAGAGCTTCGCTGATGTATTGTCGTGGAGATAAAAGTCACTGTGAATGTCCATTTCGCGTTCTCGACTCTCATTTTCAAGAGGATATAGTATCCGAGGTGGTTTAAAATACAAATCCGTGATCCACAATAGAAAAAGGAGAGTGTGTGGAATCCAATGAGACCTTGTACCTAAGTTACGGTCAGAGCGAAAAAAGATACACCCTGCACTGCCTCACTAGTTCTTCACTCTAACGTTCCTCATCCACAAATCTTTCATCCTCGCTCAAATTAATGGGGTAATCGTCGCTTTCTCAGGCCGAATCTCTCTCGCTCCATTGTAAACAACGGGGAATTGTGAGGAATCCTTCCTCCTGTGACGTCACGCTACTTCCGGTATAGGCAAGGCTTTTTTTTTTATCAGCGACCAAAAGTTGCGAACTTTATCGTCGTTGTTCTATACTAAATCCTTTCAGCAAAAATATGGCAATATCGCGAAATGATCAAGTATGACACATAGAATGGATCTGCTATCCCCGTTTAAATAAAAAAAAATAATTTCAGTAGGCCTTTAAGGCTATAATTGCTGCCAAATGGGATTTTTTTTTAGTTAAAATAAAAAAACTTTGCACATTGCCTGTAGAATTTTAAGGACAAAAATTAATTCATGCCATTTTGTAATTAGACTGTAACATGGCAAAATGTGGCATAAGTGAAGCGCTGTAAATACTTTCTGGATGCACTGTATACAAGAAGAACTTTTGTGCTCTGTTGGTGTGTAGCAGTCAAGCGTACCAATCCATAAATTGACGGTGTCCATATCGAGGGTAGAAATAGTATGAGTGATTAGATCATTGGCGTTGTTAGGCCTATTTTAGGGGGGCTTTAGCGACCACTGAAATATTCTTAAGCCACCCTAAATAATTTGGTGTGATTATTTTCTATTGAAATTGTTCTTTATTAAACAAAATAGCTGAAAAATTCAACAAAAATTTGCAGGAATATGAGTTTAAATAAATAATCTAATCTGTCATTATTCACTTTGATTATAAATCGCAGCAGAATTAAGACTTAGACTTAGACTTAGACAAACTTTAATGATCCACAAGGGAAATTGTTCAACACAGTTGCTCAGTTACAATGATGGAAAGTGTAAGGATGGAAAGGACAATCCAGGTATAAATAGACTAATATAGCGATAAAAAAAAATCTAACATATATATAAATATATACATAATATGTGTACAAAATTATATATATACAGATATATTATGTCTATAACATATATACAATATAAAGCAATGACCATGTACAATATTACAGTATAAACAGTATATGTGACAGCAGCAGCATAAAATAGAGAGTAGATTCCTCAGGAATGTCAGGAAATTGAAAATAGACATTATAAACATTATAAACAAAGAGAAGTAGCTAACATGTCAGGTGTCAGGTAATAGGCAGATGTCATCTATTGCTGTATGGCGAGTGATTATACAGCTGGATGGAGTGTGGAATGAAGGAGTTCTTGAATCGCACAGTGCGGGAAGGAAGTTGAAGGAGCCTGTTGGAGTATGAGCTCTGCTGTCCCTTAATTGTCAGGTGGAGTGGGTGGGCAGGATTGTCCATGATGTTGAGCAGTTTGTCCAGTTTCCTCCTATCCCTCACTGACACAAACGCCTCCAACAGCGTGCCAATAGTTTGGCCGGCTTTCCGGATCAGTTTATCAATCCGGTTTGAGTCCCTTTTGCTGGTGCTGCTCCCCCAACCAACCACTGCAAAATACAGTGCACTGACCACAACAGACTGATAAAATATCTCCAACAGCTTGCTGCACACATTGAAGGACCTAAGCTTCCTCCGAAAAAAGAGTCTGCTCATGCCCTTCTTGTAAACAGCTTTGCAGTTGTCCTTCCAGTCCAGTCTGCTGTTCAAGTGGACTCCCAAGTACTTGTACTGCTCCACTACTGCCACCTCCCGGCCCTGGATCTTGATGGGCTCCACCCGGGTCACTCTTTTCCTGAAGTCGATGACCAGCTTCTTGGTCTTGTCCACATTAAGGACCAGATGGTTCGCCTGAGACCACTCCACAAAGTCAGCGATCAGTGTCCTGTACTCCAATTCCTGTCCCTCTCTGATACACCCGACCACAGCAGAGTCGTCAGAGTATTTCTGCAGGTGGCAGGACCTGGAACTATACTGGAAGTCTGAGGTGTACAGAGTGAACAGGAAAGGCTACGTTTAGTGCGTTCACAACAACGCAGGGTAGGATGTCCAATTCAGATTTTTTTTTGTCAAATCTGATCTTTTTATGTAGTCGTTCACATTACAGAAAAAATATGTGTCCAGACTCTAATGTGAATGCAACATTATTTTCGCCTGTTTCTGCTAATTTGTCAACTAATTTATTTTGTATATGCCTATTTCGGTGAATAATGATGATGCTTATGATAAGTATCATTTGCCATTATGCGACCGGAGCGCGGGAGAGTGCACACTGAAGTCGCATCATAACACTGATAGATTTGTAATATAAAACTCATAATAATAATGTCAATAATATTGCTGACAGGAAAATAACTGCCATACCATACGATAAGCAAATCACACTACTACAGCTTTGCAGTATAGGTGTGCTACTTAAACTTAAAGAATGTAGTTTAATAGCCGTATAAGTATTTTGGGAGCTCTAAAGACTGGATGCACTGACAGATTCATAGTCAAAAAGGTGGAGTTCTATGGGTGTTTTTTTTATCTTCACTTTTACCGTTTTCACCATAAATGGCAGGTTAGTGTGATAGTTCATATCACCCATCCCTACTGGCCAGGTGTGTCCTGTGGGCCTTGAATTTGACACCTGTGGTATAAATACCTTAAATTACCGTTACAGTAATTACAGGAAACTAACAATATTGCTTTTCAACCATTTCAATTTCTTTAGTCTTTGCTGTGTAATTATAATGCAGTAACAACAAGTTGTAAGCAAAAAAAAATCTTGCAAATGCAGAAATTCTGAATCAAAGAGGTTTACCATGAATTGATTATGTGGACCCCGACTTAAACAAGTTGAAAAACTTATTCGGGTGTTACCATTTAGTGGTCAATTGTACGGAATATGTACTGAACTGTGCAATCTACTAATAAAAGTTTCAATCAATCAATCAAAGTGCACAGACAACATATGTGGACATCCAGCCCGTGTTTTCCAGGCAAGAGCATTTCTTTGCACCAGAACCTCCTCTGTTTTCAGGACTACTCTGTAGTGCTGTGCAAGTTCATTTACACTGCTATCATCTGTGTAATGTTTCCCTGTTTGCAAGTTGCCTGCTTGCTTTTCCATCTCATGCTTAGTAAAGATGACTTCAACCATTTACAAACCCCGTTTCCATATGAGTTGGGAAATTGTGTTAGATGTGAATATAAACGGAATACAATGATTTGCAAACAATTTTCAACCCATATTCAGTTGAATATGCTACAAAGACAACATATTTGATGTTCAAACTGATAAAACTTTTTTTTTTTGCAAATAATCATTAACTTAGAATTTGATGCCAGCAACACGTGACAAAGAAGTTGGGAAAGGTGGCAATAAATACTGATAAAGTTGAGGAATGCTCATCAAACACTTATTTGGAACATCCCACAGGTGAACAGGCAAATTGGGAACAGGTGGGTGCCATGATTGGGTATAAAAGTAGATTCCATGAAATGCTTGTCATTCACAAACAAGGATGGGGCGAGGGTCACCACTTTGTCAACAAATGCGTGAGCAAATTGTTGAACATCCATCCATCCATTTTCTACCGCTTATCCCTTTTGGGGTCGCGGGGGGCGCTGGAGCCTTTCTCAGCTACAATCGGGCGGAAGGCGGGGTACACCCTGGACAAGTCGCCACTTCACCGCAGGGCCAACACAGATAGATTTGCAAATCATTATATTCCGTTTATATTTACATCCAACACAATTTCCCAACTCATATGGAAACGGGGTTTGTAGATGTATGTATTCAGTGTTAGTTTTGTAATTCTAATACAGTGCCAAAAAGTTGTGAGCAAAAAGATCTTGCAAGGGCAAAAAAAAATGTTCTCGCACGCTCGCATCACAGGGTTAGGCTAAGGCTAAGCCCACCCTGTTCTTCAAACCAAGTGACGCCCCTGGATTAGAGCAATATTTGTATTGCTCCACGCTGCAGAGTACGCTGCTCCAGCTTGGTGCAGAAGTGTGCACACACGAAAGCTTGACCCCAGACTCAATGACACACTGAGGACTCAATGGCTGCCAGCGGCCTTCCTCATCAGAGCTCCTGCCTGTGCTGATGGTAGTTTTTGCTTTTGTTTAGTTATTGTGTACTATTTACTTTATTTGCCTCAAACAATTGTATCAAATAAAAGAAAATAAGGAAGTAACTTGAATATTGCGCTGATTTTGTTACACTGTCAATATCACTCACCATAAATAAATACATATTTACAGTTAATACGTTATTGGTATCGGCCGATCTCACGTATGGATGATCAGAATCAGTAGGGTAAAAACCCTAATAAGTACATCCCTAATGAAAATTGATTTAAATTGTGTCATATTACAAATACAATGTTACTTCAAATTTAGAATAATAAGTGATGACTGCTTATTTAGTGAGACAAAAATGCATGAAAAAGAAAAAAAATAGAAAGAAAAAATAATTGCTTTATAATCGAATTGTAACCCTTAAATCCTAATCTAATCTGGAGGTGCCCAAAGATTTCCACCCCTACCTAACAGCATGGCCATGTTCAGTCTGTAAAACCAATGTTCATTTTTAGCAAACCTTGTTAATTTTTTATGAAGGTTAAAAAAAAAAAGGAGTCTGTTTCGGGTGAGGCAATAATTTAAGTGGACACCACACTTACCAGTGAATTTAGTCCTTGCAATTATTTGTCACAATTTCAAGAATTCTAATGACTAAAATGACTAAATACCGGTTTAGTTTTGGTTGGTCGTGGGTTTTCAAGTCAGCTGTCTTCCGAATCTACATTAACTGTACACAGTTTTATCTTTTTCAGATGTCGATGCACCATACATCATGGAGGACATTACAACAGGAGCAGACTTTCACGCACCACTCTGTCAAGCCGCTGGGCTTAAAATTGTATTGTACATTTGTTACGAGTGCAATTGAAAACTTTATTCTTCTGTTTTCAGAGCCATCTCTTATACACTTATTTTATAGCAGGATGACAGTGAAAAGTGGACAATCCACCACTATAATCAAAAGTAAAACTATTTGGAAAACTGTTCAAATGTTTTTGAAATACCCCCAAAGCCATAGACTTCTGGGACACTTTGTTGAAATTGTTAAAAGTGTTTCTTGACCGTCCTGTAATTTTCTTTGTTGCTATTGTGATTTGGACTGAAGCAGACTTCAAGGAGGATGACACAAAAGTTACAATGTTTGAGACATAACAATTATTAATCTTTTTACCAAAAGACACAAATGTGACCAGGATGACAAAATATTCAAAAAATAAAGGTTTTCTTTCAGCTATCTCACACTCTTTGTACTTTATTATTATTCAAGTGTTATGCACGTTTGGAAAAGACTGTTTAAGCAAACCAGAAGATTTGAAGCACAAACTACGTCATATATGTAACGCTAAGATGGTAAAGCTAGTACTATACAAAATAGTTGCTATAGACTAGTGATGTTCAGGTCATTACTGAAATATCGATACCAGATCTTTATACTCTAATATCGATACTTTAGTTATTTGATCAATAAATCAAAAGTTATTTATATAGCCCTCAATCACAAGTGTCTCAAAGGGCTGCAGAAGCCACGACATCCTCGGCTCAGATCCCACAATGTATATATTATTAACAGGAACACAGTGTGCTGTAGACAGGGAGACGAACAATCAGGAGTGCTGAAACAAGCTCGCTAGTTAGCATCATCTAGTTAGGTTACTTGTTGTCGCCTGTGTTCACTCTCCGAGCAACGTTGACGGCTTTCTACTTTGCTGTGTTGTACGTTGTTGGTGTGTCACTCTGCTAGGACAGAGTAACTGTGTGATGGGTGATCAGCCAAGAAGACGCCAACGAGGAATCATCAAACAAAAAGCTTTATTTGTTTTAGCGAGCCTCAGACTGGAACTGCAGCTTTCAGGAGAAGGAGTATGGGCCTGATTACTCTCCTCAAGGCAGTATATTAGGGCCTTTACTGTTCCTAATATACATAAACGACTTGTCATCGGCATGCGACTGTGAATTGTTCTTGTTTGCGGATGACTCGGCCTTGCTGGTATCAGACAGGGACAAGTCACAGGTGGAGAAAATCCTCAGTGCTGAACTCTAGAACTTGCACCTGGCTCGCTGACAACAAGCTATCCATACACTTGGGTAAAACGGAATCCATCCTGTTTGGGTCCCACATCAACCTTAAGAAAGTCAATGACTTCACTATAAAAGTGGGTGACATTGTTATCACCAGGAAAGATGAGGTCACCTACCTAGGTTCCATTCTAGAGGCTAATCTTTCCTGTGATAAAATGGCAACCAAGGTAATCAAAAAGGTCAACCAACGAACAAGATTTCTCTATAGAATCTCCTCTCTGGTCAACAAAAGCACCATGAGGATTCTGGCGGGAACTCTCGTTCAACCCTTTTTCGATTAGGCATGCACCTCCTGGTACCCTAGCACCTCCAAAACGCTCAAATCTAAACTCCAAACATCCCAGAACAAGCTAGTGAGATTACTTCTAGATCTCCACCCCAGATCCCACCTCACTCCTACCCACTTCTCCAAAGTGGGCTGGCTCAGGGTGGAGGACAGAGTAAAACAACTTGCACTGAGCCTAGTCTATAAAATCCGCTACACCTCCCTGATACCGAAGTACATGTCAAACTACTTCCTTAACGTAAATGACCGCCATAACCACAACACCAGGGGGAGCTCCACTAACCACGTTAAACCCAGATTCCGATCTAACGAAGGTCTTAACTCATTCTCTTTCTATGCCACATCAATGTGGAATGCGCTCCCAACAGGTATAAAAGAAAGGGCATCTCTATCCTCCTTCAAAACCGCAATAAAAGTACACCTACAGGCAGCTACAACCCTAAACTAACTAATCAAATGTAAACAATCAAATGCAGATACTTTTTCTTATGCCTCCTGATCTCTCTCTCTCTCTCTCTCTCTCTCTCTCTCTCTCTCTCTCTCTCTCTCTCTCTCTCTCTCTCTCTCTCTCTCTCTCTCTCTCTCTCTCTCTCTCTCTCTCTCTCTCTCTCTCTCTCTCTCTCTCTCTCTCTCTCTCTATGTCCACTACTTGCTGTACATATCCTACCAAGTCAGACCTACACTGTTCCAATATCCATTTCTCTGTTCTCAATTGTTGATGACTGATGATAACAACCAAACCCCCTCCACACCCCGGATTGTAAATAATGTAAATAATTAAATGTGATTATCTTGTGTGATGACTGTATTATGATGATAGTATATATCTGATAGTATACATCTGTATCATGAATCAATTTAAGTGGACCCCGACTTAAACAAGTTGAAAAACTTATTTGGGTGTTACCATTTAGTGGTCAATTGTACGGAATATGTACTTCACTGTGCAACCTACTAATAAAAGTCTCAATCAATCAATCAAAATGTCTTCTTGGACCACTGTCCTTAAATACCCTTTACACCAGGGGTCCCCAAACTACGGCCCACGGGCCGAATCCGGCCCGCCAGCGTCCAAAATCAGGCCTGCGGGAAGTCCCAAGTATAAAAAAAATAAATAAATCATTCTTATTTTTTCTTTTTTTTTTCTGTCTTTTCTTATCCACTTTGTACCGCTTGCTACTCACAGTGTCTCCTAGCCGCTCAGGCAAATCATATTGTCTAAAAATGCATTTTCTCATCGATAACGTGACATCATCGCGCGCGCGGAAAGTGCACTATATATATATATATATATATATATATATATATATATATATATATATATATATATATATATATATATATATATATATATATATATATATATAATATATCTAATATATATATATATATATATATATATATATATATATATATATATATATATATATATATATATATATATATATAATATATATATAAATTTTATGGCAGCAACACATTGCAAAAAAGTGGGCACAGGGGCATTTTTACCACTGTGTTACATGGCCTTTCCTTTTAACAACACTCAGTAAATGTTTGGGAATTGAGGAGACCAGTTTTTGAAGGTGGAATTTTTTCCCATTCTTGCTTGACGTACAGCTTAAGTTGTTCAACAGCCTCCGTTATTTATTATTATCCAGTATTTTAAGTTTCATATTGTGCCACATATTTTCAATGGGAGGCAGGTCTGGACTACAGGCAGGCCAGTCTAGTACCCGCACTCTTACTATGAAGCCACGCTGTTGTAACACGTGGCTTGGCATTGTCTTGCTGAAATAAGTAGGGGCGTCCATGATAACGTAGCTTGGATGGCAACATATGTTGCTCCAAAACTGTATGTACCTTTCAGAATTAATGGTGCCTTCACACATGGGGAAGTTACCCATGCCTTGGGCACTAATTACCCCATATCATCACAGATGCAGGCTTTTGAACTTTGCGCCAATAACAATCTGGATGGTTCTTTTCCTCTTTGGTCCGGAGGACACGACGTGCACAGTTTCCAAAAACAATTTGAAATGTAGACTCGTCAGACCACAGAAAACTTTTCCACATTACATCAGTCCATCTTAGATGAGCTCGGGCCCAGCGAAGCCGGCGGCGTTTCTGGGTGTTGTTGATGGTTTTGGCTTTGCATAGCAGAGTTCTAACTTGCACTTACGGATGTAGCGACAAACTGTAGTTACTGACAGTGGTTTTTTGAAGTGTTCCTGAGCCTACACTACCGTTCAAAAGTTTGGGGTCACATTGAAATGTCCTTATTTTTGAAGGGAAAGCACTGTACTTTTCAATGAAGATAACTTTAAACTTGTCTTAACTTTAAAGAAATACACTCTATACATTGCTAATGTGGTGAATGACTATTCCAGCTGCAATGTCTGGTTTTTGGTGCAATATCTACATAGGTGTATAGAGGCCCATTTCCAGCAACTATCACTCCAGTGTTCTAATGGTACAATGTGTCTGCTCATTGGCTCAGAAGGCTAATTGATGATTAGAAAACCCTTGTGCAATCATGTTCACACATCTGAAAACAGTTTAGCTCGTTACAGAAGCTACAAAACTGACCTTCCTTTGAGCAGATTGAGTTTCTGGAGCATCACATTTGTGGGGTCAATTAAATGCTCAAAATGGCCAGAAAAAGAGAACTTTCATCTGAAACTCGACAGTCTATTCTTGTTCTTAGAAATGAAGGCTATTCCACAAAATTGTTTGGGTGACCCCAAACTTTTGAACGGTAGTGTATGTGGTGATATCCTTTACACTCTGATGTCGCTTTTTGATGCAGTAGTGCCTGAGGGATCGAAGGTCACGGACAATCAATGTTGGTTTTCAGGCTTGCTGCTTACGTGCAGTGATTTCTCCAGATTCTCTGAACCTTTTGATGATATTACGGACCGAAGATGGTGAAATCCCTAAATTCCTTGCAAGACCTGGTTGAGAAATGTTGTTCTTAAACAATTTGCTCATGCATTAGTTCAGAATGTGGTTACCCTCGCCCTATCCTTGTTTGTGAATGACTGAGCATTTAATAGAAGCTGATTTTTATACCCAATCATGGCACCCACCTGTTCCCAATTAGCCTGTTCACCTGTGGGATGTTCCAAATAAGTGTTTGATGAGCATTCCTCAACTTTCTCAGTCGTTTTTGCCCCTTGTGCCAGCTTTTCGGAAACATGTGGCAGGCATCAAATTCCAAATGTGACAATATTTGCAAAAAATAAAGTTTTCCAGTTCTAACGTTAAGTATCTTAAGTATCAGTCCATTCAATTGAATACAGGTTGAAAAGGATTTGAAAATCATTGTATTCTGTTTTCACTTACGATTTACACAACGTGCCAACTTCACTGGTTTTGTTTTTTTTTTATTAATATTTATTTATTTATGACACATATTTAAAGCATGCACACTCTCTCAGCAACAGTTACAGTGATAATGTAAATCTCTTTCTGTATTAAAAAAATTAAAAATCATGATGATGAAAAGATATTACTGGGTAGAATGATTTCTGCATTATTGGTTTAATTGTTGTATAATAAAAATATGGCTTTGAAGTTGCCAACATTGAAAGTTTGGGGGGGGGGGACCCTCCTCCTGCAAGACTTTAGATTCAAGGTACTCTGTTTTGGCCTGGATCATCTTCCAAGGTGTTATCACAAAACAAGCAGATGGCTGTTTTGTTGATGAGAGTTTTGCTAAAGAAAAACAAATTATTATTGTTCTAACCAAGCTTGTAGTAGTGCACTCACTTGACGGGTGTCCCTTGGCTACCGTGCCACATCAGACCGAGATACTCTGCCTTTCCCTGTCCGGTAACCACACTAAAGCCATTAGCCTTTTAGTTATGCCTTCACGCTCTGCACAGATTGTTCTTGATTTTACCTGGCTTCATCGTCACATCCCACAGTCGACTGGGCTACCTGTAAAATTAGCAACTGCAGTATTTCTTGTCTGCCTTCTTTCTGCCCCCCCACTCCTCTCCCAGGATCGGTTCCTTGGCCCTCAGACTCTATTGATTTAATCCGACTCCCTGCTATTTACGAGGTATTTTGCAAAGACCGTGCTATGTCTCTACCACCACACTACCCCTATGATTGTGCCACAGATCTACTTCCAGGTTCTCCTCTGTCTAGTTCCCGACTAGATAACAGCTCCCTCCTTTCATGGATTGGTTATCGCGAGCTCAATAAGATAACGGTAAAGAAGAAATATCCTCTTCCGTTATTAGACTCTGTCTTTACACCTCTTTACAGTGCCGCTATATTTTCCAAACTGGATTTACGCAATGCATATCACTTGGACCGCATCAAAGAGAGAGACAAGTGAAAAACTGCTTTCAAGACCCTGTTAGGTCATTTAAAATACCTGGTTATGCCTTTTGGCCTCACTAACGGGCCTGCGGTTTTGATAAATGATGTGCTGCGTGATATGGTAGGCCACTTTGTTTCCGTTTAACTTGACGGCATTCTCCTTCTTTAGAAACTCACCTTAAACATGTCCACCGTCTACTGGAAAATCGTCTTTTCGTAAAGGCAGAAAAATGTGCTTTACATCCGTGCCAGTCTGGACCCAAGGATTAAAGACAAGCTGGTGGCACGCCATGACTCAATATATACACTTACAGCATGTGTATAAAACATTGTTTAGAGCGCTCTATAGGCTGAATAGATTGAATCCCTATTAGCTACAAGAAGATAAGATACCTATAGCTAGAATTTATTTACTATTTAGAATGCATAAATAAAAGAAAAACATGTGTGCTTGTTTTACAAAAGGATTATGAATGATTGGCAAAATTCCCAAAATAGAGGAAATGCACTTTTTATTTTTTATTTAGCCTATCATTCTTAATCCTTTTGTAAGACAAAAACACATGTTTTCTTGTTTAATGCATTCTAAATATTAAATAAACTCGATCAAAAGTCTGCTTACTATGTAGCCTATGATAGTCGCTCTATTCTGCCAATAAAGCCCTTAAAAATAATTCAAACATATAAATAAATATGCTGTAAATATACATGTAATTTAGTAACAAATACATTCATGATAACATGTAATATTTATGTATTTTGATCATTTTAAGCGTACGGTGGCTTACTAATTTCACAAACGCATCACAACACTAGCCTTTTTCTTTTAACAAGATCATTGATTACTACTCACGGCAGATGTCATGAGAGCAAACAAACATAATAAAACATCACTTACTGTACAATGTCAGCTTTCGCTGGGATGCCAACTGTTAGGATGTTCATAGATTCCCGCAAAGAAAAAAGCGGGGTGGAACAAAGCGTCTTGCAGGGTCTTTTTCGATGTTCCCGCGTCTAAGTTGGCTGTTAATGTGTACCAACTTCTCGGTTTAGGTCCACGTAATTTTACTATCCAGGTGAGAGGCATGATTTATAATCTATTATTAACTTTCACAAGCTCAGAGGCGAGAAAGCAGCTCAGCAGCTGATGATGTCAATACAGCAGCATAAGGAAGTCGCCTCTCTCTGATTATTGTGCCGCTAAAGGTAGGTCCTTGATGTTGGCGCTAATACTTGGTTAGTATTCAGGTCACCCCCCACGACCCCGAACGGGACATGCGGTAGAAAATGGATGGATGGACTTCAGGTTAAAGGGGAGAACACCTGGCATAACCAGGAAATGTGGGGAAGGGTAGTTGAGGATCACCATCAGGTGTGACTTTCTTTGGCTGCATATGTCGATCCTTGGTTGGCTGCAGGCCCCAACGGCTATAGTCACGTTTGGGTCACGGGTGTGAGATTTTACCCTGAAGTGAGAAAACATGGCTAAACTCTGCCAGTGGATTGCCTCTCTTTTCTCTACCGAAAATGTATGAAAAAAGCAACGTCTATAATGTCACTTTTGTTCTCTTTTTTTTCTAGGGCAGTGATTCTCAAGCTGGGGTACGCAAGCTCCATCTAGTGGTACGCCAAAGAATCAATTAATTACTGTATTTTAATATTGGTCAAGTGTTTTCTAAGGTGGAAATTAGTGGAAAAAGTTTGAGAACCACTGCCTTCGGGTCAAAATGTGAGCATGTGACAAACCCTGGAAGTGTCGAGTGTGACCTGTCGGCATGTGCCTTCTCGTCATATGGGCCGGTTTCTTCAAAGGCTGCAGACCGTGGTAGACACATCAGTCAAGATGGGGGACACCAGCAGACGGAGATAATTAAGAGTCATCCTCCCTCCAATTACCCTTTTCCACTGTAGCAAACTTATGTGCGGTAGCAAATTTAATTCAGAGTTGGAGTAGAACTGATCTTGGCTCTGAGTTTAATTTTCCATGGTCCGAGGGAGCAGTGCCATTATGTCACAAGTGTTAAGTCTCTGAAATTTGTGGGCAAACCTCACCATATTATTCAACAACAATGCAACAAAATATAATTAATCTGGAAAGTATTCACAGTGTGTCACTTTTTTCACATTTTATGTTACAGCCTCATTTCAAAATATAATAATTTCCATTTTGTCCTCAAAAATTCTCCACACAATATCTCATGTTGACAATGTGAAAAAGTTTAAATTGTTTGGTTTTTTTTAGAATTTTTTGCAATTTTCAACAAAATAAAAATCTAAGAAATCACATGTACATAAGTATTCACGGCCTTTGCCATGAAGCTCAAAAGTTAACTGAGGTGCATTCTGTTTCATTTGATCATTATGGCACCGCTGTAGGCTGCTGTTGGCAGGAGCTCTGTGCTCTTGTGTCATCCTTTTGTGTTCCTGATGTTTCCCTCTTGTTTTCATGTGTTATCATATATATATATATATATATATATATATATATATATATATATATATATATATATATATATATATATATATATATATATATATATATATATATATATATATATATATATATATATATATATATATATATATATATTTACACATATATATATATATATACATATATATATATATATATATATATATATATATATATATATATATATATATATATATATATTACACATATATATATATATTTACATATACATATATATATATATATACACCGGTATATGTAAATATATATATACATGTATATATATATATTTACACATATATATATATACATATACAGTATAAATGTAAATATATACACACATATATATATATATATATATATATATATATATATATATATATATATATATATATATATATATATATACACTGCTCAAAAAAATTAAAGGAACACTTTGAAAACACATCCGATTTCAATGGTGAAAAAAAAATGTCGGATATCAATACTGATATGGACAGTTTAATGTCTCAGGAACAAAAGGATGCCACATCTTTTGATGGAAATAAAAGTTTTCAACCTACAGAGGGCTCAGTATATAGACACCCCAAAAATCAAAGTGAAAAAATTATGTGGTAGGCTCGGCCATTTTGCCTAAATTCAATTTCTGCAACTCAAAATTATTTTCAATATCTTGTGTGGCCCCCACGTGCTTGTACGCATGCTTGACAACATCGCGGCATGCTCCTAATGAGACGATGGATGGTGTCTTGAGGGATGTCCTCCCAGATCTGTCTAAGGGCATCAGTGAGCTCCTGTAAAGTCTGAGGAGCAACCTGGCAGCGTCTGATGGACCGAAACATTATGTCCCAGAGGTGTTCTATCGGGTTTAGATCAGGTGATCGTGAGGGCCACTCAATTGTGTCAATTCCTTCATCTTCCAGATACTGTCTGCATACTCTTGCCACATGAGGCCGGGCATTGTCGTGGACCAGGAGGAACCCAGGACCTACTGCACCAGCGTAGGGTCTGACCATGGGTGCAAGGATTTCATCCCGATACCTAATGGCAGTCAGACTGCCGTTCTCTAGCCTGTAGAGGTCTGTTCGCCCCTCCATGGAAATGCCTCCCCAGACCATCACTGACCCACCACCGAACGGCTCATGCTGAATGATGTTGCAGGCAGCATAGCGCTCTCCTTGGCTTCTCCAGACCCTTTCACGTCTATCACAGGTGCTCAGGGTAAACCTGCTCTCATCTGTGAAAAGCACAGGGCGCCAGTGGCGGACTTGCCAATTCTGGTGTTCTATGGCAAATGCCAATCGAGCTCCACGGTTCTGAGCAGTGAGCACAGGGCACACTACAGGACGTCGTGCCCTGAGGCCACCCTCGTGAAGTCTGTTTCTGACTGTTTGGGCAGAGACATTCACACCAGTAGCCTGCTGGAGGTCATTCTGTAGGGCTCGGGCAGTGCTCAACCTGTTCCTCCTTGCACAAAGCAGCAGATATCGGTCCTGCTGATGGGATGAGGACCGTCTACGGCCCTGTCCAGCTCTCCTAGAGTAACTGCCTGTCTCCTGGAATCTCCTCCATGCTCTGGAGATTGTACTGGGAGACACATCAAATCTTCTTGCAACAGCACGCATGGATGTGCCATCCTGGAGGAGTAGGACAATCTGCGCAACTTCAGGAGGGTTAAGAAATCGCCTCATGCTCCCAGTCGTGATAATGACTCTAGCTAAAGCCAACACTTGTGGAAAAACAGTTAAAAAAGATCAAGAGGGAGGAACTTGAAATGGCCTCCACCTGCAAAACCAGTCCTGTTTTGGGGGCCATCTCGTTGTTGCCCCTCTAGTGCACCTGTTGTTAATTCCATAAACACCAATGCAGCTGAAACTGATTAACAACCCCCTCTGCCACGTACCTGACCAAAACCTTATCAGAAAAGTGCAATTGAATTCATGCCATACCCTGATAAAAAACTGTTCCTTTCGAAGTTGGTAGAGTGGCCGTGCCAGCAATCGGAGGGTTGCTGGTTACTGAGGTTCAATCCCCACCTTCTACCATCCTAGTCACGTTCGTTGTGTCCTTGGGCAAGACACTTCACCCTTGCTCCTGATGGGTGCTGGTTAGCGCCTTGCATGGCAGCTCCCGCCATCAGTGTGTGAATGTGTGTGTGAATGGGTGAATGTGGAAATACTGTCAAAGCGCTTTGAGTACCTTGAAGGTAGAAAAGCGCTATACAAGTACAACCCATTTATTTACATATATATGTAAATAAATATGTGTAAATAAATATATATATATATGTATATATATTTACATATATTCTGTATATATATATATATATATACATATATATATATATGTGTATATATATGTGTAAATAAATATATACATATATATGTATATATATTTACATATATTCTGTGTATATATATATATATATATATATAAATGTATATGTAAATATATATATATGTATATATAAATATATATATATGTGTAAATATATATATATATATATATATATATATATATATATATATATATATATATATATATATATATATATATATATATATATATATATATAGCCAGCAGTGCAGAAAATGACACAAATACTGTCAGTGAGGAGCAGTGTTGGGTTAGTTACTGAAAACCAGTAACTAGTTACAGTTACTTTCTTTCAAAAGTAACTCAGTTACTTACACCAAAAAGTTACTGTGAAAAATAACTATTTAGTTACTTATTTTTTTCTTTTCTTTTTTTTAAGGCTCCCATTAATGCCCTTTTAGCCTTCATTTCAGTACTGTTATTTCACTGGAGAATAATACAATTTGTTGATCAACTTGACATGCATTTGCATCACTGAACTTTGCTAACACACAAAGACAAAGATATGTTTCATAAGGCCAATTTGTTTCAGGCCAGAACAAATTGACAAAACTATTTTAAATAGCTGCAACATAACATACATAAGTAACAAACAGCATAATAACAACATAACTGTAAACCAAGGAAGTACATACACAAAGCCTAACCAGGCTTTTTTTTCTCTCAAAGAATTCTGAAATAAAATCATGTCAGAACACTCTACGCATTTCCCCAGTTTTAGTTTAGAGAAAAGGAAAGATTGGCCTGGCCCACTAACATCTCTCTTTGTTTGTGAACTTTATAGTCTATACATTTAGAGTGATGTGATAATCAAACACTCTAGAAGTCTAGAATGAAAAATGTATATAAGAGAATTGACAGAGTGTGTACCTTCAGTGCTGAATGATGAGCAGAGGCAGAGTTTGGCTGTTTGACGCCGGTATCATGCTAATTAGCTGCCTGAAATCGGGTGGCTCCACTGTAGAAATAGCCTGCATGCCTTCTACCACATACGCTGCAATGGCTCGATCAATGTTGTCCTGGCTAGCAGTCCCTCCGTTAAAATCCTTAGGTGAAGTGTCTCTCTTTACTAGCTTCGTGGAAGCATGTTGCTTTTGTAGCTGTTTCAGCAGATTTGAATTGCTGTTTTGGGCAGTAGATGGGATCTTTGATCCAAGACACAAGTTACATTTAACTAAAATGTTCTTTTCTTTGTGCTCGAGAAAAGAAAAGTAGTGAGAATATCTCCATCTTAAGAAACTCGACTGCAGCCATGATCAGACACGCCCCCTCCCCTCCCTCCCCACTACCACACCCAGACACACACATGCGCGCCTCTTCCTTGTGACATAAGAGATTCAGAAGGACGACACTGCACCGCTCCAATAAAACACACTCAGATCTTCTGTTTCTAGCCGATACTACATAAAAAATAACGTAAAATAACACAGTAACGCATCATGTAGTAACGGTAACTGAGTTACTGAATATAAAAAATAACTCGTTAGACTACTAGTTACCGCCAAAACTAACGGTGTTACAATAACAGTTACTTTGTAACGCGTTAGTCCCAACACTGGTGAGGAGGCAGCAGTGCTGCCAGGATCATCCAGAACTTAGTACCGCATGTGCAAACTAGCCAAAGCGGTAAGTTAGTTAGCTTCTACTGTTATGTGTCGTGCCTTAAACATTGAACTGGGTTTCACATTTTATACGCTGGTCATCAATCCCAGAACCCGTTCAGGCATCTCACCATTGCCATTCCAAGAAATGTTTTCATTCTACAAGCGACCTATTGTGAAATGAATGGGTCAGTGCACACTTGAATGTACTTGTTACGGGTCCCAGGCGTGGTCATCCTAAAGCAGATTTATATTATCGGAGTCAAAATACAGGCAGACAAAAAATTAGGACAGCTCTTGTTCTCCAGCACATAGTTTCTGTTTTATTCAACCATTATACAGATTTGCATAAAACCAATATTTTTAAGTCATTCCAGTTATTACATTTATATCCTCATCATTTTTCTACAATTGCCACATTCATCATTTACTTATAACAGTTATTTTGGCACACATCATCATTAATTATTTTTGTAAATTCTAAAAATAATTTGCTCACTTTATGACATATGTCCACTTTTAATGTTCACGTTTTTCCATAGTCATCTGTACTTTCACAGGTTACTGGAATATTCTCAAAATAAATGTAATTATGTAAATTTTTATGGTTTTGACCTGGGCCCGTTTTCCCATAGTCCAGGATCTTGGGGGAGTCTTCACTGGAATGTCACTCCGCATTGGCGTGTATTGTTTCACTCGGATTTCCTTTCGTGGTCCCACAGCTCCATATTTGTCACCCGTGAGCAAGACGGACAGAGTTCCTCCTTTCTCAGCGTTTCTGGTGTCCAGGCTCTATCTGCAGCCATGGCCACACAACCCCATGGATTTCTCTCTGGACTACCTACTTTAAGTGGCCTTTTCTGTTATCTTTAGAGATAGATTCTCCAAGTAAGTGCACTTCATTCCTCAATGCAAGTTTCCCCCCTCTTTGAAGACTGCCGTGCTGTGATCCAGAGCCTTCTTGGAACGCCCTTGACAGGTTTTAGACGAGTTGTAGTTCTCTGCCAGGCTTTTTCAAGTCCCACAGAGTCTGTAGCCCAGGGGTGGGCAATCAATTTTTACCGGGGGCCGCATGAGCAACCCGAGCACTGCTGGAGGGCCACACCGACAATATTTCAATTAAACTTTGCTCAAATTATTTTTGATATACCGTAAGATATATAATAATAATAATAATATTTTCATTTAACCTCTTATCTTTATACAAAAGAAGTTGGCTTTTGATGGTTTTATTTTTAACACTTTCTTACACAACACTTCCTGATGTATAATACAATGAAAAAATTTCAATTTCTGTCACTTTATCCTGCATCCTCTTTGTTGGGAACGTAGCACGCCTGTAAGGTGATTGGCGAAGAAGGAGGAAGCGTTGCTGTTGCGGAAATGAGGAGTGAGGATAGACGTGCGTGTGGAAAGAACGAGATAAGTTGAGCTGTGTTAGTATAGGTTGCTCAATAAAAGTTTAAAAAGAGCATCAGACTTGGTGTGCACTTCTTCTGGACGCTACAATTGGTGTCAGAAGTGGGATGAAATGCCTCCCAGTTCGCCTTGCCATCAAACCTGGGAGTCTTCATTGAGGGCGGAATTCCCCCATGCCAAGCAGCGTGCGCTGCACCTGTAGACGCTGCCTCTCTCTCTCTTTCTTTGCGGCAAGCTCCTCATGTCCGGGATTCACAGACATCTGCAGTGCTGCCGGCACCTTAAGTCCCCACTCAATGTCCTTTCCCTCCCGTTCCATCTTGACAAAGTCGCCAGAAAACATCATGGCACGTACCTCCCGATGACGTTGCAGGCTGAGCACACAAGCAGCACAGTATGTGCACACAAGCAGCGGCAGTATGCGCAAAGTTTTACTTCTGACACCAATTGTAACGTCCAAAAGAAGTGCACACCAAGTCTACGCTCTTTTTAAACTTTTATTGAGCAACCTATACTAACACAGCTCAACTTATCTCGTTCCTTCCACACGCACGTCTATCCTCACTCCTCATTTCCGCAACTCAAGAACACAACATCAACTTCAGCAGGTCGTTACACTATATTCTTTAAACACAGACATGTGCACCACAAATTAAGCACACGGCTTTACCTTTAATTTCTGTAAAGAAATACCTGGCAGTCCATGTCTTGTTGAAAACACGCCATTCGTCATCAACTTTTCTCTTTTTAGCGTCTCGGGGATAACCGTGCATCATTTGTTGCTGTGCATTTTCACTCACAGGTACACGGACATACGCCCATAAATAACACTTTTCAAAATAAAAGCAGCCCAGTTGTATTGCACGCACGACATAGATGTTTTTTTAAATTTATTTTGTAATTTGTGATTGCCGCTGCGCACACAAGCATACGTCCACACAGAAGTAATACAAATAACGCTTTTCAAAACAAAAGCAGCACCGTTGTATTGCACACTCGAGATAGATACTTTTTAAAATGTATTTTGTAATTTATAATTGGCCTCACGCGGGCCGGACAGGGACGTACAAAGGGCCGGATGTGGCCCGTGGGCCGCAGAATGCCCAGGTCTGCTGTAGCCTCTCTTCAGGTCACTAATTAGGATCTGAAGGCAACCTTACAGAGTATTAGTCTACGGCACCCTACCTTGAGGTCCGTCAACCTCATTGGTTAGAGTATGCCCACAACACCCTCATCTGCTCTTCCATAGGCGAATTTGGTTGTCCAGAGTCATGTAGAGAGAGAGTAGGGAAAACTCGGTTTCAGAGTTGGCCCCAAACATGGCGCCCTATAGTCACGTGAAGTGCTTTTGACCAATCAGAGAGTATGGCCAGATGATCTCCTAAATGATTGGTCAAAATCCCCTCATGTGACTACAGTACGCCATGTTTGGGAACAACTCTGAAACCGAATTGCCCACACTCTCTCTATACATGGCGGTGTGGGTGTCGTCCCGGGATATTCCCCCTGGTGGTGGAATCTAAGAGCCTGGCCTCCAGATTTGTTCGATCTTTTAAGGTGAACCGGATGGCTAACCCTGAGGCTGTGCAGCACCAACTCACCACATTCTTAAGACCCATTCTGTTTTTCATGTCTCCTGTCTGAAGCTGGTATCTTTCTGTGATCTGAATCCACCGCCAGTTCTTCCTCCTCCTTGGTTAAAGGCCAAATGGCCGTACTGCGTTAACAGCTAAGGCTGTTTTGGATGCCAGGGGCAGGGCACACGTGTCCAGTATCTTGGGTCTAAAATGTACTTATCTCTAAATCTGCCCTCCTTTTCACATATTATCGCAAGTTTCTGGAAAAAGGGGTGGTTGTTACACTCAATTGTCATCATTGTCACCTTTTGCCGGTGGTGCTTTTGGAGTAGGTTTATTGTGCATAATAGTTTTTTTTCCTTCTGTACTTTTTTATTTGAACTTTGCATAACAATTAGCTGAATAAAAGGTCCTATCCTGAAAAACTTGTAAGATGCGGCACTTAGCAAGTTTTTTGTTACTTGGAAATGACCAGTGGTGTGCCGTCAGAGCCAGCAAGGCCTTCTCTCCTGGCCTAACATAACCAGAAATCATGATCATAATTAAAGATAAAAGTAATTTTTAATTTAATTTCCCTAAATATCTAAAAGTATTCATATTCTCTTCATGTCATATTATGCGCCTTCCAGCGCTGTTGTTTTTAGTTTATAGAGTTTGTATCCAATCAGAATTCAGCTAGCTTATGTTGCCATGCTGTACCAAATCTGCCTGAGCCTTCAGATTCAGCAATGCGGGCGTCCGTGCACTGTAAGTGAACGGGGACATACAGTGATAGACAGTTGCAATAGCCAATCAGATCACGAGTTGTTGTCAGTAAGGCCTTCTAGATGGCCTAAGGCAGATATATAGTGATGTTATGAGCCAGGTAACATAAGGACTTCATTACCCAGCATGCCACAGTAGTGTAGAGCAGTGGTTCTCAAATGGGGGTACGCGTACCCCTGGGGGTACTTGAAGGTATGCCAAGGGGTACGTGAGATTTTTTAAAAATATTATAAAAATAGCAACAATTCAAAAATCCTTTATAAATATATTTATTGAATAATACTTCAACAAAATATGAATGTAAGTTCATAAACTCAGTGAAGCACAAGCTCAGGTTTCTCACTAAAATGTCTGTCAAAAAGAACTGTGAAAAGAAATGCAACAATGCAATATTCAGTGTTGACAGCTAGATTTTTTGTGGACATGTTCCATAAATATTGATGTTAAAGATTTATTTTTTTGTGAAGAAATGTTTAGAATTAAGTTCATGAATCCAGATGGATCTCTATTACAATCCCCAAAGAGGGCACTTTAAGTTGATGATTACTTCTATGTGTAGAAATCTTTATTTATAATTGAATCTCTTGTTTATTTTTCAACAAGTTTAGTTATTTTTATGTATTTTTTTCCAAGTAGTTCAAGAAAGACCACTACAAATGAGCAATATTTGCACTGTTATACAATTTAATAAATCAGAAACTGATGACATAGTGCTGTATTTTACTTCTTTATCTCTTTTTTTCAACCAAAAATGCTTTGCTCTGATTAGGGGGTACTTGAATTAAAAAAATGTTCACAAGGGGTACATCACTAAAAAAAAGGTTGAGAACCAATGGTGTAGAGCAGGGGTCACCAACCTTTTTGAAACCAAGGGCTACTTCTTGGGTACTGATTAATGCGGAGGGCTACCAGTTAGATACACACTTAAATAAATTGCCAGAAGTAGCCAATTTGCTCAATTTACCTTTAACTCTGTTATTATTAATAATTAATGATATTTATCTTTGTGGAAACACTGATCATCTTAATGATTTCTCACAATAAATATATATAGAAACAGATAAATATCAATATGCAACACTTTATTTTTATATTTTCTCTAAGTGCACATTTTTCAAATTGAACATTTTCAAATGATCACTTCTAAGACAGTCTTGTGAAATCACAATATCCCATTTTAACTAGCTAGCCACTAACATTTTTTAACAAATCATGAATTACTTTGCACCATGTTTGTAAAAATAATAACTCATGTAAAATACAAAAGTAAACTCTCAAATTTTTAAATCATGTCACACTTTGAACTGGACACCAAATCTGTTATCTGTTTCTTTGTCAGTTAGTGGGAAGCCTGGCATTGCATGCTGTTAACTAGTGTGTTGTACTCTGGTGTGTAACTTGACACTGCAACTCTGAGTGAGTCTTGCAGATGTGCATCAGTGAGGCGTGTTCTGTGTTTGTTCTTGATGAAGTTCATGTCAGAAAAGGCTGATTCACAAAGATAAGATTTTTCCTCATTGTTTGCGGAACCTTCTTAATCTTTTGGACATATTTTCACAGCAATCTGGCCTTAAGCTTAATTATGATAAATGTAAAATGTTAAGGATCGGAAATCTAAAGGGAACGTCCTTTCGAATGGAATGCAAAGTGTTTTGTTTATAAATTATATGCAATCTGTTGTGTTCCCTAATTTTTTTCTGTGTACATGAATGAAGGTGTGTGTTGCTGAGTCCGACTTGGACATTATCTGGACTGGGCCTGGTTTAAAAAACCCTTTAAAAAAATCTAATTTCATTGACAACCTGGTCTGTTGAAGATAAGGCCCTTTTTTTTTAAAATAAAATAAAATAAGATAAATAAATAAAAAAACATTTTCTTGGATAAAAAAGAAAGTAAAACAATATAAAAATAATTACATCAAAAATAGTAATTAATGAAAATGTTAGTGGACCAGCAGCCTATACAATCATGTGTGCTTCAGGGACTGTGTCCCTTGCAGATGTGTTGTCTATGTTGTGTTCAGGGACTGTGTCCCTTGCAGATGTGTTGTCTATGTTGTGGGAACCAGAATATTGGTAGCAGAAAGAAATAACCCCTTTTGTGTGGATGAGTGTGCATGGGGGAGGTTGTTTGGGTTGATGCACTGATTGAAAGTGTATCTTGTGTTTTTTCTATGTAGATTTAATTTTTTTTTTTTTTTTTTTTTTTTCAATTTTTTTTTTTTTCAATTTTTTTTTTTTAGAACAGGCCCGCGGGCGACTCATCTGGTCCTTACGGGCGACCTGGTGCCCGCGGGCACCGCGTTGGTGACCCCTGGTGTAGAGCATGCACAGTAGCCCCGTTTAGGTTGTTGCCGGCAGCTGGATGTTATTGATGAGCACGCTGTGGAGTAAACTTTAAGAACTCAGCCAACACGCCTTGTCTGCATCTTTTATGATTAGACAAGACAACACATATATTTGCAAGGCCATTTTGAAGAGAAACTACATCTTGTGAGACAATGTCAGCAAACCCCGGAAGCGAACTGAGCTGTTGATGAAATGTGAGTTCAGATATTTTATTTCTTTATTTTTTCACGCTTAAAATGTTTTTTGCAATTTAAATTTTGACAGTACCACATAAGATATGGGCTTAATTACTGATGCTTGTTTATTGATTTTTAAATGCGCTAGAAAATAACCCGTTTTGTACAATGCCCAGTAGTGCTTGAATGTGTTTCTGTATAGTATTTCTCCAGCAATGGTCATGTGGTGACATCAATTATGGTATTTTGAGAGGTAATCATGAAGTCGGTCATCACTGAAGGCTTAGGTTGTAAACGCACGGCCCGCCACTGGAAATGACACCTGTCACCCAGAAGGTAAGACAATGTACAAAAGGCATCTTATGGGAAAACAAATTATTGAAACTACTGTTTTTTGTACATGAAGAGTATTTCAAACTGAATTTACTTTTGTGTATCTTTCTGCTTCAGATGAATGAAATAAGACGCATCAACGACTATAGTGTCCACAACATAAAACCTCCAATCACAGTTCAAACCTTTTAATAACATTCAGTCAGACCTCATTACGCTTAATTGTATTTACAGAAATGTGCAATTACCAGTACCAAGACCAATGTACATTTTATGAATTGCTATGCACGTGGGAAAGTAAATATATATATTTTTTTAAATCATTTTGCTCAGTTGAGAAAGGAGTACACAGCTTGGGGGCAACAAACAAATACTTCAATCTACTCTAAACAATCAAAAATGTAAATCAGATTCTCAACATAAAATCATCCCATATCTTTGTTGGTGTTCTTTTTCCTTTTTCGGACAACATGCTGCAAACTTAATGATAATGTTAGTGTGGTTTATCCAATGAGTTGGTAGATGAGTAGTGATTCACCTCAGTATAGTCGAGCCACTACTTCACAATGCTCAAGACATGAAAAATTGCAACTTTCAGAAAAATAGCGGACGTAAAACACAATTTGTAGCATTGTCCACAAGAAGAACAAACAATTATTAGTCTCTTAATAATATTAATACAACATTTTGTTCTCTAAAATATAGAGAGCCCATTTCAGTGAGCTTACCAATCAATCGTGTACCACAGGGGTGTCCAAAGTGCAGACCTCAGCTATTTTTTTTGCATCAACCCACGGCATGTTGAAATAATACTTAAAAGTTGTAATGTGAACAAGAAAAAGTTGTAATGTTGCAACTTACAAGATATTACACTTATACTAGTTGCTTTGGCAACCTACTCTGTTACAGAGAACAAACAAATGGGGTAAAATTACTATGATATAAAAAGGGGTAGGGTTACATAAACTCTGCTTCTTCCAACTCCTATTCGGACGTGCTGTAATGAAACAACTGGAAATATGTGATGCTTACATTGTAATTGTATTGTATGCATGTTTGAAATAAACTGAAACTAACTAAGATCAGAAGGATTTTTTAAATGTAATTAAATTAGGGCTGGGCGATATGGCCTTTTTTTAATATCGCGATATTTTAAGGCCATATCGTGATACACAATATATATTTCGATATTTTGCCTTAAACTTGAATGAACGCTTGATGCATATAATCACAGCAGTATGATGATTCTATGTGTCTACATTAAAACATTCTTCTTCATACTGCATTAATATATGCTACTTTAAAACTTTCATGCAGAGAAGGAAATCACAACTAAAAAAATCACTATTTTTTTCATACGGTGTTGATCTGGAAATGTTTGCCTCGGCATTTTGAAGGTGTGGACGTGTGGCACCGAACGGAGATGTTGACATGCGGAGTAAGCACTGTTCATTCTCTAGCAGGTGACTTTTCAAATGATGCTACGTATTAGCAGTAATGCTACTTTTTTTATAGCAACGCTTTCGCCCCACACTTGACAAATTACGGTTGTCTGTTCGACATATTCCTACTTGAAGCCAAACCACCGCCAGACGATGGACCCCCTGCTCTTTTTGGGGGGAATTAATTATTCCTTCATTTGTTACCAGATTTGCACCTTCTCTCTCTTGTACTACCTTATCACTCACACCGCTCCGCTAGCATCACAGCTAACGTTAGCCATGCTGCTACTCTTTGCTGCGAGAGGGCGTATACATACAGTATGTGACGTATGACGAGACAGTATGTGACGTGTGTAGAAGCTGCGCTTGCTGTCTGTGAGAAGGGGAGACAGGAAAGAGCGAGGAGAGCCTGTAGTATAATGCCAGCAGCTAAAAGCAACTGCGTGAGAACGCATACTCGAATATCACGATATAGTAATTTTCTATATCGCACAGAGACAAACCCGCGATATATCGAGTATATCGATATATCGCCCAGCCCTAAATTAAATGTTTCTTTATTTAACTTCTTTGCATATATTTGACCTACATTGGGTTGTGTTTACTGCGTTTAATAGACAAAGTGGCCTCTACATTCTTAGATTTTTTTGTATGGACCTCTAAGAGAAAACATTTGGACAGGTAGAAAACAGAGTTTAGCTCTATACATGTTTTTCCTTGAAGAATGATGATTTGACACTTTTTCTGAATTCAAATGTGGATTATATGGTTTAACACCAGATTTATATTACAAATTTAGCTAAAATGTTTTGCAAATTCGAAGTAGTAACACATTATTTTTAAAATGGTACTTAAATTAGCCCAAAATGATTCATATCCTGTCCTGCGGTCCTGTTCATTATCTTTATGGACATAATTTCTAGGTGCAGTCAACACTGTAGAGGGTTTCCAGTATGGTGGCCAGAGAATCGCATCTCTGCTTTTTGCAGATGATGCGGTCTTGTTGGCTTCGTCAAACTAGGACTTTCAGCCTTCATTCGCAGCCGAATGTGAAGCTTCAGGTATGAGGATCAGCACCTCCAAATCTGAGGCCATGGTTCTAAGTCGGAAAATGGTGGACTGCACCCCCGGAGGCAGGAGAGAAGTTCTGCTTCAAGTGTAGGAGTTCAAGTACCTCTGGGTCTTGTTCACAAGGGAGGGAAGAATGGAACGCAAGATTGTCAGACGGATTGGTGCAGCGTCGGCAGTGTTGCAGTCACTGCACCAGTCTGTTGTGGTGAAGAAGGAGCTGAGCCAGAAGGGGAAGTTCTTGATTTACCCTCACCTATGGTCACAAGCTTTGGGTAATGACCGAAAGGACAAGGTCGCAAATACAAGCGGCAGAAATGAGTTTCCTCCGCAGGATGTCTTGGGTCACCCTTAGAGATAGGGTGAGGAGCTCAGTCATCCGGGAGAGACTCAGAGTAGAGCTCCACTTATGGATGGCACAGATAAACTGTGACAAGATCCTGAGGCCCACTGTTGTGCCATTCACCCCAGACCATCACCTCATGTTGCAGCATGACAATGCACAGCCCCATGTTGTAAGGATCTGTAAGCACTTCCTGGAAGCTGAAAACATCCCAATTATTGCATGGCCAGCATACTCACCGGACATGTCACCCATTGAGCATGTTTGGGATGCTGTGGATCGTGTTCCAGTTCCTGCTAATATCCAGCAACTTGGCACAGCCAATGAAGAGGAGTGGAACAACATTCCACAGGCCACAATCAACAACCTGATCAACTCTATGCGAAGGAGATGTTTTGCACTACGTCAGGCAAAGGGTGGTCACACCAGATACTGACTGATTTTATGACCCCCAATAAAGAAAAACTGCATTTTAGTGTGGCCTTTTATTACAGCCAGCCTAAGGCACACGTACAATAATCATGCTGTTTAATCAGCATTTTGATATGCCACACCTGTGAGGTGGGACAGATTCTCTTGGCAAAGAGAAGTGCTCCTAACACAGATTTTTTTTTTTTCAATATTTGAGAGGAATAGGTATTTTGTGTAGAAAGTAAAAGTTTTAAATCTTTAAGTTAAACTCATGAAAATTGGAAGTAAAAACAAAAGTCTTATTATTTTTGTTCAGTATATATACACATACAGGTACAGTATATACAATCATAATCTGACGTACTTCCGAACTGTATAGAGAAAGTTACAGTAATTTGCAGTGACAAAAAAGCTCTTATGTTTTTTATTATTCCAATTCAGTGTGCTCAACTGTGACAGTGTGTGTGTTAAAGTTAAAGTTAAAGTACCACTGATAGTCCCACACACTAGGTGTGGTGAAATTACTCTCTGCATTTGACCCATCCCCTTGTTCCACCCCCTGGGAGGTGAGGGGAGCAGTGAACAGCAGCGGTGGCCGTGCTCGGGAATCATTTTGGTAATGTAACCCCCCAATTCCAACCCTTGATGCTGCGTGCCAAGCAGGGAGATAATGGGTCCCATTTTTACAGTCTTTGGTATGACTTGGCCGGGGGTTGAACACACGACCTACCGATCTCAGGGCGGACACTTGTGTTGATCAAGTTGTGGCTTGTGCAGCCCTTTGAGACACTTGATTAAGGGTGTGATTAAGGGCTATATAAATAAACGTTGATTGATTGATTGAAGTTTACACAGCTGTTTTCACACATAATTGGCGGTTGCAGTGATTTAAGTCGGCATATTGATTTAATATCTCATGTAAAATAAACATGTTAAAACACAGTACAACCTGCAATAAAGCAAAATTGCCAGGGGAAAATCCAAATTTTTCGCAATGCAGCAAAGCAAGGATCATAACGTAAATACGATCATGTGTATAATAGAGAATGTATAGGAGTGATTCTCAAACTGTGGTACGTGTACCACCGGTGTTACGCAGGCTCTATCTGTTGGTACGCCAAAGAACCACTTGATTAAAGTACAGTGTTTTGATTTTCCTTCATTAAAACACAGTGCTACTGTTCAAACTGTGTGTAATGTTACAGTGGCCAAAATATTAAATAAACTTGTCAAACTACACTTCCTTCTTGTGTTTAATGAATACTAAGGCCTACTACGCTGCTGTATTTTAATGTTGGTCATTATGGTGAAACTTGGAGAGCCAGGTTTTTTCTTAGGTGATAGGTTAAGAACCACTGATGTGTAGGATTTGTAATACTATCAGGAAATGGTCAGCAACTTCAGTTTCCTAAAACAATACTTGAAGCAAGCTAACAGCCTGAAAAACAAAACATTACCTAAAACTTTTATTTTCAGTCCCCCCATCAGACCGTGACGACACTAAATATTGAGAGTATGAAAAAGCCCACCCCTCCCTTTTAACTTCCCTGATTACCTCCTTAAATGTTTTGTAATCAACTCGAAACATCAAACACAACAAAGTGTGGGGAGAAAGTGTTTTGCATACCATGCTTTGTAGTGCTGTTAGGTGGGTGTAATTATAACATGTTTATAGTGCTTTTATAATGTCCACATGGTTAAGTGGGTATTGTGTGGCATGTGTGTGTTGACTTAATGTGTTGTGTTTTATTACCACCACAGTTGGAGAAAGCTAGTTTGGATTGCTACATATAAACATATGCTCAGACACCTCAGTAAATGTGTAAATTCATCAACGTTAGTATATTAAAAATTATGTATCTCAATTTACCGGTCGATCTACGTTCCCGTCCTCACCTATGGTCATGAGCTTTGGGTTATGACCGAAAGGACAAGATCACGGGTACAAGCGGCTGAAATGAGTTTCCTCCGCCGGGTGGCGGGGCTCTCCCTTAGAGATAGGGTGAGAAGCTCTGCCATCCGGGGGGAGCTCAAAGTAAAGCCGCTGCTCCTCCACATCGAGAGGAGCCAGATGAGGTGGTTCGGGCATCTGGTCAGGATGCCACCCGAACGCCTCCCTAGAGAGGTGTTTAGGGCACGTCCGACCGGTAGGAGGCCACGGGGAAGACCCAGGACACGTTGGGAAGACTATGTCTCCCGGCTGGCCTGGGAACGCCTCGGGATCCCCCGGGAGGAGCTGGACGAAGTGGCTGGGGAGAGGGAAGTCTGGGCTTCCCTGCTTAAGCTGCTGCCCCCGCGACCCGACCTCGGATAAGCGGAAGAAGATGGATGGATGGATGGATGTATCTTGAGGGCCAGTTTGAAGACAATGGCGAGCAGTAATTTAGACACTCCTGAGTTAAACCACCCCACTTATTTTCTACAACTTTTCTAATGGCATGAAATAACATCTCTTCGGCTGTCTCAAATTAAAGTGTGTACCCTTAAGTTTGTACACAATGTACATTGTGCTACCAGTTTATTTTGTTACGTGATGCAGCTCGTACCTCCGAAAACTGGTATTGCAAAACAGCATCGCTCATTGAAACTAACCCCCCCAAAACAGCCCAATTTAACAGCCTTTTAAAAAGTAGAACAAATTTTAGATAGACATATTGTATGAAACAACTGTAGTAATTTAATGAAGTAACGTAATAATAATGTACAGCATTTACCTTGGAGAGCGAACTTCTACAGTATCTCCTTTGAGCTGCTTCTCCGTCAAACACACCATCAGCAGCCTCTCCCTATTTTCATGGATTAATACATCTTAATTTAACGTCCTTGGCTGGCATTATCAACTCACGTTCTTCGTTGTTGTGGTTGGAAAAACAAAGTTTTATCGATCTCTAGCTGTATGGTATTGCTAGCGAGTAAAACCAGATGTTTTGGTAGGATCTTATAAGGTTCAATGTGACATTCACTACATCAACTAGTGGTGTGGAGGATCGTAACCCAATTTTTGCTTGCAACCTGAAGCATAACAATTGGCCCAGAACAGCTCGTATCCTGAAAAATTCATAAGCTGGGACACTCGTATCCCGAGGTACCACTGTACTTAGTTCCTGAGGGTGTGAATTTTGACAATGTAGCACTGTTCTAAATTGATTCATCATTGCATATTTGCAGGAAATGACTAGCAAATGTTTGTACTCACTTATTCATCGGTTTACGACTATCTACCACTATTGGTTGCTCCTCGGCCGCCATAATTTTCTGGCAGGATGGCGAAAATAGAAAGTGGTAAGTATATATAACTGCACACTCACCATTTTGAGTGTTTTGAACTCCACATTCGGGTTCTGGCAGTACTCTTGCATTTTGCTCTACTTCTCAGTGTGAACGCACTTATGCACTCAAAAGACTTGAGTGTAAATACAGAAGTGCTATTGATGCCAGTGTGGTACTGAGGAAATTAAGAGTTTCCAGCACAACTTCAAATGATGTAGCCCTCCGTTGTAAATTGCATTGAATTGCAACATTTTGAAACATAAGATATTTTGCCATTCAATTTGTTCAACACTATTACAAGCAGTCAGCGTTCATTCGAAGTGGCCATTTTTTGAACGATTGTACATATTGCAAATGTGATTTACAATGGGTCCAATCATTTTGAATGGAACATAGTTGACATCATGTTGTTCTTTAAACTTCATAATCCAGTAGTTGAGCCTGAATCAGCAGCATTTCTGCTGGTTGCAGTAATGTACATTTTGTCAGAATTTTTTCCCCGAAATGCTATTACTAAACAATCAACAACAAATCAACATAACTATGCCAATCCTTCATTTGTTTTACACAAAAGCTTGCATTTAAAAAGGAAGCAGCCTACATTCGGACACAGGAGCTTTTCAATTAAACCTTTTTGATCCTCATAGTCTATCTAGTTTGTGTGTTTGCAAAATCACTAATCAACGCTATGATCCTCTTGTATGTTTAGCTTTGAGACTTCTTTAATAAAGAGCTGTGCAAAAAACAGACCCATCTGATGTGTGTATGATACGACGTCAAAAGAAAAATGCATTTGTCCTTTAATACTAAACGACATTCTGCCTTCTCTTAATGCCAATACTGATCTCCATGGCTATTGCTTTTAAGTCCCTCCAAACTGGAACTCCTGTTACATTTTCAATAGGTTGAGATAGAAAACTTTTTTATGATTTAAGTACGTGGAAAACATGTGAGCAAATTCAGGTTACATGCGCGGTAAGCAGAATCACATCTTTCTTCCTTTGTAATGGATCTTAACTTAAAGACTGTTAGTTTGTGCTACTGCAGTGACGAGGAACTCTTTTTATTTCCCTAAAAACCTTGCCACACCACCACACCCTCCTTGCAGAGCTCCCTAGTGAGTATGAGACCTTCCAGAGTTCGGGGGCACCGTGGCTCCCCCGCCGCCCCTCTGTATGTGATCCCTCCGACCGTGGCCCAGGATACAGTGTGCGCTGCCGCAACCTTCATCGTCATCATCTCCCTCGCTTTCCGAGGACGACTCACCAAACTGTCGGGGCTTCTCGTAAATACAGCAGCCTGAAATGCAGCACACTGGATTGGTAATGGTCAATGTGAGCCACAAGATGATCCCTTATTTTAAGAAAAAAAATATGATACTGGGCAACATTTGTTAAATGACAACCCATGGAAGGCTTGTTTGTGTAAATCGTAAATAAAAACAGAATACAATGATTTGCAAATCCTTTTCAACTTATATTCAATTGAATATACTGCAAAGAAAATATTTTTAATGTTTGAACTGAGAAACTTAATTTTTTTTTGCAAATAATCATTAACTTAGAAATTAATGGCAGCAACACATTGCAAAAAAGTTGGCACAGGGGCATTTTTACCACTGTGTTACATGGCCTTTCCTTTTAACAACACTCAGTAAACGTTTGGGAACTGAAGAGACCAATTTTTGAAGCTTTTCAGGTGGAATTCTTTCCCATTCTTGCTTGATATACAGCTTAAGTTGTTCAACAGTCCGGGGTCACCGTTGTGGTATTTTAGGCTTTATATAGCGCCACACATTTTCAATGGGAAACAGGTCTGGACTACGGGCAGGCTAGTCCAGTACCCGCACTCTTTTACTATTATGCCACGCTGTTGTAACACGTGGCTTGGCATTGTATTGCTGAAATAAGCAGGAGCGTCCATGATAACGATGCTTGGGTGGCAACATATGTTGCTCCAAAACCTGTATGTACCTTTTAGCATTAATGGTGCATTCACAGATGTGCAAGTTACCCATGCCTTGGGCACTAATACACCCCCATACCATCACAGATGCTAGCTTTTGAACTTTGCGCCTAGAACAATCCAGATGGTTCTATTCCTCTTTGTTCCGGAGGACACGACGTCCACAGTTTCCAAAAACAATTTGAAATGTAGACTGGTCAGACCACAGAACTCTTTTCCACTTTGCATCAGTCCATCTTAGATGAGCTCGGGCCCAGCAAAGCCGGCTGCATTTCTGAGTGTTGTTGATAAATGGCTTTCGCTCTGCAGAGTAGAGTTTTAACTTGCACTTACAGATGTTGCGACAAACTGTAGTTACTGACAATGGTTTTCTGAAGTGTTCCTGAGCCCATGTGGTGATATCCTTTACACACTGATGTCAGTTTTTGATGCATTACCGCCTGAGGGATCCAAGGTCACGGGCATTCAATGTTACGTGCAGGGATTTCTCCAGATTCTCTGAACCTTTTGATGATATTACAGACCTTTAATGGTGAAATCCCTAAATTCCTTGCAATAGCTCGTTGAGAAATGTTGTTCTTAAACTGTTGGACAATTTGCTCACGCATTTGTTCACAAAGTGGTGACCCTCGCCCAATCCTTGTTTGTGAAAGACTGAGCATTTCATAGAAGCTGCTTTTATACCAAATCATGGCACCCACCTGTTCCCAATTAGTCTGTTCACCTGTGGGATTTTCCAAATAAGTGTTCGATCAGCATTCCTCAACTTTCTCAGTCTGTCTGCCACTTGTGCCAGCTTTTTTTAAACATGTTGCAGGCATCAAATTCCAAATGAGCTAATATTTGCAAAAAATAAAGTTTTCCAGTTCGAACGTTAAGTATCTTGTCTTTGCAGTCTATTCAATTGTATATAGGTTGAAAAGGATTTGCAAATCATTGTATTCTGTTTTTTTTTTTTACAATTTACACAACGTGCCAACTTCATTGGTTTTGTAGTTTGTATGTTCTGTGATTCAATCAAATTACAACACAACAGAGACGGATGGACATGAAGATGACAGAAAACATTTCTCTGCCAAAAATCCACACTTTGTGTAAATTGACAAATAGGAGACTTACATAAAGAAAAGCAGACAGCAGCTCATTTCTGGCTTAGGCTACATGAAGGATCCCAGAATTAGTTTTACTCGTATTTAAATGTTTTCCATATTTAGAAACTTGTACATTTCATATCAATTATACCATATTGACAAATAATTGATGTAAATTGTGTTACAAATGGAAAACAGAAAGTGAACATATGTGTAAGTTATTGTTATGAAGTAAAAAATGGGTAGGATAAATACAACTTTGCTTCTTTCCACTCCTTTTTGGACATGCTGTAAAGCGAAATTAAAATATGTAAAATATGTGATGTATCATATTGAAACTGTATACATGTTTGAAATAAACTTCAACCAACCAACCAACTAATCAATATTTAGCTTCCTCACGAGGAAACCTTACAATGTATTACATCCATTAACTGCTATAAAATCGATGAGCTTGTAAGTTATTGTGATGTAGTAAAATCCCATATCTGTACCCATTTTACCAGGAGATTTCCCATATTTTGAAATGCAAATGATGATGCTCATCTTAGACACACGTAATAAAGGTGTTTGTGAAATCCCCTGAAGTTGTTTGATGCTAAATTAACCACAACTTTAGCGCCACATAATACATTATGAGTACTGGTCCGATGTTTCACCCCCAAAAATATCAAAAAAACAAATTAAAGCCTTGTCCAGCTGTTTACTGACATATACTATTTATGTTTAGCAAAATTGTACTGCAAATTAATATTGACTCCAAATATTCGTCATCGGCCTCATTGACTACTAATGATCAAAATTGGGGGATAGGCTGATTAGCGACACTAAATTGGCCCTAGTGTGTGAATGTGAGTGTGAATGTTGTGTGTCTATCAGTGTTGGCCCTATGATGAGGGGGTACCCTGCCTTCCGCCCGAAAGCAGCTGGGATAGGCTTCAGCACCCCCCGCGACCCCGAGAGGGACAAGCGGTAGAAAATGGATGGATGGTATCGGCCCTGAAAAAACAATATTGGTCGATCTCTTGTCGTGATGTCACAGCCAGGTGGACTTTAGGGCATTCTCTAAGCCTAGCTATTCAGGCTATGAGGAAACACAAACAAGGTGGGATAAAGTATTCCATCTATCCGTTTTCTACCGCTTATTCCCTTCGGGGTCACGGGGGGCGCTGGAGCCTATCTCAGCTACAATCGGGCGGAAGGCGGGGTACACCCTCGACAAGTCGCCACCTCATCGCAGGGATAAAGTATTATTTTCATCTAATTGTGGCATGTGCATTTTAACCCCTATGTGGGACATGCAGTAACATACATGCTGCTCTATGCAGCTATTTTTTATGCAGGTCTGAATCGCTCTGCGAGTGGGCAGATGTACCTAATGTTACCGGGTAAATCTTTAAAATGTTTAGGAAGTTTATATTCGACTGTGTCTGGAAAAAAATAGCAGTGACAACTTCAATACATATATATATATATATATATATATATATCTTTAAACAGTGCATAATATCAAAAGATTAATTCTTACACTTTTGGAAATGGTTGGGCGTGGTTTCATTTGCAATCTTGGAATGCCTCCAGAAACAAACATCTTTCAGACAGACTCAAAAATGGGTAACAAATGTGACAGGAGCAAAATTTACATCAAAGCATATCCAATGCATGTTATCTAGACAACAAGAAAGTGTTTTAAATGTAGATTAAAATCATCATAGGTCCCCTTTAAACTTCCGTTTTAAATTTGTGAGAAGTAAAAGCACTCAAAATTGAGATGCGTAACTATGTGAACTTTATCTTCCCATTATGTCTTTATAATTTAAATTTAGATTTGTTTTACTGTTTTTACACAATAATATGCTCAATAAAGTGAGGAATTTCACAATATTACCTGAAAAATGTTGTATCATGGAGACAGTCAAATTATTTTTGGTTGTCCAAATTTTCTCAAATTGTAAAATGTACTCACATTTTGAAGACCTCCTCCCCAGGTGCTCATTGTCAACTGTGTCACTCGACCACTCCACCTTCTTCTCTGTCTTCCTCTTCCTCAGCTTGATTGTCAGGCTGCGGCCCTCCTGAAGACATGTCAGAAATACAGCATGGAGACAAAAGTATTGCGACGCAACTTTGTTGGAGCAGACTCTATACCATCTAACTTTGGACAACAGTCCCCAACTGGACTGTTCATCAGTCAATTAAAGAGCAGTTAGTTGGACAGAGATTGACACATTTAAAACATTTTTAAGGCTAATGCACACACATATTGCTAGCATACACATACACTTCCTGAAATGCATATATTAATTTTTGCGTCACATTACGTCATTTTTCTGCACGCTAACTAGTAAACAATTATTATAGTATACACAGACACATAAATGGTCAATGTTGAAGTCATACACACGGAGTGACACAATGCAATCCATGACACGAGGATGCCATGAGTTTATGAGTGGCATCACCCCACCATCTCATCAAGATAAGCCAGCACACGATTTGTTTCCATGGAAACCTGAGTTACATATGAGTTAAAAGATATTTCACCCTTCTTGGAGGCTACCGTGCATCCAGAAAATATTCACAGTGCTTTACTTCTTCCACATTTTTTATGTTACAGTCTTATTTCAAAATGGAATAAATTCATTATTTCTCCTCAAATTTCTAAAGACAATACCCCATAATGATAATGCGAAATGTTTTTATATATTTTTTTTATTTAGCAAATTTATCAAAACTAAAAACCTAAAACAATCACATGTACATACATATTCACAGCCTTTACTCAATCTTTGTTGATGATGCACCTTAAGCTATCACTGCCTTTTTTAATATGATGCCACAGGCTAGGCACACTGATCTTTGGCCAGTTTCACCCATTCCTCTTTGCCTATTCCTTTTTGCAGCACCTCTCAAGCAGGTTGGATGGGAATGACTTTTTACTGTCAACTGAGTTTCGTTTTTTAATGATTTCTGCTGGTGGTGTGCCTCCGGATTTTTTTAACGCAAAAAATGTGCCTTGGCTCAAAAAAGGTTGAAAAACACTGCGCTAGAGAATGAAGAGTGCTTGAAACTCAGCATGTCAACATCTCCGTTCGGTGCCATACCCACAAAATGCCCAAGCAACCATTTCCAGATCAACACCCTATGAAAAAAATAGTCAACAACAGAAGGAGATAACGTCCGCAGTAACCTACCACATAGTGAAGGACATACACTATTTGATTTCTTATTATGCAGCTAATTTTTATTTGACAGTTTTTTAAATATCTTGTGTGCACTTTATTTGTTTTAAACTATTGTAGTGGCGTTCTATACAAAATGTGCACTTTAATTTAGTGTTGTTTTGATATGTCATCTTAGTGACATCATGCACAAAAGTGCACTAGCTTGTTTTAAAATGTCTCTGACAATCTTTCTGTTTTTAAATGACATGAATGTTATTGCCACTGCTTAATAACTGTTTAATAAATATAGTTTTGGTAAATTGACTTAGTTGTGAATTCCCTCTCTGCATGAAAGTTTAAAATTAGCATATATTAATGCAGTATGAACAAGAATGTTTTAATGTAGACACAGAGTCATCATACTGGTGTGTTATATGCATTAAGAGTTAATTCAAGGCTAAGGCCAAATATCGAGATATATATTGTGTATCGTGACATGGCCTAAAAATATTGAGATATTAATAAAAGGCCATATCGCCCAGCCCTAGTTGGAAGTGTGCCATTTGTTATCATAAAATTGGTAATAGAAGTTAAAAATAGCACCGGACGTTGTGTGATTTCTTCATGGGGCTACAATATATAATATTGCTTTAGTTTGTTTTCAAGTAAAAATAAAAAACTTATTTTCAATGTGTGGCGATAATAAAAATGCCGTGGCAGTCCGTAACATTCAATTACATTAAATGGAAACGCTGAAAATACATCTAAAACAGTGAATCTAAAAATATTATGGGTCTACTAAAAATGTGACCAAATCTGCTGGGCCAAAAGTATACATACAGCATACAACATACATTATCAATTTTGGTGATGTAGAAAAGTTACAATCAAATCAAATTAGCTTCATGGCAAGGCCTCTTAACTTCATGTGAGTGATTATGATTGACGACACCTGCCTTATTCCCATTTAAATAGGGCTCATGTGATGCAGTCATTAGACTTGGTTACAAATGGGACAATGGGAAAGTCAAAGGAACTCAGCACAGATCTGAAAAAATTAATCATTGATTTGAACAAGTCAGGAAAGTCACTTGGAGCCATTTCAAAGCAGCGTAAGGTCCCAATAGCAACTGTACAGATAATTGTTCGTAAGTATAAAGTGCATGGCACAGTTTTGTCACTGCCACAATCAGGAAGAAAACGCAAGCTATCACCTGCTGCTGAGAGAAAATTGGTTAGGATGATCAAGAGTCAACCGAGAACCACCAAAAAGCCTGTCTGCAATGAATTGGAAGCTGCTGGAACACAGGTGCCAGTGTCCACAATCATCGCCATGGACTGAGAGGCTACCATGCAAGAAGGAAGCCCTTGCTCCAGAAGTGACACCTTAAAGGCCTACTGAAATGATTTTTTTTTATTTAAACGGGAATAGCAGATCCATTCTGTGTCATACTTGATCATTTTGCGATATTGCCATATTTTTGCTGAAATGATTTAGTAGAGAAAATCGACGATAAAGTTCGCAACTTTTGCTCGCTGATAAAAAAAAGCCTTGCCTGTACCGGAAGTAGCGTGACGTCACAGGAGCTAGGATTCCTCACAATTCCCTGTTGTTTACAATGGAGCGAGAGAGATTCGGACCGAGAAAGTGATGATTACCCCATTAATTTGAGTGAGGATGAAAGATTCGTAGATGAGGAACGTTACAGTGAATGACTTGAGAGGCAGCGATGGACGTATCTTTTTTCGCTCTGACCGTAACTTAGGTACAAGCTGGCTCATTGGATTCCACACTCTCCTTTTTCTATTGTAGATCACAGATTTGTATTTTAAACCACCTCGGATACCATATCCTCTTGAAAATGAGAGTCGAGAACGCGAAATGGACATTCAGTGCCTTTTATCTCCACGACAATACATCGGCGAAATTCTTTAGCTACGAGCTAACGTGATAGCATCTTGCTTTAACTGCAGATAGAAACAAAAGAAATAAACCCCTGACTGGAAGGATAGATAGAAAATCAACAATACTATTAAACCGTGGACATGTAAATACACGGTTAATGCTTTCCAGGCTGGCGAAGGTTAACAATGCTGTGCTAACGACGCCATTGAAGCTAACTTAGCAACTGGACTGCACAGAGCTATGCTAAAAACATTAGCTCTCCACCTACGCCAGCCAGCCCTCATTTGCTCATCAACACCCGTGCTCACCTGCGTTCCAGCGATCGGCAGAAGGACGAAGGACTTCACCCGATGCGTTTGGCGGCCCGGAGACGTAGGAAGTCAAGGTCAGGTCGGCGGCTAGCGCGGCTAGCGCGGCTAGCGCTCCAACAAAGTCCTCCTGGTTGTGTTGCTGTAGTCCGCTGCTAATACACTGATCCCACCTACAACTGTCTTCTTTGCAGCCTTCATTGTTCATTAAAAAAATTGCAAAAGATGTCCAGAATACTGTGGAATTATGAAATGAAAACAGAGCTTTTTGTATAGGATTCTACGGGGTACCATAACTTCCGTTACTCGGACTTCGTCACGCGCATACGTCATCATACCGCGATGTTTCAGCCGGATATTTCCTAGGAAGTTTTAAATGTCACTTTATAAGTTAACCCGGCCGTATTGGCATGTGTTGCAATGTTAAGATTTCATCATTGATATATAAACTATCAGACTGCGTGGTCGGTAGTAGTGGCTTTCAGTAGGCCTTTAAGGCTCGTCTAAAGTTTGCTGCTGATCACATGGACAAAGATAACACCTTTTGGAGGAAAGTTCTGCGGTCAGATGAAACAAAAATTGAGCTGTTTGGCCACAATACCCAGCAATCTGCTTGGAGGAGAAAAGGTGCGACCTTTAATCCCAGGATAACCGTGCCTCCCGTCAAGCATGGTGGTGGTAGTATTATGCTGTGGGCCTGTTTTGCTGCCAATGGAACTGGTGCTTTACAGAGAGTAAATGGGACAATGAAAAAGGAGGATTACCTCCAAATTATTCAGGACAATCTAAAATCATCAGCCCGGGGGTTGGGTCTTGGGCACAGTTGGGTGTTCCAACAGTACAATGACCCCAAACACACGTTCAAAAGTGGTAAAGGAATGGCTAAATCAGGCTAGAATTAAGGTTAAGTCCTGACTTAAACCCCATTGAGAACATGTGGACAATGCTGAAGAAATAAGTCCATGTCAGAAAACCAACAAATTTAGCTGAACTGCACCAATTTTGTCAAGAGGAGTGGTCAAAAATTCAACCAGAAGCTTGCCAGAAGCTTGTGGATGGCTACCAAAAGCGCCGTATTGCAGTGAAACTTAACAAGGGACATGTAACCAAATATTAACATTGTATACTTTTGACCCAGCAGATTTGGTCACATTTTCAGCAGACCCATAATAAATTCATAAAAGAACAAAACTTCATGAATGTTTTTTGTGACAAACACGTATGTGCTCCAATCACAAAAAAATAAGAGTTGTAGAAATTATTGGAAACTCAAGACAGCCATGACATTATGTTCTTTACAAGTGTATGTAAACTTTTGACCACGACTGTATATCGATTCTACCAACATTCTCAAAGGTACTCGAGAGGGCTGATGCAATAGACTAAGCGGATACCTGGATGAACTAAATATAATCATTCCATCCCAATATGGCTTCAGGAAGAAGAATGTCAACTGTATGGCAATCCTTGATCTAATTGAAAAAATCTACAATGCTGTTGATAATGGTGAGTGTGGTTTAAGGCTGCAGCTAACGATTATTTTTCTGTCGATTAATCTATAGATTATTTTTTTCGATTAATCTATAGATTTTTTTCGATTTAATCTATAGATTATTTGTCCTTTTACCGATTATTTTTTTATTCAAAATGAAGATGAAAAAATAAATGTAGGCCAGTTTTTTCAAAAGGAATGGCTTTTATTTACAAAAAAAAGAAGTATGGCCACTCATCAACATTGACAACATCATGACTAAATATTCTGTAACAATGTAAACATTTAAAACTTTTAACCTTCAACAAAATTAAAAGTAGTTTATTTGCTTTTTAATGTGCAAATATAAAAGTCAACATCCAGTGCAAATCTTAATATTCTGCAATAGTATAAGCATTTCAAAAGTAAAAGTATTGCTTATTTTGCTTTAAAATGTGCAAAAATAAAGATAAACATCCAATACAAAAAAGTGTAAAACGAAATATTCTGTAACAACAGTGTAAACATTTCAACAAAAGTGAAAGTATTGCTTATTTGCTAAAATGTGCAAAAATAAAGATAAACATCCAATACAAAAAAGTGCCAATCTAAATATTCTGGAGCACTGTAAACATTAAGTATTGCTTTTAAAATGTGCAAAATAAACATCCAGTCCAACACAGTACACAATAACCAATTCTACTCATTCCAGTGAGTGACTAACAGTTGTAATGAAGAAAGGTTAGCATGTCTACATGCTCTGCTTCTTTTCATGTTTACAATATTCCCAGCAGCTGAAAATAGACGCTCAGAAGATTAAGATTAAAAATGATTGTCACACAAACACAAGATGTGGTGAAATTTGTCCTCTGCATTTGACCCATCCCCTTGGGGAGCAGTGGGCAGCAGAAGGGGTCGATGTGGCTGGAACTGAGAGGTAATTAGCCTTCACCTCAAGCCAGGACTGCGAGTGAGCTGAGCGGCAGTTTAAGTTTCTAGAAGGTCAACGGGCTCATAGTGATGTTACTAGTAGTTGACTGGGAGGTGTTTATTATCATTTGGGGAGAGTCCGCTGCCTGATGCTCACCTGCTAAACACCTATCTGCTCCACGCTGAAGCGCTGACTACATGCGCTCTGAATACACACTGCTGATTGGCTGGTAATGCTTCGTGTGTACCAATCAGATGGTTGTGTGGGTGGGACAATGCTGGGTGCTGACGAGACAGAGGCAGAAGGAGCGAAGCAGCTTGTTAAGACTTTAGCAGCTAAAGTTAGCTTTAGCTTAGAAACTCGTTCGGTACACCCCCGTACCGAACCGAAAGCCCCGTACCGAAACGGTTCAATACAAAACACGTACCGTTACACCCCTAGCAGATACAAATGACACATTCATGTTTTTATGTAATGATGACAACATATGCTCACGCGGACGATTGACTAGTTGATGGTTTTCTTTTCAAATGTTCGTTCATAGCCGTTGTGCTGCTATGATAGGCCATTTCCGCTCGACACAGTGTGCATACAACAACATTATTAGGCCGTGTATTGAAATACTTTCACACTTTTGACGACTTTTGGCGTGATTTTTCCCCCTCGCTCGCACCGCTCGCATCGTCTGCTTTGATCGTCTGCTTTGATCGTCTGCTTTGCGCTTCGCCATGACGGTAGTGTGACGTAAATATGCGACGCGTTGACGCACAAAAACGGCGTCGACGTATTTACGTAACCGATGACGTCGACTATGTCGACGCGTCGTTTCAGCCTTAGTGTGGTTATCAGTGTTTTCCTTGTTTTATCAAAAGCGTTTGATACCATTGATTTTGAATTTTTTTTTAAAGAAATTGCAACACTATGGTGTCAGAGGGGTTGCACTCAGTTGGTTCAGAAGTTATTTATTTGAAAGGGAGCAAAATGTGCAAATAAATAACAGCAAATCTCCAAGTAAAATTATAACGTGGAGTTTCACAAGGCTCCATATTGGGATCACTTCTTTTTAAATTATATATAAATGACTTTGTGAACTCATCAATTAATCTTCACAAAGTAATTTTTGCTGATGACACAAATGTATTCATGTCACACAAAAATCCTGAAAGCCTTCAAGCTCTTATCAGTAGTGAATTAGTTAAAGTAGATAATTGGTTCAAATGTAATAACTTATTCTTAAATAAATAAATAAATAAAACAAACTTTATTATATTTTGTTCAAAGAGAAGCCATAAAAACTTTGATAGGATACTGATCAAAATAAATGGTAAAGGCATTGAGAGAGTTGAGAGCACTAAATTCCTTGGTGTATACGTAGATGGATTTATACATTTCAAAAGCCATATTGAACATGTAATGAATAAATGATCTAAATATGTCGTTCTACTCTCAACATTGAGGCCGTTTCTTCCTCTTAACGCTCTCCTAATTCTGAATCGGACTCTATATGAACCACATATAAACTATTGCAATGTCGTATGTAGAGCTGCAGCTATCGAATATTTTAGTAATGGAGTATTCTATCGAATATCCCGATCGATTAATCGAGTAATCGAATAAATCATATTTTTGCTTAAAAAAAAAAAAAAAGTGTGAAATACTTCTCTTGTTGCCTTATTTGTATTTTGACTTTATTAAATGGATTTATATTATTATTTGGTGCAGCCGGGCCGGAGCAATATTTTTGCTTAATTAAGGTTTAATTATACATGTTAAGATGTGCCCTCAATTATTGCGTTTGGCCTAATTGTCTTTTATTTCCTAAACGCTTGTTTTTATTATTGAAGGCTGACACGCACAGCTGAAATGCGTCCGTGGTTGATTGTGCCAATTTGTGTGTGCTAATAAAAAAACAGGTGCGCTCACAGCCCTATGTGCTGTGTGGTGTGACCGCATTAACTAAGTTCTTGTCTCTCGTGCGTTTTTGATGATTATACGGTGCCGTTTAAATGGTGGTTTCTCCACGCAAATCCGCTGAGCTGTTTTCAACCTGCCAACAATACATGAACAATATAAAAAGACAAACCACTTAATATGACGACAACAGTTTTAAAGTTTAAGAATGCAATACAGTTCATTGCATTCTTTGCATGCAAAATAGTAATCAATGTTCATTTTGCCATCATAACATGTTTAAGATGAAAACACATATATATAAAATTAGTTCAAAATTAATATTTCCTGAGAAAGTTAAAATAAAACTATATTCTTAGTATGAAAAATAAAACAAGAACAGTTTTCATTATATCAAACATAAAAAGTTGATTAGGTAGTAGGGATGATACTCGAAACCGATTTTCCCGGTTGTTCGATAAGAAAAGAACCGAGTCCTCGGACTTGAATCCCTTTTTGAGAACCGGTACCCGTTATCGAGACCACTATAGTAAAGAAAAAGAGTTGGTTCTTTATTCGAATCCCTGGGAACGAATCCCGTCCCGACCAGAAATGCTCTGTGGGACATCACAAGAAATTACGTCACGTAGCTCAGTCATTAGGCGCAGATAGCGAAAGCAGGAAAAACAATGGACCGGAAAAAGCGCTCCAAGGTGTAATAAAGTTCAAAACAAAAGGTATAATCCAATGAAAAACTTTACTGAGAGATTTGAGCAGGGTAATACAAATTGAGGTGGCGACTTGTCCAGGGTGTACCCTGCCTTCCGCCCGATTGTAGCTGAGATAGGCTCCAGCGCCCCCCGCGACCCCAAAGGGAATAAGCGGTAGAAAATGGATGGATGGATGGATGTAAATAAATAAATAAAATTAATAAATAAACACGTTAACTATAAATTTCAATAACGGCACTAATTTTCAGGCGATTAACGCAAACACTTTCTTTTTGATAAACGGGCCATGCCGTAGCGGGGCAATTTGGCTGCAGTTCACTTGCTACTGATAAGCCACAAGCTAGCAGAAATGGACAAAAGAAAGTGTACCTTATGGAAATGTCAGTTTCAATGCCGTGGCAAGTTGTTCTCCCGACAAGAAATGACTATTTTTCCCTGTGAGAAGAGGCACATCCCTGCAGCAAACACCTGCTGCGCGTGTCGTTCTAGAGGTGGTTGGTGCTTCACTTCAGTGTTCAGATTACGTCAGGGTGCAGTGATAACATAACATTTAGATCAGTGGTCTCAAACACGCGGCCCGCGGGCCAATTGCGGCCCGCGAGACGTTATTTTGCGGCCCCCACCTTAATATGAAAGTTTAAAGTTAGTGCGGCCCGCGTGTTTTAAATGAATGGCGCTTGACAGCGTTGTGTGCGGAACTGAAGGAATCTACCATCACGGTGTGGTATAAGGCTCTCAACAATAGAGGGCGCGTGCCGTGATGGCACTGCCTTTAGTGTCCTCTAGAAACTGTCACCACATCATCTTTTTCTCCATACTAACAGCGTGCCAGCCCAGACACATGTTGTATGTGGCTTCTGCAGACACAGGCATATTGCAAGACATACTTGAGGAACAGCCATACATGTCACACTGAGGGTGGTCATATTTTATTTTATTTATTTTCTAACACTGTTACAAATATGCGCCACACTGTGAACCCACACCAAACAAGAATGACAAACACATTTCGGGAGAACATCCGCACCTAAACACAACATAAACACACCAGAACAAATACCCAGAATCCTTTGCGGCCCTAACTCTTCCGGGCTACAAAAACACCCCCGCTACCTCCAACCCCGCCTCCTCCCAACCCCGCCCACCTCAACCCCCGCTTTTCCACGACACCCGCACACGCTCTTCCTCCCTCCCTCCATGCCTCCCTCGCTCGCCCGCCTGCTCGCTCCCGCCCCCGTTGTAAACAGTCCGGGAGGGGAAGACGAGCGGTCCGGTATCTTCCAAAGCACTCCGCCGAAGGACCGAGCGACAATACAAAACTGTGGTGCACTGGACCCCAGCGCTGATACTCCGACAGAGAGTCGCTGGGCGAATCAGACGTGTAACACGTTAGTGGTGATGTTAGCTACCGTAACTGTAAACTCCACGGCGAGCCCCCCCCCCCACGCCCCGTTGGCTCCTGACAGAGACGATTATTGAGGCAATATTGCTTTGTTGAGCACAGGGACACCCCGACGTGTCTTATTTCATTTCATTTCATTTTTATTTATCTCCTTCATTGATGTGCATCTTTGATCAATAGACAATTATACCTCAATTATTCAATTATACATTTACACACCAATGCCTGAGAAGGAGCAGGATTAAGAAAAATCGTATTTTTCTGCCCCTTCAACATAATACGTAGTCTTACTTAATGATATCATATAAACCAACAATTACATCCAAATATAACGAAAACAAACAAAAAAACACAAGAAGTGCAAAACTTCATGATGTACAAACCGAACAAAAAAAACAAAAGAAGTAATATACACCTCACGGGATAATACAAAAAAAAATACAAAACCAGGCAAAAAATAAGTAAAATAATAAATATAAAGCAAAATGTAAACACTTATGGCTGTCCATATGATCTTATTGTTCTGTCTTTATATATTTTTTCAATTGGAATATATTTTTACAATCTTTTATCTCATTGTAAAGAGAATTCCATAGTTTAACCCCCACCACTGATATGCACATTTGTTTTAAAGTTGTCCTTGAACACTGATGTTGGAAATGACCTTTTCTTCTATGCTCTTCATTCTCAGAAGTGATGACAAACATTTTTTGTAAATTTGCTGGTAATGTTTTACTTTTAGCCTTAAAGACCTACTGAAATGATTTTTATTTATTTAAACGGGGATAGAAGATCCATTCTATGTGTCATACATGGTCATTTCGCGATATTGCCATATTTTTGCTGAAAGGATTTAGTAGAGAACATCGACGATGAAGTTCGCAACTTTTGGTCGCTGATAAAAAAAGCCTTGCCTGTACCGGAAGTAGCGTGACGTCACAAGTTGAAAGGCTCCTCACATTTCCCCATTGTTTACACCAGCAGCGAGAGCGATTCGGACCGAGAAAGCGACGATTACCCCATTAATTTGAGCCAGGATGAAAGATTCGTGGATGAGGAACGTGAGAGTGAAGGACTAGAGTGCAGTGCAGGACGCATCTTTTTTCGCTCTGACCGTAACTTAGGTACAAGCTGGCTCATTGGATTCCACACTCTCTCCTTGTTCTATTGTGGATCACGGATTTGTATTTTAAACCACCTCGGGTACTATATCCTCTCGAAAATGATAGTCGAGAACGCGAAATGGACATTCACAGTGACTTTTATCTCCACGACAATACATCGGTGAAACTCTTTAGCTACGGAGCTAACGTGATAGCATCGTGCTTAAATGCAGATAGAAACAAAAGAAATAAACCCCTGACTGGAAGGATAGACAGAAAATCAACAATACTATTAAACCATGGACCTGTAAATACACGGTTAATGCTTTCCAGCTTGGCGAAGCTTAACAATGCTGTTGATATTTCTGGGGGTACGTTCTGGGCTTGCCTGTCAGGTGGGGGTCGGCGCCTCAGGCTACTGCATCCAGACTGCGTGTCTGGAGCTCCTGGGTCCCACCGTCCATCCCTTCCGGTTGCCCGTCTTGGTTGGGGCCTGCTGGGTCTAGTCCCTGCGTCTACTGTGGTAGCTTGGTGCTGCAAGGTTTTCCGAGGCGCTGCGAGTCGGCCAGTTGTTGGGGTAGTGACCTTGTAGTGACGCCCCTAACCACGTCCCGACTGCCACAGGTATTTTGGCAATTTAGGGGAAACCCTGACATAACAAGATAACAATGTCCTCCATTACGATCATACTTTAACAAAGATGTTTTGTAATGTTATTCTGTGATATTTGCACCTAAAGAAATGCTAGTTTATTAGTTTAGGAATTTGGGGGCGGGTCGGTGGGTGGGGTTCTAGCTAGTTGAAATATTATGTACATTTTTTTATAACATGTTCTGGTCGGGTCCTCAATTACAGAATGATTAATAGCCTCAATAGTACATTTTATTAATTAATATAGAGAATGTTAAAACATTGTTGTTAGCAATATCAAGAGCATTAATTTGCAAAAATGACTAATAATATTGCTAACGATGGATTCTGATGCGTCATCTATGTTGCTGCTTCTTGATCTTAGCGCCGCTTTCGATACCGTCGATCATAATATTTTATTAGAGCGTATAAAAACACGTGTTGGTATGTCAGACTTAGCCTTGTCTTGGTTTAACTCTTATCTTACTGACAGGATACAGTGCGTCTCCCATAACAATGTGACCTCGGACTATGTTAAGGTAATGTGCGGAGTTCCCCAGGGTTCGGTTCCTGGCCCTGCATCCTTTACTATTTATATGCTGCCGCTAGGCGATATCATACGCAAATACGGTGTTAGCTTTCACTGTTATGCTGATGACACCCAACTCTACATGCCCCTAAAGCTGACCAACACTCCGTATTGTAGTCAGCTGGAGGCGTGTCTTAATGAAATTAAACAATGGATGTCCGCTAACTTTTTGCAACTCAACGCTAAGAAAACGGAAATGCTGATTATCGGTTCTGCTAGACACCGACATTTATTTAATAATACCACCTTAACATTTGACAACCAAACAATTACACAAGGCGACTCGGTAAAAAATCTGTGTATTATCTTCGACCCAACTCTCTCGTTTGAGTCACACATTAAAGGCCTACTGAAATGAAATTTTCTTATTTAAACGGGGATAGCAGGTCAATTCTATGTGTCATACTTGATCATTTCGCGATATTGCCATATTTTTGCTGAAAGGATTTAGTAGAGAACATCGACGATAAAGTTCGCAACTTTTGGTCGCTGATAAAAAAGCCTTGCCTGTACCCGGAAGTAGCGTGACATCACAGGTTGTGGAGCGCCTCACATCTGCACATTGTTTACAATCATGGCAACCAGCAGCGAGAGCGATTCGGACCGAGAAAGCAACGATTACCCCATTAATTTGAGCGAGGATGAAAGATTCGTGGATGAGGAAAGTGAGAGTGAAGGATTAGAGGCAGTGGAAGCGATTCAGATAGGGAAGATGCTGTGAGAGGCGGGTGGGACCTGATATTCAGCTGGGAATGACTAAAACAGTAAATAAACACAAGACATATATATACTCTTTTAGCCACAACACAACCAGGCTTATATTTAATATGTCACAAATTAATCCGCATAACAAACACCTCCCCCCCTCCCGTCCATATAACCCACCAATACAACTCAAACACCCGCACAACACACTCAATCCCACAGCCCAAAGTACCGTTCACCGCCGTAAAGTTCATACAGCACATATATTTCCCCAAAGTTACGTACGTGACATGCACATAGCGGCACGCACGTACGGGCAAGCGATCAAATGTTTGGAAGCCAAAGCTGCGTACTCACGGTAGCGCGTCTGCTATCCAACTCAAAGTCCTCCTGGTTGTGTTGCTGCAGCCAGCCGCTAATACACCGATCCCACCTACAGCTTTCTTCTTTGCTGTCTTCATTGTTCATTAAACAAATTGCAAAAGATTCACCAACACAGATGTCCAGAATACTGTGGAATTTTGCGATGAAAACAGACGACTTAATAGCTCGCCACAATGGTGTCCCAATATGTCCGCACAATCCGTGACGTCACGCGCAAACGTCATCATACCGAGACGTTTTCAGCAGAATATTTCGCGGGAAATTTAAAATTGCACTTTACTAATCTAACCCGGCCGTATTGGCATGTGTTGCAATGTTAATATTTCATCATTGATATATAAACTATCAGACTGCGTGGTCGGTAGTAGTGGGTTTCAGTAGGCCTTTAAGAGTGTTACTAAAACGGCCTTTTTTCATCTCCGTAATATCGCTAAAATTCGTTCCATTTTGTCCACTAGCGACACTGAGATCATTATTCATGCGTTCTTTACGTCTCGTCTCGATTACTGTAACGTATTATTTTCAGGTCTCCCTATGTCTAGCATTAAAAGATTACAGTTGGTACAAAATGCGGCTGCTAGACTTTTGACAAGAACAAGAAAGTTTGATCATATTACGCCTATACTGGCTCACCTGCACTGGCTTCCTGTGCACTTAAGATGTGACTTTAAGGTTTTACTACTTACGTATAAAATACTACATGGTCTAGCTCCAGCCTATCTTGCCGATTGTATTGTACCATATGTCCCGGCAGGAAATCTGCGTTCAAAGAACTCCGGCTTATTAGTGATTCCCAGAGCCCCAAAAAAGTCTGCGGGCTATAGAGTATTTTCTATTCGGGCTCCAGTACTATGGAATGCCCTCCCGGTAACAGTTAGAGATGCTACCTCAGTAGAAGCATTTAAGTCCCATCTTAAAACTAATTTGTATACTCTAGCCTTTAAATAGACCCCCTTTTTAGACCAGTTGATCTGCCGTTTCTTTTCTTTTCTCCTTTGCCCCCCTCTCCCTTGTGGAGGGGGAGTTACACAGGTCTGGTGGCCATGGATGAAGTGCTGGCTGTCCAGAGTCGGGACCCGGGATGGACCGCTAGCCTGTGCATCGGTTGGGGACATCTCTGCGCTGCTGACCCGTCTCTGCTCGGGATGGTTTACTGCTGGCCCCACTATGGACTGGACTCTCACTATTATGTTGGATCCACTATGGACTGGACTTTCGCTGATATGTTGGATCCACTATGGACTGGACTTTCACAATATTATGTCAGACCCACTCGACATTCATTGCTTTCAGTCTCCCCTAGAGGGGGGGGGGGGGGGGGGGAGGGGGGGGGGGGGGGGGGGGGGGGGGTTACCAACATATGCGGTCCTCTTCAAGGTTTCTCATAGTCATTCACATCGACGTCCCACTGGGGTGAGTTTTTCCTTGTCCTTATGTGGGCTCTGCACCGAGGATGTCGTTGTGGCTTGTGCAGCCCTTTGAGACACTTGTTATTTAGGGCTATATAAATAATCATTGATTGATTGATACAATATGTAATGTACAGAATATCAGAAGCATTTATTTAGGTACAAATATCACAAATTATAGATGGGTTAGCCTCCCACCTCCACACCCTGAAAATGTTCTGTCTAGGGTACACTTATTAATGATGAAAAATTACTCCTATCTGCGATTAATCACGATTAATTTTGAGTTAACTATGAACAATTTGATTAATCACAGTTAAATATTTTAAGTGTTTGACAGCCCTAATATACAGTATATATATATATATATATATATATATATATATATATATATATATATATATATATATATATATATATATATATATATATGTATGTATGTGTGTGTGTGTGTGTGTGTGTGTGTGTGTGTGTGTATATATACACATTCACATACATACATATATGTGTTTATATATCTTGAAGACGAACATCAGTGTTATAAACTTCAACCTGCTCAATCTCGGATCGATATAGAGCATCATAATCGATAAAGAGCATCATGAAAAAGCTGTATTTAACAGCATTTATGTTATCATGTTATCATTTATGTTATCATGCATATCGTGTTATCATGTGCATGTCACGATTATTTTTTTTCGTCAGAGATGTCCGGCCTATCCAATTTCGCAGTGGACCGTCTTGACAAAACACTCCCCTGAAAAATGTTGTTGGCAAATGAACAAATGAACCTTATTTGTAGACAAAAGAACAGGTGGCAGAGCATTTCATGAGAAGTAATGACACAGTAGACTGAAGGCAGCAGCCATAACAGTTTCACACCCTGAATCAAAAGGGGATAGGAGGCCAGCATGTACTGGAAATTCCCACATAGTGCTTCCACCAGACTGTGAAAGACAGCAAAACACAGCGTTCAGATGCATCCAAAACTGTGTGCAAGCTCACGCCCAAATGCATGAAACTTTGTTTAACATGAGTATCCAACATTGTATCAACGTCTATAAGTCGGAAAAGAGAAAAATCAGCATAGTCCACTTAAATAGATTTGATCTACTTGAGAGACAAACCGTAAATTCCAGACTATAAGCCGCTACTTTTTTCCTACACTGCGGCTTGCCAACTATGCTTACTCGCAAGTATCGACTATTTTGACAGTCGATTAGTCAACGATTATCTTTACGATTAGTCAACTAATCGGGTAATAAAGCATACACATATTTAATGGCTCCTATTTTTCCATCAACTTCTAAATGCAGCTTAAGTTATTTTCGGCATGTGCGTACTAACAACAAAGATGACTAATTCAATCATAAATATGTATTTATACTGAAACTGCTGTTACAAAAAATAAAATGACTATTAAAATGTTGTCTATTTAAAACATGGGTGTCAAACTCTGGCCCGCGGGCCAAATTTGGCCCGCTGTGTAATTTCACTTGGCCCTTGAGGCGATATCAAATTAACACTAAAGCTGACCCGCCGATCCTCCCGGTAGTCTTCCAAACGCCAGCCAGCCAGCCCAACGAGTGCTGGCCCAGTCACATAACATGTGCGGCTTCTGCACGCACACACATTAGAATGCAACGCATACTTCATCAACAGCGATACAGGTTACCCTAGGGTAGCCGAATAAAAAACTTTAACACTGTTAGAAATATACGCCACACTGTGAATCCACACCAAACCAGAACCCTTTGCAGCACTAACTCTTCCGGGACGCTACAAGGTGTGTGTGTGTGGGGGGAGGTTTGGTGGTAGCGGGGATATATTTTGTAGCGTCCCGGAAGAGTTAGTGCTGCAAAGGATTCTGGGTATTTGTGCTGTTGTGTTTATGTTGTGTTACGGTGCGGATGTTCTCCCGAAATGTGTTTCTCATTCTTCTTTGGTGTGGATTCACAGTGTGGCGTATATTTCTAACAGTGTTAAAGTTTTTTATACTGGCACCCTCAGTGTAACCTGTATTGCTGTTGATGAAGTATGCGTTGCATTCGCTCGTGTGTGCGTACAGAAGCCGCACATATCTTGTGACTGGGTCTGAACGATGTTAGAATGGACGTGACGATAGCTCGTAGAGTACGTTAAAGGTTGATTTGTTCAACCTTGGCCCGCAGCTTTGTTCAGTTTTAAATTTTGGCCCACTCTGTATTTCAGTTTGACACCCCTGATTTAAAATAAAGGAAGGCAAAGTGCTAAAAAAACAATTACTCTGTTTATGTATTGAAAAAACTGTTAAAATAACAGCAATGAAAATATGAAATGAATTATGAAATGAAACACAAAATCTAACTTCCTCAAAAAGAAGTTTGAAGAGCTGCACACTGGTATATTAACGATTGAATAACTCGTGGTAGTTTTAGCACTCTAATAGACTCAATGTGCAGAATTCTATATTTGATTAATTCTTAAAATGTTGGCTATTTAATAGATTGTATGTTTAATTTTATGATACCCCCGCATTGGTGCCTGTCTGTCTCTTAATGTGTAAGTGTGTGTGCACGCGCGCACGCATTTTGCGTTTGATAAAATTGCTTTTTTTACGGCATTGCAAATTGACGCTGCTTTAAAACGTACTTGAATTGATGTCGACAAAGTTTAGCTGTCTGACTTTGACTAAAATAAGTAATTTTTCACACAACTTCGGCTCACTCTTGTTAGCCAGTCCACATCCACCCTCCAAATGTACGACGTAATGTCTCCGCTTTAAATGCTCGCGTATCATGGATGTAATGCCATAAAAAAAAGGTCCGCTTTGCAAAATGAGCAAGGTATTTATGTTCTTAACAAGAATAAGAGGAAATATCCTCGCACTTCACATGTTATCACTGACAATGTTTTGCGAGCAACCCACCACAGGCCGGAAAAACGTGAGTGATTACATCCCGACTATTGTCGACGGAAATTTTTATTGTCGACAATGTTGATTAATTGTTGCAGCCCTACTCGCAAGCTTGTTTCGGCCCCCTTGATCTCCCTGTCCTGCAATTCAGAGTTCCTGCGGCTGAGGCAACCGTTCAACAAATTTAGCTTGAATCAAACTTTTTGGGTATTTCATTAAAAAATGGCGCAAGTGATATTTTGACACAAAAATTAATGTTAAAAACGAGAAAAATTCAGATGCCTCAATCTCATGACGCTAGCGTCGTATGGGGGCGGTATGGCGTAGTGGGTAGAGCGGCCGTGCCAGAAACCTGAGGGTTGCAGTTTCGCTCCCCGCCTCTTGACATCCAAATCGCTTCCGTTGTGTCCTTGGGCAGGACACTTCACCCTTGCCCCCGGTGCCGCTCACACTGGTGAATGAATGATGAATGAATGATAGGTGGTGGTCGGAGGGGCCGTAGGCGCAAACTGGCAGCCTCGCTTCCGTCAGTCTACCCCAGGGCAGCTGTGGCTACAAATGTAGCTTACCACCACCAGGTGTGAATGAATTATGGGTTCCCACTTCTCTGTGAGCGCTTTGAGTATCTCATAATAGAAAAGCGCAATATCAAATCGAATCCATTATTATTATTAGTAGGGATGATGTTCGAAAACCGGTCCTCCCGATGCTTCGATAAGAAAAGAACCGATTCCATGGATTCAAATCCCTTTTTGAGAACCGGTTCCCGTTATCAAAGCCAATATACTGTATTTTCACGACCATAGGGCGCACCATATTAAAAGGCGCTGTGTCAGTTACGGGTGCTATTTCTGTATTTAACGCATAAATAAGGCGCAGCGTATTTTTGGGCGCAGGCATGGTTATACATATGCTAGCTTAAAACATACGCTAGCTTAAAACATACGCTAGCATGCATGGACGCTGTTTTAAAAAGGCAGCAGGAGCAAAGCTGAGTTTGGTTGTACTTTATTGAAGTATTTATCAATGTACTCACATTATTTTTTGATCAATCCTCATCCACAAATCCATCAAAGTCCTCATCTTCTGTGTCCGAAATGAACAGCTGGGCAAGTTCTCTATCAAACACACCAGATTGCCTCTCGTCATTTTCAAAGTCAGTCTCGTTGCCGTGGGGCTCCTCGGAAAAGATGCCGGCTTTTGCGAACAACAGTGCAAGCAGACACGTTAGTTCAAGCATCCACGATCCATTCACAAATTGTGGCGTAACACGCCCGACGCTGCCTCCCAGTTTTCGTGAAGCTGTGTTCGTCTGTCATCCATCGCTCCCATGACGCTCACAACTTCACTTTGAACGTCCTGTTTACACCTATGTTCAGCGGTTAGAGTTCCTTCGTCATGCCTTAATGATGACTCCAGGTGGAAACTTTTCTTTCGGCAGCGTCTTCCCCTTGAAAATCACCATAGGTGGCAGTTTCTGACCATTAGCATAGCAAGCTAGCACAACAGTAAAATCAGACTTCTTTTGCCCCGTTGTGCGTATCGATTCGCTACCATGCTGGTCCCCTTCTTCTCCACAGTGCGCTTCACTGGGATGTCAAAAGTGAGCGGGACCTCGTCCATGTTGGTGATGTGTTTGTCGACAATTTTTTTTATTTACAACGCACATAGCAGCACTATATGTTCACTGGGGGCGTGCCTTCAGCGTCCTCTCTCACCTGAAACCTTCACCCTTTAACATCCGCATGCTGTCCTCAGTCCGCCTTTCCTCCGTATAAACAGCGTGCCGGCCCAGTCACATAACATCTACAGCTTTTGGAACTCAGTGCACACACAAGGTGCACACACAACAACCTATCTGGATTCGATAAGAGATTCGATAAGGAATCGGTTCGATAAGAGGATTCGATAATGGCATCGACATCGATAATTTCTTAACAAACATCATCCCTAGTTCTTAAGCAATAGCTAATATGCTAACATGTTTGCGAGTGTCTGTTAGTATTATTAACTTACAACGGCATTATTTTTGTGTTGTTTCAATTTCCCAAATTTCTTAGTAAATTCACCAAAACGTCACAGTGGAGTTCTTGAGTTTGTTTACCTGATTGAAGAGCTAGTGGGTCCATGATGTTGACTACTGTTTTGTTTGATTATCCATATTGCTGCCGTGTTACAGGCACCTTTTGAAAACAAATAAGGTATGTAAATAAACATTTACAGAATCTGACGGTGTAAATAACTAATTTCGCAAAGTATATATCTGCGGTTTATATTCGAGTGCGGCTAATCTATGTAAACAGAATTTTTTCTTCAAAAATGTTGTGAGTGCGGCTTCTTTAAATACTGTAATAATAATGGATTCAATTTATATATCGCTTTTCTAGACACTCAAAGCACTTTACAGAAAACAGAGAACCCATCATTCATCCACTCCACATCCACACATTGATGGTGGTAAGCTACATTTGTAGCCATATCTGCCCTGGGGTAGACTGACGAAAGCGTGGCTGCCAATTTGCACCTATGGCCCCTTGACCACCGCCAAACATTCAATTCATTCATGCACTAATGTGAGCGACACTGGGAGAAATGTGGGTGAAGTGTCTTGCCCAAAGACACAACGGCCATGACTAAGATGGTGGAAGCTGGAATCGAACCTGGAACCCTGAAGTTGCTGACCGCTCTACCATCTGAGCCACAACTACCATCTGAGTCATGCCGTCCCATGAAATTATATATATATATACAATTATACACACACGTAGGCTACTGACAGGCCTCGTTTGAGTTAGCAGCTGAAGGGCGTATAAACAATTACAACACGTATTGGAGAAAAAATCCATGTCTTACGTAAACTTTTTGTGGTTTACCTGTTGGGGTGGTGGCGGTGTGCTGGTTTGAACAGTCTCCGTTATCGTCTCACTTGACGTCCCAGGAACCTCCGCCATCCCTATAGCTGCTTTGCTCACGCCAACGTTAGCTAACTTTTACAACAAGTACTGCTTTGGCGTCTGACAGTCACTCCCCACCGCTGTCCGTATTCCTAAATTACAAGCTATTGTAAACAGAAGATTAATAGGAAAGGAGGGCGGATGGATTCGTACTCTGATGGGATGTGGAGAACCAATATAGTCAAGGATCAAGACGTAACAATTTGGCCATGTTCGAAACGGAAGTGTATTATGGTGTGTCCAATTCTATATACATCACAACATTCCGGCCCATATAAGAAAACACGCACAAGTATGCAGTCACAATTTTGTATTATAAACTTAACTGTATGCTACACGAGAGATTAATGAGTTCATATTTAATTTTACCTACCTGCACCGCGCTACAATTGTATTATTTTGAAAAACATCCGGATGTTTTATTTCTGTTTCGTTGTTATCTAACAGCATAGGATGGGGAAGATATTTGTAGACGGACAGGTTTTACTTCCTGTTGTCCGTTCAGTCAAAAAGGACAAAGAACATTCTCGCTGTGACATTTCAACAACTTATTTTAAAAATGACTTCTTCATCGCATGACTTGATTTTTTAAAAAGTTTAACTACATCATATTATAGCGTAGTAATATAGAGCATTCAAGTAAATGAAAGGTTGTCGAAGATATTGTTGGACACTTGAGAAAGTACAAGTCGATCCATCCATTTCTACCGCTTGTCCTTCTCGGGGTTGCGGAGAGCTGGAGCCTGTCCCAGCTGCACTCAGTGGGAAGGCAGTGTACACCCTGGACAAGTAAGTATGTAAATACGAGATCCCAGCTCAGAAATACATACTTTTTAAATTGTGTATATATATATATATATATATATATATATATATATATATATATATATATATATATATATATATATATATATATATATATATATATATATATATATATATCGTACTGCATACCTTCTTGTTTATGGAATTTAGGGATGTGGGGGTCAATTCGTGTTCAAAGACTGGCACAGAGAGAAACTATTCGACTGTGCTCCAATATCTCAAACAAACCTTTAACATCACCGACTGCCAAGTCAAATTCACATCTGCGTCTTCAAGCTGAGAAACAGAAGCGGAGAAAACAGAGGGAAAATGCCATATTGTCAACTCAACACAATGTAAGTGTACTTAAAACTGTATTTTTCGATCAACGATTCTCAAACTGTGGTACGCCAAATAATCACTTAATTAAATATTCAAAGACAGTGTTACTGTTCAAACTGTGTGTAATATTAAAGGCCTACTGAAACCCACTACTACCGACCACGCAGTCTGATAGTTTATATATCAATGATGAAATCTTAACATTATAACACATGCCAATACGGCCGGGTTAACTTATAAAGTGACATTTTAAATTTGCCGCTAAACTTCCGGTTCGAAACGCCTCTGCGGATGACGTATGCGCGTGACGTAGCCCGGCGAACACGGGTATGCCTTCCACATTGAAGCCGATACGAAAAAGCTCTGTTTTCATTTCATAATTCCACAGTATTCTGGACATCTGTGTTCGTGAATCTGTTTCAATCATGTTCATTGCATTATGGAGAAGGAAGCCAAGCAAGCAAAGAAGAAAGTTGTCGGTGCGAAATGGACGTATTTTTCGAACGTAGTCAGCCACAACAGTACACAGCCGGCGCTTCTTTGTTTACATTCCCGAAAGATGCAGTCAAGATGGAAGAACTCGGATAACAGAGACTCTAACCAGGAGGACTTTTGATTTGGATACACAGACGCCTGTAGAGAACTGGGACAACACAGACTCTTACCAGGATTACTTTGATTTGGATGACAAAGACGCAGACGTGCTACTGTGAGTATGCAGCTTTGGCTTTTTTTTGCGTATGTACGTAACTTTTTTAAAATATATAAGCTTTATGAACCTTGGGTTAGGTGAACGGTCTTTTGGGCTGAGTGATTGTGTGTGTTGATCATGTGTTTGAATTGTATTGGTGTGTTCTATGGAGCTAGGAGCTAGCATAGGAGCTAGGAGCTAGCATAACACGTACTGTACCGTACGTGCGCGTCACGTACGTAACTTTTTAAAAATATATAACCTTTATGAACCTTGGGTTAGGTGAACGGTCTTTTGGGCTGAGTGATTGTGTGTGTTGATCAGGTGTTTGAATTGTATTGGCGTGTTCTATGGAGCTAGGAGCTAGCAGAGGAGCTAGGAGCTAGCATAACAAACACGCAGGTGTTATTATGCAGGATTAATTTGTGGCATATTAAATATAAGCCTGGTTGTGTTGTGGCTAATAGAGTATATATATGTCTTGTGTTTATTTACTGTTGTAGTCATTCCCAGCTGAATATCAGGTACCGTGAGTATGCAGCCTTGGCTGCTAAACATTCGATAACTTGACCGTATGTGCGCGTCACGTACGTAACTTTTTAAAAATATATAAGCTTTATGAACCTTGGGTTAGGTAAACTGTCTTTTGGGCTGAGTGATTGTGTGTGTTGATCAGGTGTTTGAATTGTATTGGCGTGTTCTATGGAGCTAGGAGCTAGCAGAGGAGCTAGGAGCTAGCATAACAAACACGCAGGTGTTTTTATGCAGGATTAATTTGTGGCATATTAAATATAAGCCTGGTTGTGTTGTGGCTAATAGAGTATATATATGTCTTGTGTTTATTTACTGTTATAGTCATTCCCAGCTGAATATCAGGTCACCCTCGGCTCTCACAGCATCTTCCCTATCTGAATAGCTTCAACTCCCCACTAGTCCTTCACTTGCACTTTACTCATCCACAAATCTTTCATCCTCGCTCAAATTAATGGGGAAATTGTCGCTTTCTCGGTCCGAATCTCTCTCACTTCATGCGGCCATCATTGTAAACAATAGGGAACTTTGCGTATATGTTCAACTGACTACGTCACGCTACTTCCGGTAGGTGCAAGCCTTTTTTTTATCAGATACCAAAAGTTGCAATCTTTATCGTCGTTGTTCTATACTAAATCCTTTCAGCAAAAATATGGCAATATCGCGAAATGATCAAGTATGACACATAGAATAGATCTGCTATCCCCGTTTAAATAAAAAAAATTCATTTCAGTAGGCCTTTAAATTGGTCAAAGTATTTAATATAATTGTTAAATAAAACTCCTGCCTTGTTTTTTTATGAATAGTTAGACCTCCTACGCTACTGTATTTTATTGTTGGTCATTATGGTGGTACTTGGAGAGCCAAGTGTTTTCTGAGTTGGTACTTGGTGCAAAAAGTTTGAGAACCATAATTTAGATATATTATTTGCTATAAATTAAATGAGTGAAATGTTTTGTCAATTTTATAACGTAATATGTGATGTGTTTTGGTTTTAGAAAGCTGATGAAGAACTTGTGAAATGGACCGAGAAGGAGAGGATTCTCTACACTGCTCATATACCGCCCGGGTCAAAGAAAGGTCTCTAGTTTGTGTTTTTACAGCATTAGTTTGGGCATATCAATGGAGGCTGACAGGGGCAAACGAGCACCAAACACAAAACGGATCCAAAACCAAAAATACACAAACACAATAAAACACATTCAACAGGAAAACTGCATATTCAAATGCTGTAATCACATACTCAGGGCATCAACAATGAATAAAGATGTTATGTGCATACATATTCCCTTTTTTTGAGTCTCTTTGCGCATGCAAAATGGAGCGATGATTAAAATAGATTACAAATAAACCATATTTAATAAAAAATAATCCACAGCAACTCTGTGGTTAATGTAATCAAAAGCTTAAATTGTTTGACACCACAAGCCAGCTTCATGGTTTAGGGTTTTGGATAATTTCTATCTTTTTAAACATTTTGCACCTTTACCTCTGTTGTCCTTTAAAAAAAAAGTGTTCTTACAGTATCTATATTTGCAGACACAACCTTGCCTCTCCCATCCGCATACAGTCCAGATTATGTGGAGTCCAGATGGTATCAGTGGTGGGAGAAAGAGAGATTCTTCAGTCCCGAGCAGCATGTGAGATATTTCAAATAAACCACACAACACATGAACTTTCTTACTTCTCGCTGGTCACATTAAATGTACATTCACACTGTACATCTATCTATTAGGGCTGTCAAAGTTAACAGATTAACCCATGTGATTAATCACAATAAAATATCACTTTATACATGTATCTATGCAGATTAATTTGCGCAATTAATTATTGACCTAACATGCTATTTTACCTCAAGAGTGGTTGGTTACCTGAAAGTCTACCTTACTTTACTTGTACTTTAGTTTACTTTCCTTGCTCAAATATCTCAATCAACTTCAGCCCTAAGCAAAAAAATACCAAACATGTCATGTTTTTTAATTTAATTTTAACCCTTCAAAGCAGGGGTCCCCAAACTTTTTGACTCGGGGGCCGCATTGGATTAAAAAAATTTGGCCGGGGCCATATATATATATATATATGTATATATATATATATATATATATATATATATATATATATATATATATATATATATATATATATATATATATATATATATATATATATATATATATATATATATATATATATATATATATATATATATATATATATATATATTTTTTTTTTTAACTTGGGATTTCCCGCGGGCCAGATTTTGGACGCTTGCGGGCCGGATTCGGCCGTAGTTTGGGGACCCCTGCTTTAAAGGCCCTTTGATCAAATGATGTCACAGTCATCAATTAGTATACATTTGCATAACATTAGTTATTATACTAAGTTAAACCTGAACATATCTAATCAAAAGACCTTCAAAAGTGTCAAAATAAAACATTACATGTTTGATATTTTTCTTTAGGACTGAAATTTATGGTGAAATAAGTAAAAAATAAAATTAATCCAAAATGTTTTTACACCTTTTAAAAACTTAAACTATGACCTCTTTGGCTTGTAGATAATTAAAATCGAATGTCCCCAGAGGGCTGAAGTTGTAAAAAGTCGTCACTCGACTGAAAAATAAATAGCTGACGGTGCGTAGTTTCAGTGTTAAATGTATGCAGTCTCAGCCACGTGCAACAGGTACTTGCTGGTGATATGTGCACGTAACATCTTGTAAGTAATGTAGCGAAGCACACAGTCTGACACTCTTTTTAACTTGACACTTAACACGCCAACATCAGCCCTCATAACGCCGCAAGCGCTATCCTGTAGCCACAACCACACAGCACTTCCTCATTTTGCACCAATAACAGTTACAGAAAGTGAGGTTGTATTCATTGACCCCCGGAATTAAGAGCATAAAAATTACAACACAAGCAAGTCATTTTTTTTTCTTTTAAACGTTTTCTGTTTTGTATTGCCGCAATTATGACAATTGGTTGTGAATTTCATCTCTTATTTTTAACGTATTACTTAGTTATACTAAATTAAATTACAATTCTCTGGTCTGTGTTTTTTGTTTAGTTTTCTACAATCATTTGCATGTTTGAAAATGTTTTAGTGCCAGTTCAGACACCGTTCTAGCGCCGTAGTATTGGTTAAAAATGTAAACAATACATATTTTCCGAAGTATTAAAGTCAATTCACCAACTTTAGTTATTGACCGCCAAAATACACATTTGACTGGGCAGTATTTAAATTGAAAAAAATATATATGTTTTTTTTAGAAAAAACATACAAACACATTCCTATGTAATGTTAAAGGCCTACTGAAATGAATTTTTTTTATTTAAACGGGGATAGCAGATCTATTCTATGTGTCATACTTGATCATTTCGCGATATTGCCATATTTTTGCTGAAAGGATTTAGTATAGAACAACGACGATAAAGATTGCAACTTTTGGTATCTGATAAAAAAAAGGCTTGCACCTACCGGAAGTAGCGTGACGTAGTCAGTTGAACATATACGCAAAGTTCCCTATTGTTTACAATGATGGCCGCATGAAGTGAGAGAGATTCGGACCGAGAAAGCGACAATTTCCCCATTAATTTGAGCGAGGATGAAAGATTTGTGGATGAGTAAAGTGCAAGTGAAGGACTAGTGGGGAGTTGAAGCTATTCAGATAGGGAAGATGCTGTGAGAGCCGGGGGTGACCTGATATTCAGCTGGGAATGACTACAACAGTAAATAAACACAAGACATATATATACTCTATTAGCCACAACACAACCAGGCTTATATTTAATATGCCACAAATTAATCCTGCATAAAAACACCTGCGTGTTTGTTATGCTAGCTCCTAGCTCCTCTGCTAGCTCCTAGCTCCATAGAACACGCCAATACAATTCAAACACCTGATCAACACACACAATCACTCAGCCCAAAAGACCGTTTACCTAACCCAAGGTTCATAAAGCTTATATATTTTTAAAAAGTTACGTACGTGACGCGCACATACGGTCAAGTTATCGAATGTTTAGCAGCCAAGGCTGCATACTCACGGTACCTGATATTCAGCTGGGAATGACTACAACAGTAAATAAACACAAGACATATATATACTCTATTAGCCACAACACAACCAGGCTTATATTTAATATGCCACAAATTAATCCTGCATAATAACACCTGCGTGTTTGTTATGCTAGCTCCTAGCTCCTCTGCTAGCTCCTAGCTCCATAGAACACGCCAATACAATTCAAACACCCGATCAACACACACAATCACTCAGCCCAAAAGACCGTTCACCTAACCCAAGGTTCATAAAGCTTATATATTTTTAAAAAGTTACGTACGTGACGCGCACTTACGGTACGGTACGTGTTATGCTAGCTCCTAGCTCCTCTGCTAGCTCCTAGCTCCATAGAACACGCCAATACAATTCAAACACATGATCAACACACACAATCACTCAGCCCAAAAGACCGTTCACCTAACCCAAGGTTCATAAAGCTTATATATTTTAAAAAAGTTACGTACATACGCAAAAAAAAGCCAAAGCTGCATACTCACAGTAGCACGTCTGCGTCTTTGTCATCCAAATCAAAGTAATCCTGGTAAGAGTCTGTGTTGTCCCAGTTCTCTACAGGCGTCTGTGTATCCAAATCAAAAGTCCTCCTGGTTAGAGTCTCTGTTATCCGAGTTCTTCCATCTTGACTGCATCTTTCGGGAATGTAAACAAAGAAGCGCCGGCTGTGTACTGTTGTGGCTGACTACGTTCGAAAAATACGTCCATTTCGCACCGACAACTTTCTTCTTTGCTTGCTTGGCTTCCTTCTCCATAATGCAATGAACATGATTGAAACAGATTCACGAACACAGATGTCCAGAATACTGTGGAATTATGAAATGAAAACAGAGCTTTTTCATATTGGCTTCAATGTGGAAGGCATACCCGTGTTCGTCGGGCTACGTCACGCGCATACGTCATCCTCAGAGGCGTTTCGAACCGGAAGTTTAGCGGCAAATTTAAAATGTCACTTTATAAGTTAACCCGGCCGTATTGGCATGTGTTATAATGTTAAGATTTCATCATTGATATATAAACTATCAGACTGCGTGGTCGGTAGTAGTGGGTTTCAGTAGGCCTTTAAAGGGAAACTGCACTTTTGTCTGTCATTCACAGTCCTTGAGACAAAAACAGATGTTTTTCTTCTTTGTAATGCATTGTAACTCGTAAATAAACACTAGCAAGAGTCCACTAATTAAGTCCGCTAATGGTGGTAATGTGATTCGCTCTATCAGCCTAAAAAGGGCTGTAAAATACATATAAAAATCTCCATTAATGTTTTATATACACGCTGTAAATATATATGTAATGTAGTAACAGTCACATTCATAATAACACATACGTTTACGTATTTTGCTCATTTTACGAATACAATGGCGCAATAATGATGCAGAACGCTTCGCTATTTTCTGCAACAATAACAACTACCACTAATCATGGCAGACTTCATGAGAGCCGACAACGACTACTTTGGGACATATGATGATCCAGAACCTTATATTTTTGAGCCTGAATTTATAAATGGAGGATGAGCTACAAGTTTTAGAATCTGGGTAATAAGCAGATCCAGCAAGTAGCAGTATTAAGTGTTAAACAAGAAATACTGTACATACAAACCCCGTTTCCATATGAGTTGGGAAATTGTGTTAGATGTAAATATAAACGGAATACAATGATTTGCAAATCCTTTTCAACCCATATTCAGTTGAATATGCTACAAAGACAACATATTTGATGTTCATACTGATAAACATTTTTTTTTTTTGCAAATAATCATTAACTTAAAGAATTTGATGCCAGCAACATGTGACAAAGAAGTTGGGAAAGGTGGCAATAAATACTGATAAAGTTGAGGAATGCTCATCAAACACTTATTTGGAACATCCCACAGGTGAACAGGCAAATTGGGAACAGGTGGGTGCCATGATTGGGTATAAAAGTAGATTCCATGAAATGCTCAGTCATTCACAAACAAGGATGGGGCGAGGGTCACCACTTTGTCAACAAATGCGTGAGCAAATTGTTGAACAGTTTAAGAAAAACCTTTCTCAACCAGCTATTGCAAGGAATTTAGGGATTTCACCATCTACGGTCCGTAATATCATCAAAGGGTTCAGAGAATCTGGAGAAATCACTGCACGTAAGCAGCTAAGCCCGTGACCTTCGATCCCTCAGGCTGTACTGCATCAACAAACGACATCAGTGTGTAAAGGATATCACCACATGGGCTCAGGAACACTTCAGAAACCCACTGTCAGTAACTACAGTTGGTTGCTACATATGTAAGTGCAAGTTAAAACTGTCCTATGCAAGGCGAAAAAACGTTTATCAACAACACACAGAAACGCCGTCGGCTTCGCTGGGCCTGAGCTCATCTAAGATGGACTGATACAAAGTGGAAAAGTGTTCTGTGGTCTGACGAGTCCACATTTCAAATTGTTTTTGGAAACTGGACGTCGTGTCCTCCGGACCAAAAAGGAAAAGAACCACCCGGATTGTTATAGGCGCAAAGTTGAAAAGCCAGCATTTGTGATGGTATGGGGGTGTATTAGTGCCCAAGACATGGGTAACTTACACATCTGTGAAGGCGCCATTAATGCTGAAAGGTACACACAGGTTTTGGAGCAACATATGTTGCCATCCAAGCAACGTTACCATGGACGCGCCCCTGCTTATTTCAGCAAGACAATGCCAAGCCACGTGTTACATCAACGTGGCTTCATAGTAAAAGAGTGCGGGTACTAGACTGGCCTGCCTGTACTCCAGACCTGCCTCCCATTGAAAATGTGTGGCGCATTATTAAGCCTAAAATACCACGACGGAGACCCTTGGACTGTTGAACAACTTAAGCTGTACATCAAGCAAGAATGGGAAAGAATTCCACCTGAGAAGCTTAAAAAATGTGTCTCCTCAGTTCCCAAACGTTTACTGAGTGTTGTTAAAAGGAAAGGCCAAGTAACACAGTGGTGAACATGCCCTTTTCCAACTACTTTGGCACGTGTTGCAGCCATGAAATTCTAAGTTAATTATTATTTGCAAAAAAATATATATAGTTTATGAGTTTGAACATCAAATATCTTGTCTTTGTAGTGCATTCAATTGAATATGGGTTGAAAAGGATTTGCAAATCATTGTATTCCGTTTATATTTACATCTAACACAATTTCCCAACTCATATGGAAACGGGGTTTGTACTACAAACATAATAAAACAATCACCTACTGTACAATGTTTGCTCTCACTGGGAGCCCAACTGATAGGATGTTCATGTTTTCCTGTTCATATGAAGAATTAACCATAATCCTCACGCAGGTAACAAAAAAAAGGGGGGGGGGGGGCGCAAACAAGCGTCTTTTCATGTCTTTCTCGCAATCACGGGGTCAAAGTTGGATGTCAAAGTTGACCAAAATTCTCGGTTTATAAACACAACCTTCTATTATTCAAGGGAGGGACATGATTTTTAATCTAGAATGAACTTTTACCAACTCAAAGGCAATGTAGCAACTCACCGGCTCAGTATGTCAAGCTAGTTAGCTTTCTATGAACACGGCACAGCTAAAGGTAGTTCCTCAACACTTATAATAACAATGTCGCGAATACTTGGTGTATATGCAAGTCATAACATGTAAATGGAGTATTCTTAGCGGTTGTTGGATGTCTTAGCCACCTCGTATTTGCTGAACATTCCAAATTAGAATGCATGAAAAAAAGTGCAGTTCCCCTCTAACGCAGATCCAGCGCAGATACAATGTATGACATGTGTGTTTGTTTTTTCTCCTTGCCAGACAAAATTATCTCATGCTGTGGATCAGAATTTTGTGCTGTGTATCCCTCCACCAAATGTAACTGGGACTCTGCATCTGGGACATGCTCTGACTGTAGCTATAGAAGATGCTTTGGTTCGATGGTAACTGCCAATATCTGATGCAGAATGTTGCTGGATGACAGATGAAGCAAACTTTTGGGGAAAACAGCTCTAGGCAATAAGCAGTAATTTATACTTACTTTACTTTCTTCAATTCAATAGGAGAAGGATGCAGGGCCAGAGAGTATTGTGGGTACCTGGATGTGATCATGCAGGAATAGCAACACAGGTAAGTAAGGCATAAACATACTTAGAATGTTCTCTTACTGTATGTATTTGGTACTGAATCATTGTATTTTCATATCATGTGATTCAAATCAGACTGTGGTGGAGAGAATGTTGCTCCGGGAAACAGGGAAGCGGAGACAAGACTTCACTAGAGAAGAATTTTTAAAGGAGGTTTGGAAATGGAAACATGAGTGAGTCTAGTCTCTCTTTGTCCATATATGCTTGAATATACTACTGTACATGTATTGGCTAAGTCACCATTGCTAAATATATGCACTGGTTTTGTGTCAGGAAAGGAGAAGAAATCTATCATCAGTTAAGGAAACTTGGTGCGTCCCTGGACTGGAGCAGAGCCTGTTTCACTATGGATGAAGTAAGACACATGTTTAACACATGCAGGCACCCTGGTTCACACTGCTTTTTTAAAGAGTGTGTAAGTGCAACATTAACAGTTTGAAGAGTGTGAATGATTATTTTATTTTTAGTCAGTGGAAGTTCCTTATTGGTTGAAGTGCAGCATTATAAGTTCCGGCTTGTAGTGTCGTTCTCGATCTACAGAGAACAATAGTTCAAATTTAGTTTGACGCGACTTTCTTCTCATTCATTCTTGTAGCGTCATAGTTCATTCAACAGTGTTGTCTTTTGACTTCACTGGAGAAGCATAGAGTTAGTTGTTCCAATGCTGCGTAACTAGAAAGTCATTGGCCAAATTACTGGTTTGTCCCACCCATTGTATAATGAGCATCTCTGAAAGTGTATGGAAAGTGGACTTGGCCTCGGCTGGCTCGCCTGAACGCTGAGCTTCCGCATGATCTGTCTGAGGCTGAATCCCTTTTTGTTTAACAGCAAAATGAGCGAATCAACGATCTTGAAATATAAATCACTGCCAGAGCATTTTTCAAGTTTTATTCTGTTGTTCCGAGTTGATATGGAGAATTTACAATCCTCTTAGCTGTCAAAAAATCAATCAAATCATTTGAATTTTTTTTGTTATTATGCTTGCCACATTCTTCCATTATTGTGTTCAATAAATCGATTGTAAAAAGCTATAAAATAAATGCCAATAAATACTTGCGTAGTTTATTGATGACTGCCCAGGCCAGCCGAAATGTTGTATGCATTGAACAATCCAGGATGTCCAAACGCGGTTGGGCGGTTGCCATGCGTTTCATACCACGCTCGCTTTCTCTCCTATTCACACAGACACAGTCAGGTATACAATGAGCATTTTTGTTTTTTCTCATTAATTCAAAATGGCATTATTGTCCTTTTATACTCATCTTGATGGATGATTCCATGTGTTTACAAATGAAGCAATCAAAATAGATTTGATTGCTTTCTGGAAGTCATCTTTTACCATGTTTTCACAGATAGTGTAGAACTGCGTACAAACTTCACATGCAATATAGTATTTCACCTTGTAGCAGCCTCGAATGCGCTTAGGGGCAAAATTATTTAAAGGAGGCCTATCATGCAAATCCAACTTTTCTTACCTATTTGTACCTGCTGTTGTGTATTTGGGATCTGCATTAGTTGGAACATTTGAAATCAAACTATGGAGATATTGCTTAGATATTTATACAACAATCTTGCCTCCCTTAATACTTCCTCCAAACGAGCCGTTTCAAATTTGCACAATTTTTCGCACCGATGACATCACCAGATTATCCATATTTGATATGAATTTACACAAGGTGCTTTGTGCGTGTCCGCCATTGTACTCCGATAGTCAGTGAGCTCCTTTGTTTTCGGGATCCTCTTGTTATGGGGCAGACTGCCTTGTACGTGCGCCTGCATCCTCCGCTGTTGCCATTTATATTACAAAGTAGCGTGTACCTCAAACGTAATCTCTCAGTAGGCTCGCCATGGAAGCGCTAAAAACTACAACACAAATGGTGGGGAGAAGACACAGTCAAAGTGGAGCCAAGTAATTATGACCGCCCACAAAACGGCGCATCCTGAAAACACGGTCAGAAAGCGGCTAAAAAACAGTCTGTAACACATAATCCATGCAACATTTTGACCAAAAAAACATCATTACATGGATGTTATGTAGACCACAAGGAAGTGTTTTAAAGGGGAACAGCACTTTTTTCGAATTTTGCATATTGTTCCCAATCCATATGAGAGACAAGAAGATAATAATCATCTTGTTCTAGGTGGCTGACAAAGCAGGAAAAAAAATGCATCTAAAAACCGGTGGGCTCTCTCAGTGAGGTGACTCGCTGCAGTCAGCCAAACTGTAGAACTGTCTGCTTTAAATAAAAAAAACGATTATTGAATATTGACGTTTACTAATCGGATCTATAACCGTCAATGTCCGAATTGAGATTAATCTAAACATTGATTATTTCCCCCACCGCTACTCGATGGACAGTTGTGCGTTTGGTTAAGCTGGCCAAGGACATTTTTTTCCAGTTTATTTTGGGTAGCTTGACTCCTAGTTCCATATTTGCAGCAACAAGTCACGCCGGTCCTGACTCTCTCGGTTTCCATCTGCTCCAAAGTTTCAATCTCTTTTTGTGCTCGCTCAGCATTTAAAGCCAGCAGTTCATACCCCACATATTCAGGCTCAAAAAGATAGAATTCTGCCTGGTGAAACAAGATTTAAGTACCCCAGCTTTAAGTATTGTGAATACAGAAGAACTATATGTAAGAGGAGGAAAGCCACAAGACGTACGGTGGTCAAACTTAATTTAGTGAAGTAAGAAAAGTACTACAATTTGGACATTGTCATTGAAAATTTAATCCATGAATGCATGGCCCCTGAGTAACGGAACTTTTATCAGTCTATTTAATCCACTCTATAACACCAGTCGTTACTTGAGATCCAGAGATTTTTGCTTGATCAAAGTTAGAATATCATCCACAGTATTATTGACACACTCAAGTTGCAGTTAGCATTTGTGTCTATGCTTTTAAAGAACACTATAACCACTAAGGCAGTTATTAATACACACATTGAATTGTTAATAACCACACATAAGAGATGCATGTTATCCCCATGACTGCGTGGGTTCCCTTCGGGTACTCCGGCTTCCTCCCACTTTCAAAGCCATGCACCTGGAAATAGGTTGATTGGCAACACTAAATTGACCCTAGTGTGTGAATGTGAGTGTGAATGTTGTCTGTCTATCTGTGTTGGCTTGTCCAGGGTATACCCCGCCTTCCACCCGAATGCAGCTGAGGTAGGCTCCAGCAGCCCCCCGACCCCGAAAGGGACAAGCGATAGAAAATGGATGGATGGTAATGGTAAATGGGTTATACTTGTATAGCGCTTTTCTACCTTCAAGGTACTCAAAGCGCTTTGACACTATTTCCACATTCACCCATTTACACACACATTCACACACTGATGGCGGGAGCTGCCATGCAAGGCCCTAGCCACGACCCATCAGGAGCAAGGGTGAAGTGTCTTGCTCAAGGACGCAACGGACGTGACGAGGTTAGTAGAAGGTGGGGATTGAACCAGGAACCCTCAGGTTGCTGGCACGGCCACTCTCCCAACCGCGCCACGCCGTCCCAAAATGGATGGATGGAAGAGATGTAACACTGTAAACTTACCCTCTACTCAAATCTGCTGGTAGCCATTATGTAGCGTCACGTGGCATTTGTCCTCCTTGTTGTGAAAGCTACAAGGATTTGATATGTTTATGCAAGTATTTTCAGAGGACTTCACATCTATATTTTTCATTGATTTTCTATGTATTATATGAGCTGAAGCCCATTCCTGACTTTCAGTGAGAGGCCGACAAATGTGGACTGGTAGTCAGACAAGCAATGTTACATTCACATCTAATTAATGCTTAATATGGCTTTTTTTGAACTGTTGGAGGAAACCAGGCACAGGTATGGCATGTTAACTACACACAGCCAAGATTGAAGCTATGGGAGGCAAATGTTTTAACTACACATCCACCGTTCTGCCCTCAAGAGGATCTTGACACCAAAAAATTACATAATTTTATTTTTAATTATGTTTCTTAGTTATTATCTGGTATTTTCAACACAACATGTGTAAAATGATTGACATTACTGTGTCCTTGGTTTCAGGATTTCAGTAAGGCTGTTACTGAGGCCTTTGTCCGACTGTGTGACGCCGATTTGATCTTTCGCTCAGAGGGACTCGTCAATTGGAGCTGTGCCCTGGAGTCTGCAATATCTGATATAGAGGTGATGAAACATGTTCTGTCTGTGTACATATTGTGGAAAAGAAGCTTAATATTGTGAATGATCATTCTGCGTAGCAGGCTTCCCTCTATGTGGGGACTAACAGATTAACCTCCTGTAGAAAAACATTTGGGTTTCTCAATGTAAGCTTGGTTCTTTGATAACAGAGTGAGGTGTTTCAGTATGGGTCTTGGTCGTGTATCACTACGGAAGCTCCAATGACACAAGCAATCAATCAATCAAGGTTTACTTATATAGCCCTTAATCATAAATGTCTCAAAGGGCTGCACAAGCCACAACAACATTCTCGGCTCAGATCTCACATCAGGGCAAGAAAACTCAATGGGAACAATGAAAGACCTTGGAAGGGTCCGCAGATGTGGGGACTCCTGTGGGTGACTGGTGCAATGAATGCAGAGTGGATAAAGTTAATAATGTGAGAGTCCAGTCCACAGTGGGGCCAGCAGGGGATCCTCTTGCATGTAGACACGTCGGGGCGCAGAGATGTCACCGACTGATGCATAAGGAGTGGTCACCCCTTGTCCCGACTTCATGTGCAAGTCCAGTCCATTGGGAGACCAGCAGGAGATCATCTTGAATGGAGACAAGTTAGCAGCGCAGAGACGTCACCAACTGATGCAAAGGGGAGTGGTCCATCCTGGGTTCCGACTTTAAACGCTAGCGCGTCATCCGTGGAGGCTGATCCGTGGTCATCTGATAACCTTTCCACGCAGGAGAGGGGGGCAGAGCAGAAACGAGAGACAGCAGATCAACTGGTCTAAAAAGGGTCTATTTAAAGCCTGGGACTTAAATGCTTCTACTGAGGTAGCATCTCTAACTGTTACCGGTAGGGCATTCCTGAGTACTGGAACCCGAATAGAAAACGCTGTAAAGCCTGCAGACTGTTTTTGTGCTTTCGGAATCATGAATAAGCCGGAGTTCTTTGAACCCAGATTTCTAGCCGGAACATATACCGGTAGTACAATACAATCAGCAAGATAGGATGGAGCTAGACCGTTTAGTATTTTATATGTAAGTAGTAAAACCTTAAAGTCGCATCTTAAGTGCACAGAAAGTCAGTGCAGGTGAGCCAATATAGGCGTAAACTTTCTTGTTCATGTCAAAAGTCTAGCAGCCACATTTTGTACCAACTGTAATTTTTTAATGCTAGACAAAGGGAGACTCAAAAATAATATGTTACAGTTATCGAGATGATAACTGGATTTTTACGATTTTACGGAGATGACAGAAGACTGTTTTAGTAACACTCTTAATGTGTGACTCAAATGAGAGTTGGGTCGAATATAATACAGAAATTCTTTACCGAATCGCTTTGTGTAAGTGTATGGTTGTCAAATGTTAAGGTGGTATAATTAAATAGGTACCAGTGTTAGCAGGACAGATAATCAGCTTTTCCGTTTTCTTTAGCATTAAGATGCAAAAAGTTGCTGGACATCCATTGTTTGATTTCATTTAGACACACCTCCAGGTGACTGCAATCTGCCGTGTTGGTCAGCTTTAGGGTAATGTAGAATTGGGTGTCATCCGCATAACATTGAAAGCTAACACTGTATTTGCGTATGATGTCACCGAGCAGCAACATTTAGATGTTGAAGAGTGCAGGGCCAAGACCCGAACCCTGTGGAAATCCGCACGTTACCTTAATATATTCCGAGGTCACATTGTTATGGGAGACACACTACATCCTGTCAGTAAGGTAGGAGTTAAACCAAAAAAAAGCTAAGTCTGACATACAAATACGTGTTTTAATACGTCAGAAATATCCAACACTTCCTCATTCTTATCACTCAATATTTTTTAAACGTGTGACTGCACATGTGCTAGATACTTCAGGAAACTGCATTTAATTTCCATCCGGCAAACTACATGCCAGGAGAACACTGGACACCTGGGCTGGAGGCAAAACGTCAACCCAGATCCGGCTACCTCCAATATCATTATTCCAAACCATAGTGACACCATCCACTGGCAATTCTGGACACACACCCATGGTCACTTCACCCTGAAACAAATCTAAGTGCAGTAGCATTTTATGACGTGGCACAATTAAAAAAAGCTAACCCCATTCCGACAACAGAAAAGTCAGAGCCACGAGAGGTTTGACGTGAAAACGACACTGCAGGAGCAACAATAAATGCAGTGACTGACCTGGTGTCACGGGTTAACACAGACCCACTCACTACTGCCATCCAAGAACACATACCCCTTTGTAATGCACAGTAGAAAAAACTTCAAATCTGGCACCACTTCAGCCACTGTGGGAAACCTGAGTGATACAACACATGGTCGGTTTACGATTAGGTGAAACTGAATTAAAGCGAGATTTAAGTGCAAAGCAGTCATTTTTTCAATGTCCACTCTTTTGACAGTACTTACAAACTTTCTCAAAGTCACATAAAAGACGATCACTTTTAACCCCGTCTTCCGGTGTCGTTTTCGTAAAATTGCGCCTAGTGTCACGTGAACCAAAACCACCATTATTGTTCCTACAATGTGTCAGATAATAATCATTGGCCAGTGCAGCAGCCTCTGCAATAGTTCACTAATATATATATTATATGCGCTAAAAAAGACAATCCTTAAACTGCTCCAGCATTATAACCTCCTTCAAGTCGGCAAAAGTTTTAACAGCAGCTGACGAACACCAACTATCAAAATGTGTGACCAAATCACGCATAAACTCCATGTGTGATGTAGCTCCTCGTTTCCACCTACGAAAACCCTGCTTATACGCCTTTGACACCAACTCGTACGCTTTATGCACTGCCACGTTAACTGCAAGATAATGCAGTGAACTGAAAATGCCTGTTGCGCTTTCCCTACCAAAACACACTGTGGCATTAACACACATGTAGCCTCTGACCAACAACGAGACTGCTAAACCCTCAAATAAAAATTACAAAATTTCAGGGTCTTTCTCATTGAACTTAGGAACAAGCCTCGAATCACTAAGTTCATCCTTTTATCCTTGCACTCCTAATGTACGCTGATCGTCAGTGTAACTATCCCCAAGACTACCCTGTCTCGTTAACTCAAGTTTAGCAATTTCCAAATCCCGCTTCTTTTTCTCAGTTTCTACTCGCATGTTTTCCCTTTGATTTTCAGCATGCACTTGCATTTTGTCAGTCTGCTGCAACATTTTTGCTGCTCAAAACCCAAAACAGTGACAACTGCAGGTGAAGCTACATATGCTTTATGCATTAATTGATCTCTGAAATTTCCTTTAACAATATTTTCAACTTTCTTTGTGTCTCCAATATCAACTTTATAATACTCTGCAATTGCAATTAACTGTCTCCTAGTGCAGTTGTCTAAACCATGCTCACATGGTGCTTTAACAAATTCCTTGCGGCGTGGCTCGGTTGGTAGAGCAGCTGTGTGATCAACTTGAGGGTTCCAGGTTTGATCCCCGCTTCTGCCATCCTCGTCACTGCTGATGTGTTCTTGGGCAAGACACTTACTCACCTGCTCCCAGTTCCACCAACATTGGTTTAAATGTAGCTTAAAGACGTAGATATAAGGTTTCACTATTTAAAGCGCTTTAAGTATCAAGAGAAACACAAATACAAAAGCCCACGTAAGCTTAAGTGATAATTTAACAATGTACACCAATACAAAGAAGTCCCGCTTGCTACCAAGCCAAAACAACCTTTCAAACTCAACCCTCGTCTTCGGGAAGCGCGGTGATGGGTACTTATCCGCTAGATACCGACAGCAGGCATGCACAACAAGCTGGCAAGCAAGCATAACCACGGCACGCTCCCGAGCCAAAGTAGGGAAAAGGGAATTGGGAAGCTTCAACCCGCTCTTAACTACCACACTAAAACCCAAAATGCAGTGAAACCCCTGTTGGGAACAATCGCTAAGGTTACCAGAGATTCCTATTAACTGTCTCCCCCTGGGGGGGCGGTATAGCTCGGTTGGTAGAGTGGCCGTGCCATCAACCTGAGGGTTGCAGGTTCGATCCCCGCTTCCGCCATCCTAGTCACTGCCGTTGTGTCCTTGGGCAAGACACTTTACCCACCTGCTCCCAGTGCCACCCACACTGGTTTAAATGTAACTTAGATATTGGGTTTTCACTATGTAAAGCGCTTTGAGTCACTAGAGAAAAGCGCTATATAAATATAATTCACTTCACTTCACTTCAAACTTTCAGTGCGCATTACAAGAAATACACTTATCTTTTGAGTCTTGATAACTTCACAGCTGACTAAAATCATGGAAAAAAATCTGTACTCACTCAAAACTTCAGCATGATCCCCCAAGAGCGCAATACCTAAATAAGGCAAATGATGTTAAACGGTAAACCCTCTAACACGCCATCAAAAAATGCACAGCCAGCTCTAGCAAGACTTCACAAGCCACTCACTTGTTAGCCACTCAAACCAAGAGCCGACACAACGTGACAAAGTGCTCAAAAGCAAAACCGAATGACTAAGTAACCACGGCAAAACCAAACTTATATTACCTTACTGAAAAAAACAGTAGTTGTTTTTTAGACAAGCCCCCTCTTGTTACGGCTGGTTCAGGGCTGCAATGACAAAGGGGGAGACGAGACTGAAGTATAACGTGCACAAAGAAATATTTAATACAACAAAAGTGAGTGTAACATATAGTCCAAAAGAAAGTAGGCTACACCAAGGACAAAGTTAACATAAATCTGCCAACAAGGAGGATCGAGCAGAGCAGAGGCACAGCACAGCAGAGACTAAGGTCCTGGGGATCCCAACTTATATCCCACAGCTGATTAGCCCCAATGAGGTGCAGCTGCAAGACCTGCAGAAAACATAAGGCAGAGGGAGAAAGGTGGAGCCAGGGGAAGAGGCAGAGGATAAGTCCAAGCAGGATCCACTCCCATAAGGCTTCAACAGGGCTGTAAATGGTTTTGCACGAAATTTTCCGGGTGTAACTTTACACTTGGCTAACTGCACGGATAAATTAATACCGAGTAGTTGAAAGAAGGCAGCTTGTCACAACACGGCCGCTGCGCCGAGACCAATGAACGAAATATTACAATAACGCAACAATCAGCCAACCGTAACTATTGCGGATTGCGAATGTACCTTAACAGCTACCCAATGTTAGCTTGGACCAGCTGAAAGAGCTTAGTGTAGCTCCTTCACAGTAAGACAGTGAGAATGATTTGGAGAAGGGGGTCGTCTGCGTTATAGGGAGAGGCTTGCTTTAGGCACAGCTCGACCTGTGTCATTGTAGCTTCCCTAGTAATACACGCCCAAGGCGATATCCGATAGTGAAACCCCAAACGAAGTTAGAAAAAGAACTGTTGTAAATGACACAGTTCTCTGATCCTCTCACCAGCTGCATAGCTTTCAATGGTCATTCATTAAAATGTTGTGCTGTATTTCATACAACAAAAGTGAGTGAAACATATAATATTCCTGTATTTTACCCCACAACTCAAAATAATCTATTTAAAGTCCAGAAAACTCAGTAACCATCTGAAAATGTAATGAATGTCAATTTACAGTACAGTATTTCTGAATAAGCAATAATACAATATTACTTGAATTTCTTACCATTTATTTTGTCATTAGGTTGATTCAAAAGAACTATCTGGGCAAACCATGCTGTCTGTTCCTGGTTATGAACACAAAGTAGAGTTTGGAACCATGTTTACATTTGCCTACCCCATAGAAGACTGTGGTAAGTATCAGTGTTGATGGTGGTTTGAAAGTAAAAATACGGACACAGCAATGTCCATCTAGACATGGTTGTATGAGTTTGGTGTGGAATGACTTGATTAGCTCACTAAGGGCCCTAACCTCAACACACATCAAAGCTTGGGATAAACTACAACAGAGCCTGGCCTGACAAGCCTTTATGACCAGTCTTACAAGGCAGACTCTCCAAGAATTTGTAATCCCTCCCTCTACATTTTGGTTAATCGCTGTCTTTGTAACCAATCATTGGCCTCTTAGCAGCGCTCAAACACACACATGAACAGAGACGGAGAAGCATACAAGATTCATTAGTTTCGTGGTAC